>NC_041015.1:39819562-40142491 GCF_004193775.1 Glycine soja
GGAGTTCCAAACCGAGTGACATGCCCCCAAGTACAAGTATCCCCCCGCATGAGAAAATACAAGTACTCACTGATAAATTTTATACTATTTCCATGCAATATGAAGTATGAAACATGAGCACCATCAATGCACTAACCATGGATAATTAAAGATTCTATGCCATCCCCCTCCAAAGATGCTTAAAACTCTTTAACCACTCTATTTCCCCCACCAGGGATATCCAACATGATCACTGCACCCCCCATGTACATACACAACATACATCATCACAATGACATTTTTAACATCATCAACATCTCATCTCAATATCACTATCAACATCAACATTGTCTCATCTCAATGTCATTCTCAACATCAGCATCATCTCATCTTAATATCATTCTCAACATCAACATCATCTCATCTCAATGACATTATCAACAACAATAACATCATCTCATCTCAATGACATTATCAACAACAACAACATCATCTCATATCAACATAATCATCAATAAGAACATCATCTCATACCAACATAATCATCAATAACAACATCATCTCATATCAATATTATCATAAACACCAACACCGTCTCGTATCAATTATTATCAATATCACCTTCAATAACAACATCATTCTCTATCAACATTATCATAAACATCAACGTCACCTCATATCAATTAATATCATCAGTAAATCACATTTCGCATATACATATATATACAGTTCATGCCTGGGATTAACACTCCCCAGGTCTTCAGACAACACAAGTCTAATAAAAATAATAATGTCATTTATCAATAATATACGTATTGCATCTCATTAGTCAAAAACATTATTTTTCTTGAAAACCAGTATGCAATAGGAATTTTTCTCCACTGAATCCTTGAGGTGGATTCTGAGGATTCTTCTCCAATTAAAATGTTCCTCTTGCTGTGGTGGTTTGGCGGCAAGCAACGGCGGCTTGTGGTGGCCACCGATGGTTGTGGGTGGTGGAGAAGAAGGTGTTAGGGTTTGGGTAGGCATTTGGAGAGGAGGAGAGTGAAAAAAATCATGTTTTTCACACTGAAGAACATATTTATAATCTGCAAATCTCACTTAGCAAGCTCGTCTAGCTAAGTAGGAATCCACTTTTGGCGCTAAGCGTGACAATTCTCACTCAGCTCAATTCCCTCTGGAGTTGGAATTGCGCTTGGGGCGCTTCTAGTGCTAAGTGAGAGGTGCAAATTTGTTATTTTGGAAATCCAAATGGTAATACTGGGTGGAACTTTGTTAGGAACCTATAGTCAAAATTTGAAGATGATCCAACAGTTAACGAATCCGTGATCACGGTTTTACTGGAATAGGTTTAGGTGAAATTTGAAATCTCATAATTTCAACTTAGGTCAATAAAAACTTCACATAACTCAACATCCACATCAAGAAAATCACACATGACTAATTTACACCATACTTCAACTCATTCAAGTCAATCATATAATCAAATAACACGATAAATATAATTAATATCGATTTATAATTAGCGATATTTCAGGGAGTTACACCTATGCCTTATCTTCTTGTTCATTATGAGAGAAAAAAATTGAAGCATTCATTCCTCCATTTTCACAAGTTCAACATTGAGGGAAACAGGTCCAGTTTTTCTTCTTCTTCCAATCTTGCTCCTAGTGTTCTTGAGTCGTTGATCCATCAAGCTAAGGTAAATAAGTTCCATTCTTCATCCTAGACTTGATTTCTCCTAATTTCTTGTTCTATCTTCTCTAGTAACATAAAAGTTTTTTTTTTCCCATGAAGGGAAACCTTGAAAAATGAACATTCTTCATTCTTCCTTCAAAATTTTGTGAGTTTCATCAAGAGGTAAGGGGGGGTCTCTTCAACTCTTGAACCCTATGTTGTTGTTCAACTTCTTTGAACATGTTATGGTTTTGAAATTTTCATGCTTGCTGGAATGTTCTGGATCTGTGTGTTGAGTTATTTTCCTTTAGTTTCTTATGCCCAAAATGAGTTCTTTGCATCTTGAAACTTAGAATTAGCCTTAAGTTTCACCTAAACCAGATTTTCATAGCAAAAGTTATGAATAAAATAAGTTTAAGGACCTTTTGTTGAATGGAAATCTGTCATGAATTTGGACTATGTGTTAGTAGTATAAACTGTTTTTCTTAAAATTTTGGCCTCAAAAATGGGTTTGTTAGGTTTGAAAATCTAGGGTAGCATTTAAGATTTATGAAAATTTGATTCTTGAAGCACCTCGAACACTGAAAATAAGCTAGGACCAAAACTTTATAAATTGGAGTGACAGTAATTTTAGACAGCTTAACATTGAAATGTGTGCCTCCATATAAATTACCTCATAATTATTTATTTTCTGCAACTACTGATTTTTTTGCTATCATATTGCTGAGATAACTACAAGATCTGATGACTAATGCATGTTCTGGAATTGTAATGATTCCCTACTGATAAAATTATTGAAATGTGTTCATATATTTTATTATTATTATTATTGAATGATAAGACCGACAAAGTGTGAACTTCGAAAATTATATTTGTGGCATGCGAATTTATTTTCTATTATATATATGTCTTCATATTGTAAATATATAGCTATAATTACAGTCGTTATGCTATCTCATTGTTTTCAGTGACAAGTGGTTTTACCGCTTAAGGGGCCATGACTGGTTCCCTAAGAGTAGTAAGTAGGCCTAAGCCTCATCTATCTTTCTTGTTTGTTTGTTTGTATGTGTTCGTTGATACACGTGGCACGAGGACTACACATGCAATGCAGTGGCAACAATCAAGAGGATTGGATAGAGATTAAGGAAAAGTAAGTTCTATTTTCTTCTATGAGAAGGTGAGGTTACATTGGGGAAGTGGATGATGGACAGAGATACACTGGAGTATAGTGGGCAGAGAGGTTCAAAGAACTTTGGGAAATTAGCGAGTGGTAACTACCTAACATTCGGTGCACTCATTTAGCACGGGTAACTCACAAGCCTCACTTTGCTACTCCTTACAGGCTCCAAGACTATGCTTTTTGAGTTGGGAGATGAAAGATTGGTGTACAATGTATCCATATGTAGCGATCACTCCCAACTATCATCAACATGATTTTGTAAGACCATCAAGACCTAGGAAGATTAGTGGCAGTGATTTGGCCTTATTTTAAAATAAGTATGATAGTTACACACTTAGGATGCGAGAGTGTTGTTTGTTTAGATAACCACGCGCAGTGGTTACAAAGATTGTATGTTTTAGTTTTGTTTTGCTATTGCCTGTTTTTTGTGGCATTTGAGAAGTAGAGGACTCACCCTTGCAACCACCACTTCAGAGGGAAGTTGTTAGTCATCTTATACGACTAACTTTTGTATAGAAAACATTTTCCAAAACTTGTATAGTTCCCCAATTTATGGTTATTTTGTACTGATTTTTGTAAATAAATTTTGTTATATGATTAAAGTTGTCTCTAGAATATGTCCATTGGATTTAATGATGAAATATGTGCAATTTCAGGTGAAAATGAGGCTAAGTCATGAAGTGCTAAAAGTGACAGTTGAGCTTAGCTCATCAGTGGGCTAAGTGCGCAGCTTCAGCACGACAGAAGAACCTGGCAAAGCATCAATATCAAGGCCGCGCGCTAAGTGCGAGATTAGTGTGCTAAGCGCGAGATTAGTGTGCTAAGCGCAGCAGTTGTCTTCAGCCAAGATCAGCACACAACTGGTGCTAAGCTCAAATCCACTTATGTTAGACAAGTGGCCTCAGATATCTTAAGAAGGGGGGTTGAATTAAGATATCACAATCTTTTCTAAATTAAAATTCTATTTTAATTTTAACCCAAATCCCAAGATTTTTCAAAAAATTGAACTCCTAAATAATTATGCAAATTAATCTTACTGAATAGACACAATAAGCAATAAACAATAAAAGAGTTTAAGGGAAGAAATATTGCAAACTCAGATTTATACTGGTTCGGCCACACCCTTGTGCCTACGTCTAGTCCCCAAGCAACCTGCTTGAGAGTTCCACTATCTTGCAAAATCCCTTTACAAGTTCTGAACTACACAAGGACAACCCTTCCTTTGTTTTCAAATTTCTTTACAACAAGAGACCCTCGGTCTCTTAATCCCTTTTGAGAAATAAGATGAAGAGAAGAAGAAATCTCTCTTGAAAGAGATAGATTGAACAATTGAGCACTCAAATAATTCCTTATTGAATTGCAAGTGTATTGGCCAAGGAATTTTTAAGAGGATAAGATGATTTTGCTTTTTGAGAGAATAAGACCTTTTTGTTCTGAAAAACTCTCAGCAAATTTGTGTTCCAAGTCACATATAAATAGACCTTTGATGGTCATGTAAAAACCATTTGAACAGTTGTGACCCTTGGAAATAATTTTCTGAAAATCTCCTCTGGTAATCGATTACAAGACTTGTGTAATTGATTACAAGCTTTAAAATTTGAATCAAAACATTTAGTAACTGCTGGTAATCGATTACCATCCATGTGTAATCGATTACACAGTGTAAAATTTGAATTCAAATTTCTAATAGCTGTTATAAATCATTTTTGCCACTGGTAATCGATTACATCCTTTGGTAATCGATTTCCAGAGAGTAAATCTCTTAAAAAAAACATTTTAGCTTAAATTTCTTGGCCAAACCTTTTGTTGTTTCAATTTGGAATTCCCTTCCTAAATCACTAGAGATGTTTTTGATGTTGTATCTTGTATTCTTGGATTTTTGTCTTGAATTTAAACTTGAGAAGCGCATTTTCATAAGGCATCAAAACATCATGATCATATGACATCATCAAAACATCAAAGTCAAAGTCTTTGTTTCTACAACTTACTCATGCTAAGCGCGAGGTGGCGCTAAGCGCAACATCGCGAATTCAACGCCTATTTAAAGCATGTCTTGTGCAGAATTAGGGTACAACAACTTTAACAGAGCCAGGGCACAAAATTCTACAGCACACCACAGTGCCTATTTCGGGAAAAGAGCTCTGGAGTCAGCAAGAGGAGCAGCTTTTGCAGAGATACCTACGTTTTGTAAGCTTATTATTGTTAGGGTTTCATCTGTAATGGCTGGCTAAAGACCCTTGTTGGGGATTTTTAATGAACAACTGATGTAATTATTTTCATATCTAATTGATTTTGTTTCTTGTGTTCAATGCTTCTTCAGTGCTTAAATTTTGTATGCTCTTGGTCGGATCAACCATTTGTGTGCCTAGTTAGGTGATTTTAACATTGGGAAATGTATTTTTTCCTTAGAACTTGAATGAAGTAGAATTGAAACTTAGTCTTACAAAAGGAATCTGCGGATTAAGTTTTGGTTTTAAGTATGTTGTTACAATAATGTTGTTTGGTATAAGTCTAGTCCAACAAGAGGGATCTGAGGACAAAGCTTAGGCCAAATTTGGCTAAACTTTCATAAGCTATTTAAGCTAAGTCTAGTCCAACAAGAGAGATTTGAGGATGAAGCTTAGTTTAAGTTAGTCTAAACCTAGGAGGGCTGTCTAAATTGAGCCTAGTCCAACAAGAGGGATCTGAGGACAAAGCTTGGATTGATTCAGTCCAACTAGGGATCGAGGTTTAGTAATTTAGGCTACAACATAGAACACAAAAGCATGATCGATTAGAGAAACATCCTTATATGCATCAGCTGGTCTGTTACAAAGACCCAACACTTCTACCTACTGTTGTCAATTTTACTTACTTGCATTTTTACTATTTTTATCCTAGACCTAGTTTAATTTTGTTTTAAACCATCAATTATCAATGTTTCTTTCAACAATGCCTTATTTATGAATTTAACCCAATCTTAGACTAGTTTCCCTGAGTTCGATACTCAGATTCATCCGTTTTAATTTTTAAATACTTGACGATCCGGTGCGCTTTCTGGAAAACCAGATTTCCCTTGAATATATTTGTACGAAGAAAAAGTGGAACAAAAAGTAACCGCAAGGGAATCCAACAGAGGTCATGGAGCATCCAAGGAGGATGTTCACTTGGATCAATAGCTCCCGCTATAGCTACATGGTGGAGGAAGAGACGCGCCTCCACACATACTTTGGTTACATCCGACGCCATTTTTTCTTGTTAGATGAGCCCCAGATACCACCAATCACCGTAGAAGCACATGCTATGTATCACTTTCCTTTTGAGTGTAGTCCTGTGTGCAACATCAACCATGTTATCTCCTACTTTGGATTTGATCTTCTTTCAAGATATGCTCATCGAAGTCTGTGAGGATGTGGGAGATTTTAGCAACGATGAGGATCTCACATCATCCAAGATTGCATTTTATGAGGGTGTTTGCAGTGAAGAGATATTTGAGGGAGAGATGGTTTCCTTCAACAAGGAATGGGATTCCTCGAGAAATGAAAGCTACCCTACCAAGCATATGACTTCGTGGTGATCATGGTTCGTGATTTAACCTACCTATAACAACAATTAATTGGGGTAGAGTTTCCATAGGGAAATTTTTTGTTTGAGCTATAAAGTCTTTCTTATTGGTTATTTTCAAGGATAAATTATATTTTTGGTCCCCCTATTTTCACAAATTTGTGATTTTAGTCCTCTTGAAATTTTATTGTAATATTTGGTCCGCTAGTTTTCAAACTTTACAATTTTGGACCTTTTGCTAATTTCTTGTGGCGACTATCTATTAGATGACATGACACATTTAAGATGAATTTGTTATAACATAAATATGATTATTTTTTTAATTAAATTAAGTAAAAATTAATTAAAAACAAGAAAAAAATAAAGGAAATATGGAGACCCCATCTTCAGCAATCCTTCCTACCCCCTCTTTTTGTTCTGCTTATCACTTACTCCTTCACTCTCCCTGAGTGAGTGAGTGATAAGCATAACAAAAAGAAGGGAAGAAGGGGTCTCTATATTTCCTTTAATTTTTTAATTAATTTTTACTTAATTAATTAAACAATAATCATGTCTGTGTTTTAATAAACTCATCTTAAATGTACCATGTCATCTAATAGGCAGTCAACTATAATAGTTAACACTAGAAATTAATAGAAGGATCAAAATCATAAAGATTGAAAATCAAGGGACCAAATGTTGTAATAAAATCTAATAGTCCTTATGTTATTTTAGCATGTGCTTCATTATTTCAACTTATGGGTTGTAGCACCTTATAACATATTCAGTTATCTTGTTAGTATTGTTCCATTTTAATATTATATTCGATACCTTTTCACACGTTGATTTTGTTTATTTATTTTTAAAAATGCCCATATTTTTTTATTTATTGTAAATGTCTATTTAATTTTGTGAATAGAAATAATAGAATGAATGTAATGTCATAAAGCATTACATATACCTTACATGAATTCTGGTTTGTTTACAATGCCAAAAAAATATTACACTAACAATACATAAAAATTAAACTCATATAATAAATATTTTAAAGAACCAATTGTTAGTCCACAAATATTTGGCTGACAATGAATCGAATCAACTCGAATATAATTTGAGACTTGATTCAATAATTAACTCATTGAACTTGGTTCTTGAATCCAATTGGATAAACTCTGAGTTAAAATTTGAGCTTGTTAAATAAATGAGCTAGAATTGAGTTACTTATAGATGGATTGATTGGTTCGTGAACCACCTCAATATATTCTATGTATTTATATCTATATCTATCTATCTATCATTTATGTATATTATATATATATATATATATATATATATATATATATATATATATATATATATATATATTAAATTTATATATTATTTTTACATTAATTTCATATTACCTTTATTTTTGTATATATAAAATAAATAAATAACAATATATAATAATTATAATTTTAAATAGAGTCAAATTGACAACCTAAATCAAGTTGTTTGAGAGTTTGAATCAAATCAAGTTCAAACTAAAAATAAAGATTCATATCAAACTTGAAACGAGATTTGAGCTAAATCATTTCTTATCAAGTTGAGTCGAGTTGAATTATTTCCATCATAAATGTTTTAGTAATTTTCATATGTATGACATGACAACCATTCATATGTGTCTAGTTGGCTATTACTCGTGTATTTAATGTGCCAATTCAATTTTTTTAATAGCATTATATATCAAAAGTTAATATGGAAGAACTAAATTAATTAATGATTTATAATTCCTAAGAATTTTGTCATATTTTTAATTTTAAAGAAACAAAAAAAAATCAATTATAATGATAATGACAATGTAAAAAGTTTTACATCATTATTTAATCAAAATCCAATATATATATATATATATATGTATATATATATATATATATATGATAAGTTTGTTGACTTTTTATAATTATTTTAAAAGTTATATTAATGAAATTATTTATGATTGAACAATAGTATGAAAATATCAGTATATCATCATTAAACTTATTTAATATTCATTCTATTTAGGTATTTTATATAACATTTAAGATTTTGAGAAAGATATTGAGAAATATAATTAATATGTAACTTTCTAATGTATATTTTATCTTTCTAACTAATTAGATTTTTTTTTCTCATTTACATCATAGTAAAAAGTAACAACTACTCCCACTAAATGTACTGTATGAGAAACATTTTATATTTTATTGATTTTGTTAAATCGCAACCAATTTAAATTATTTTTTATTAAAAATATTATATAAAAATACTAGGGAAAGAAGGTTGAATAGTCCGTAAGAAAATTCCATTCATTTCTCAATCTTAAAGCTCATTTATTACCCACCCACCAAATGTATGAGTTCTCTCTTCACCTAAACCCGGTCTCCTCTCTCTTCGTATTAACAACATTGATATATAGGACAAAGATGCCTGCCATTTTCATGTGCAACCATAATCCCCATTTCACAAATTTTTCATGAAGGTTATGGGAGTTAAGAAAAATGGGACCTCTTCCTATCCAAATTGCATGTAGCAAGCGTTTAATTTCTTACTTCAAAACCACCCTGCATGGTAGCATAAATGTGACCTAGCTACTTAGATTAGATGTAATATTGAAGAAAAAAAAAGTGTACGTTCCAGCACGATAATTTTGAATGCCATTATTGGCATGTCATTGCCGGGTACTCTATAAAATGCAAAAATTTGAATGAGCTCTTTCTTTCGACAGTGACTACTATAGCAAAACGACATATTACAGAGTGTGTTTGCGGTTTTGTGCTTTTAAATTAGCCCCACACATTTAGCCCCGGGACCGAATGTTTCAAATATATGGGGTTTTCTTACTATTCCCACCTCACCCCTTCCTTTATTTCCTTGGACACTATTTCTTACACCTTTCTCTTTTCTAATATATGTATATATAATTTACACGTGGGCAAATCACATGTTTGAGGTATGCCCCCAATCCTACCTAGTTTTGACCTTTATTATTCATTTTTCTAGAAATTACTTGTGCAGTACGTGTGTCCCAAATGATAATTGGGTATATATGATTAAAATTTTTTTTGGATATATGGTTCATCAATAACTAATGCTGTTTGGAATTTTTGAGTTAATGGGGTTGGTTATGTGTTGAGCAGGGTCAGACAGATAAGGTATTTCAAGTTCTTTTATGACGATGTCTAGGGTGTGAAAGTGAAACTACTTTCGCACCCTACGATAGTTTTACATTTTTAAAAGTAAGCAATGCAAACCGTCCGATTAGTGAAAAGCAAATCTAACGGTCCTTATTTTTTGCTTGCTACCGGTAGTAAATGGATGTCTTGATTTATGTGTCTGCTATCCCCCCACGCGCTTTCCCCGACTACTGTTCTGCTTTCCCCGACATACACTACCATAGCTATGTGTCTGGTTTTTCGAGCATACAGTACCATAGGTTGCGATTTTGCGATTCAAGCTCATGAAGCGCTGAGTTGTGTTTGAGGTCTCCCTGTTTCGCCATTGAAGGTTAGCCCAGCATACCCTGGCAGAGGTGGGGATTGAAGCAGATGTTGTTTTCATTCAGTACTATTGAGTAGAGCAGTAGAACATTGTCTTTGTCGTGGTAAAACCATCGAAGCAGTGCGTTGAGCACGATTGGAACAGAGGACTAAAGAAGGGCGCAGTTTGTGGAGCTTTCGGGGCAGATCTGCAATTAACGTTGTACCTATCGTCGTAGTTTAGTTTTTGTTTATTAGGGTTTTTATTTTGTTGAGTTGTCCCTTATATTGAAGTGGTTGTTATTATGGTATTTTCATTGATGTTTGTTTTGCAAATTGTGTTGCCTGAATGTTGTGATGTGTTGTGTGTTGTTGTTAAGTGTTGCACTTTTGAACATGCATTGTTTTTGTATGACCAGTAGCATTGCAGTATATGTGGTAGTTTGCAAGGTCCGGATTATGGTAAATGTGAGATTTGGATGGAGAGTATAGTGACAATAAATGAGACGTTGAAAGAGTAAATTAGGTATTTGCTGAAAGTAGAATTATGTTTAGAATGACATCCAAAGAAGAAGGTTGAAGTGGTGAAGTATAAGTACAACCATAAGAAAATTGAAATATTAAATTGACTGTGAGACATTTATATAGAGTAGTCGTATAGCATGCGTAATAAGAAAAAGAATCTGTCGTTGGTTGTCTAATAAGAAAGGACGTCATAAGAAAGTAGCATTGCTTTGATATTATGTTTGGTAGAAGATTTGTAAGGTTCAACGATGTTATTTTTGGTGTTTTGTATGGCTAAAAATGATGTGGAAAATAGTAAAGATAAAGGTCATAACAGAGAAAATACATGTTTGGTTACTGTAAATTTGTGTTCCAGGTTGGTAGTCCAGTCAATGTGATGTTAAGTGCATTATGTAGTGTAGTTGAATGAAGATGTGTTAATGATAGACAAATTACGGTGTTTGAAATGCATGAAGTAGGTGATGTATGTATTTGATATATTTTAAAATGTGTTGGGGTGTAGGATTTGGACGATATAATGTCAAAGTTGGAAAGTACTCATAATTTTTGTAGCTTCGTGAATGGTGATGGTGACAATGATGTTACTGAACTGTATGAAAATGATGATGACGACCAACATGATGTCCGAGTAGAAGATGAGGAGGAGGTGGATTCAGAGTTACAGAATGAGGATGATGGAGATTATGATGAATTTTGGATTCCAGGTTTGTCGAAAGAGGAATGTATAAGTATTGATAGCATGGTAGATATTAGACAGTTTGACATGAAAGAAATTAGCGATGAAGTTGTCTGCAGGTTGGATTTTGGTGATTTGGAGTTAGCGTATCAGTTATATTGTTGGTATGCTAAAATGAGTGATTTTTCCGTAAGGAAGAGTCACATTGTTAGAAACGCATTTATGGAAACACTGCAACAAACATTTGTTTGTTCATGTGCTAGTTATAGGAGATTTTCAACCTCCGATACAAGGATACGACGAGAAAAAAAAAAAAGAAAGCAGGTGTGGTTGTGAAGCAATGTTTCGTGTTCATGTGCATTTTTCGACGGATCGATGGTATGTGACATGTTGGAATTTTGACCACAACCATGTATTATAGGACCTAAAATTGTCATGCTTGTTGGCAAGACATAGGAAGATGTCGGCATATGATATTATGCAAGTTGAAAATTATAGAAAAGTTGGCATTAGACCTCCGCACATGTACGCAGCATTTGCCAATCAATGTGGTGGATATGAGAAGGTCGGGTTTATCAGGAAAGATATTTACAATGAAGAAGGGCGCATGAGGAAGCAACATAGTTCAGATGCAAGGGGTGCATTGAAGTATTTATATGATTTACGCAAGAAAGAACCAATGATGTATGTTTCGTACACTGCGGATGGATAGTCAAGACTACAACGGTTGTTTTGGTCTGATACTGAGAGCCAATTGCTTTATGAGGTATTTGGTGACGTTCTGGCATTTGATGCCACTTACAAGAAAAATAAGTATTTGTGTCCTTTTGTTGTTTTCTCTGGTGTGAACCACCATAATCAGACAATAGTTTTTGTTGATGCTATTGTCACTGATGAGACGGAAGAAACATATGTTTGGTTGTTAGAACAGTTGTTGGTAGCAATGAAAGGAAAAGCTCCCTGTTCAATAATAACTGATGGCGATCTGGCTATGAGGAATGCTATAACAAGAGTCATGCCAGGTGTTTTTCACAGATTGTGTGCATGGCACTTATTGCGTAATGCATTGAGCCATGTTCGAGACAAACATGTTTTGAAATGGTTGAAGAAGCTAATGCTTGATGATTTTGAAGTGGTCGAATTCGAAGAAAAATGGAAAGAGATGGTTGCTACGTTTGAATTGGAAGACAATAGTTGGATTGCTGAACTTTATGAAAAATGGATGAAGTGGTCTACTGCCCATTTGAGGAGTCATTTTTTTGCGGGCATACGGACAACATCTCATTGTGAAGCCTTCCATGCACATGTTGCAAAATATGTTCATTCACGCACTAATTTAACCGATTTTGTAGAACAATTTCAAAGGTGCCTGACATATTTTCGATATAAAGTGGTTGTGGCAGATTATTTGTCAACATGTGAGAAAGAAGTTTTGCAAACAAATCTTCGATCTCTTGAGCGGTCTGGTGATGAATTGTTTACAAAGGAGATGTTTAAACTTTTTCAATATTATCTATGTAAGACTATTAAGCTAAGAGTCGTTGATTGCAAAGAGATGGTCACGTTTTCAGTTTACATAGTTGTGAAGTATTGTAGTGGAAGTGTTTGGCGTGTGTCATATTGCCCATCAACGGTTGACTTTACATGTAGTTGTATGAGAATGCAATCCATTGGTCTTCCATGTGATCACATATTGGCCGTGTTGGTTTCTTTAAATTTTATGGAGTTGCCAAGTAGTTTGGTTTTGAATAGGTGGTCCAAACTTGCCACCGAACAGATGAAAGACAAATATCCAGATTCCGCAATGTATTGGGATTCACAATTGATGGCCAGGTATGCCACTTTGGTTGAAGTTTCTAGACAAGTTTGTGCAGCCGCATATTGTGATGAAGAGGAGTATGACAAAATGTTGCATTTCCTATCCAATGAGGCTACAAGGCTGAAGTTGAAGCAAAACAACGAACATTGTGTTGATGATAATTAGACGCACCAACAAGATGGTGATGATTTTGAAGGTATTTTAGACCCTGTTGTGGTTCGAAGTAAAGGATGCGGACAGGTCGGAATGGATGAATGTGGCAGACAAAGGAGAATCCAAAAGTGTCGGCAATGTGGTGGAATTGGCCACAACAAGCGTTCTTGCACCAACCGTCCTCGAAATGGAAATGGTTGTATTTCATCCACCGAACAAACTAACAATATGTTGCAAGCTACACATGAAAATAACTCTGAAGTGGTAATGAAGTTGTTGTTTGGCACAATTTGGTTTTCAATTTTGATGTTATGCAGGTAATGATGACAATTTGTATTTTCTTAATGTTGGACAAAATGCAGCAGCCGCAGACACAGTCATTTGTTGCTGGTAGTAGCCGTGTTGGTCCGTAAATATATTTTTGTTATCTTGCAGAAGTGGATCGGTAATGAGTTGATGTTTGCATGAGTTCATAATTCTATATTGTATGTAGTATTGTCAATTTGTGAAAAAAAATGGCCTAACATTGGTGTTGTCATACATGTTTGTGGATTTTGTTTTGCAGGATTATTGACAAAGATTGTAACTTCTGCAACCATTAAATGTTGATACCGCAGGACGCTGTTATGTAATCCATTTTTTAGTTAAAGACGACGTTATACTTGGTTGTTGGTGTTTATTATACACCATATTTGGTCAAGGAAGTGTGGATTATAATTTCATTTCTTAAATTAGCGTATAGCAAATAATGTTTAGGATACATTTCGTTTATAGTTTTTTCTTTGTATACCAAAGTCCGAAGTTTATTATTGAGGAAGTCATTTGAAGGATACAAGACAAATATTACAAATAATTTTAGGAATATTTTTTCTGATGTCAATTTCAGGGTACAAGACATACAATACCAGCATTTATTTTCAACACATACAATAGCAGCACTTATTTTCTATTATTATTGGTGACCTGAACTTAAGACCACAACTCCACAACACATATATTACCAATTGAAGACGTCGGTACATGTACGTGTAATAAATTATAAACTTCGGACACTGGAAAATTGATAAATGTCGAAGCTGATAATTAAATATAATTTAGGTGTTTACAAATAAAACGGTATAAAGGTTTTTTTTAGGAACATAGTAAGATGTTACATTTTATGAGTAAAGCCAATATTTGCTGAATTTTTAAATACGTGGTACATTAAATGCCATAACAATTATCAATTGAAGAATATAAAAAGTACCAATAAGAAGAGTAATATTATAAGTCCACAATTAATATAATTAACTTGTTTGTTAGCCGGAAAAAAGTACCATCATAATAATAAGAAAAAAAAGTACCATAATGCAGGACTAATGGTAACCAAAAAAAAACCAAAAGAGATATTGTTTGTTAGCCGAAGGCTATTAAATTAGAACATTCATATAATAAGTAAATTAAGATAAAGTAAACTATTATAATGAACTTGAGTCGAATTGGTCGTCATCCCATATCAGTTGTTTCCTATACAGAACGTCCCATCCATGTATCATTTATATTTATTTTTTGAGGAGACATATTTGAAAGCCTCCGGTGGCACCACCTACATTAGAACGAAGATAGTGGTTAATGTTGTCAAACTGAAATGAAAATAAAAGAAAGGTGTATTACTATATTAAGCCTCGGCTGGCAGCACCTACCAATGGATTTTTGTGTTGCATCATATCTTCATTAACATCGACGGTAAAAACATGGCGTCTGGTTGTTGCGGCTGACGTTGCGGATGGTTGTCTATAGCGAGGAGTTGTGAAGGAGACATGGAAAGTAGTATTTTTGTCGGGGGCAGAGAACCTAATGACCATATTTTCATAAACGTTCATATCTCTTCTGAATTCTTTGATGCCATCGGCAAAATATATTTTGTTTTCATATCTTCGAACTCTGACAAAAAAGTCTTCTCTCCGTTAACATTGAAGACGACATAAGTTGGGTATTTGGGATGCCAATTGATGTGGTAGTTTAATGGAATTTCAATGTAGTTCTGCAACAAAACAAGTTAATAAAATAAGACATTTTCGGACCAACATAAACACAGAAATGTTAGGGTACGGGAATACTCACTTTGTGAACATCCAATGTTGCCTCAAAATGGTGGACTTTGGTACATCCCATAAAATTCTTGTGGCCCTATATGACAATAATTGATGTATTGAATGGCAACAAAGTTATAGCATTTTAACATAAATAGGGAAGTTGTCTAAAGTCGAAAATGTTTGTGCAAAAAACAGATACAAATAAGGAAAACACAAACCAACTTATAACATTGAATGGAAGACAATCTGGAAAGTTTAAAAGAAAAAAACAACCCTAGGAAATTGAAAGGCCATGAATGTGGAAAGTAGAACAGAACACACACTTAATGGAAACACTACATAAACGATGGTTTACATACCGCACGTCAGAAAATCAAAAGACAAAGTCAGACAATGAAACGACATGAATGTGCAAAGTAGAGGAATATAACGCAGTTATGAGAACCACTACACAAAGCAAGGTTTACATAAGGAAAATGACAATATCGGAAGAAAAAATGAAACAACATCATGTAACTCTATGTATAGAAACAAAGTTATGTGTTTCAAAGGAGATGAATGTCGAAAGTAGAAAAGAAAATAACACACACTTAACAGAAACACTACAGAAAGCAGGGTTTACATAACACAAGTCATAAAATGGGAAGAGGATGATGAATATTGTTAGTCAGACAAAGATGACAACATCAGACGTTTAATTAACACTTACGAAGCAATAACGAAGATACACATATAAGCAAAGCATGGATAATGGAAAGGTAGTGAAAACGTACAAAAAAGGAGGAGGACGATGAAGCGGAAGCCATTCTGATTCGCAGAAGGAATGTTGTCGTTCTTTTTTGTTTCCACAGGGTGACAGCCAAAAAACACAATTTGTTAAGCAAAAATTCCTTTTTATAACCCGTGCACATCACTTATGCGGCACCGGTATTCAAAACGGTTCATATTCCAGTACAAGTCGAAAATTAAATAATAAAGTAATGGTTGGTACACGTCAGATGATGAATAATTTTAAATAATTATGTGTTAGTTAATAGTCATTAATTTGACATTTGTCATACCCGTGGGAATGTCATATTAATTTTAGTATGTATAATAAATTGTATATTTATAGCAAAACGTTGTGTTCAATAAAAATATTGTCCACTAAAGGTAACCTTTGACAGTCTACTCATTAAATGGATGGCCATTGTTTCTTAAATCGCAAGAATTTCAATGATATGTGTTCAACTTCATTTTTATATTTACCGACATTACGGCATCAGCATTGTTGCGGTGTTGGCAACTTTGAACCTGCAACTCATTATAACAATACAACCAATCAACATATAAATTTATAAATTAAGCATAAACCATACACATCTTTCCGTTAATGACGACAAAATTAAAGCAAATAAGTCATCCAAATATTGTCTTTTACTCGAAGGTAAGTCAGTAGCATGACTAGCCACAAAATTAAAGCAACATCATTCAAAGCTTCACAAAATAAAATAAGCAAAACATATTCGACTATTGACTGTGGACTGCAACATTCAAGTGAAGTCTTCATGTTCATCCCATATGGGCTTCTTCCTAAAGATGATCTCCCACACATGTTCGTTAGGCCGGTAATAGAAGACGACCTCGTCTCCACCCATCAAATCATTGTCCGTTAAGAATCTATTCCAAGGTTCATCCACATATTGATTATGCATGGAGATGGTCCATATGTCACCAACGCCACTGCTATGTTGCATGGTCATACATGGTCTTGAAGCATCAACAAAATCGACAGCCTCGGTAGGCAACAACTACAGGACAACAAAGGAAGTCGCATTTCATACTATTGTAATAACAAACTATGACTACTTGATGATATGCATAAGGTCTGACCAATGCTGTAGGTTTGGAGATGATACCGTCGGTTACATCGACAGTAAACACATAATTCCTAGTGCTTGTGGGAGGCCTTCCACATGATTGTCTATCCAGCAGTGGCATAAAATCCAAAAAAAAAAGTGAAATAATTGTCGGGTGAAAGAAAACGGACCAATACACCTTCATGTATGTTGAAGTTTCTTCTGAATTGTTTCAGTCCATCGCCCAGGTAGTATTACTGACCATTTTTCCTAACCTTAATGATGTGCGACGCTCCATTGTATTCTATCTGTACATAAGCAGGGTAATGTGGAGCCCATTACTTATGATAAGATCTGGGGACCTCAATGTAGTTCTGCAATGTTACATTTCATTTCACAATCGTAAGTTGGATCATTTAGTCAGATGGATAAAATTTGCTCTGTTGTTTTCAGACAATGTTTCACATAGTTACCCTATCAACATGGAATACTGCCTAAAAGGAGTATACGGGTGTGCATCGCGACAAACTGGGAGGGGACTGAAATCCAAAATGCCACGTAATTAGTAAGTGGCCCAAATGGTGTGTTTCAAATGATCGAAGGACTTACGGGAGTGGACGCGGTGGAGGTGTCGGTCCTCATCATATGTTAAGGGTGGCGTCTACTTCTAGGCAACAGTAGTTAAAAGAGAACAAAGGTTAAATGTTGTCTGAGGCACAAAAACATCCAACAACACATATTATGCGTCGAAAAACAAAGTAATGTCAAAACGACAATAATAATTGCAACATAAACACAAAACTAATGTTTCATTAAGGGTTGCAAGGGAAAAGGTGCAGAACAAAAACATGAAGCAACAAGTAAGTGAACCCTAATTCCGAATAATACAGATTTGTAAACAATACTGCAGAACTGCAAAGGTATTGGAACCGACAAACACACATGCAAGGATACATTTCAAGGCCGGAGAAACTAAGGTCAAAACGCAAAGCACTATCAGCAGGCAAAACAAGATGCAGAAAATCAAGACGGAAGCAACAAATAAGCAACACATCATACATAGAGAAAACATAATTAAGCAACAGATGAGACATAGAGTAATCATCGACCCGGTATGGAGGTCCTCAAAACCTTGTGAATGTGACCAACAAGAACCTGTAATGAGGAAGAAGATGAAATGGCTGAGACCTAAAGTTGGACACACGATGCACATGGAAAGGGGGAAATGTTGAAAAGGAAAAATGCACATAGAAGGAAATTTCCAAAATTGATTACTGGGTTGAACGTCGCAATAAATGCCCTTAGTAAGCTAAACGTACAGGTCACCGTAGGGTCAGGCGACTACCATACAAAATGAACGAATGACCCATCAGCGACTTGCATCAGTACGACATTGGGACGAGGGCTATTTTCGTCTTTGTACACACTCCTGAAGGAAAAGTGTATTCATTCAGCAATCGTGTGTTTTAGGTTGTTGGTCACTGTTTTTTATTTTTGTATTTCCATTTGATAATAAGGGTTTTACGCGTAAAAAAAAATCATTTTTGCTGTAATAAGGGTTTGAGTGACTGAATGAGAAGTGATTATTATTAAGCATTAATGGCGTTTTCTAATAGCGTGCCTACGTGTCACGTTAACGTGACTGCATTCCCATTCTGAAATCGAGCAACAGAGACAGAAGTGAAGAGGCGCCATTTCGAACTCATGATTTGATGTTTTGGAATCTGAAAAGCCATGTTGTTTCGGCCATCTTCAAGTGGAGGAGTATTAATTACGGATGCGTGCTCCTAGGGTTTTCAATGCATTTCGCAATTAATGCAACGGGGCGAAACGGGAGGAAAAGATTTAGCAAAATATGTCGGACATGATATAAGACGATATAATATTCATGGAACATCAACAAACACTTTCATATGTAACAAGATTAACATCGACGGTCGGGAACTTCTTATCCTCATCCATCCTCATCCATCAATGAAAAACGGACGCACAAACATTTTGAATGTTTTTGTCACGCTTATAATATTGTCAATTAATAATGTCCTTAATCTATTGGTTACCTCTGGTTACTTTTGTATTAGTTTTACAGACTTAGGAATACATTACATTTATTTGTAGGGGAAAATATATTGTGTGTATATTTTTTTCAACATTACGAATACATTTAATTTGGTTGATATTTACTCACTTATGTATGTCTGATAATTTTTAAAAAATAACAATAAATAATGTTAATTTGATTCATCAATTTTTTCCCCTCCACCGACCACCATATCCTTTTGACTTAACCAAAAAATAACTCATACTAATTTATTTGTAAAGAAATTTTGAACATATTTTAATTTCAACCTTAATTCAATTAATATTTTCATAAATATTTTGAATATTTTTTTAATATAACAATTACTGCTATTTGAAATTTGATATAATTGTAATTACAGTTGTCTCCATATATGTTTAAAATATATATTTTAAATATTTATATTATGTTATGACTAAAATGAAAAGTTTTTGCTTACAGTTATGTTTTATGATATAATTGTCCTTAATTTCAAGAATTGTAAAATTAAAACAAATATTTTAGTTACACAATCTTAGATTTTATTATGTAATTAATTATCATTATCAACATTATAAATTTTTTATACATTAATTATTGGTTTTCAACTGAGCCAGTTAATATGATGTGATGTATATAGGTCATGTTATTAAATGAAATAACAATATTTTAATTGTTGTTATTTATTGTATTATAAAATTCAAGATTTCAATTTCATATCAAATTCACAGCTTAACATATAGTTACATTAATACCATATTTTGACCATGTTATATCTATAACGCAACTCATGCAAAAGTTAATTCATGTCAAATTTCATTATGACACTTTTCATGCACAATAAAATATATTTTGAAGTACATAAGTTTGACTTGTCTGGTATGACCAAAAAACCTCTAAAGTAGTTAAAATTAATTACCCTTTCTTAAGTGAAATGAATCCCAATAGTAATATAGGAACAATTGTAAAGTACTAAAAATAAACTATAATAGGACGTATAATAATTTCATGACTTCTTAAAGTTAGGTTTAAGATTGTCTTTTGATAGTATTAACATGTTGCTTGATAAGCATAAAATTTGTAATGGACTAATGGAGGTAATGTATCATTTTTTATGTTTGTGTGACCATGGATTCTAATAAGGCAACGAACTAAAGAAAGTTATTAATTAAGTTTTGAAGTCAATTTTGTAACTAAATTTATGCATAATGGTAAACAAGCAAACCAATTGTTTATTAAAGTCGTCACTACATTCTAATATATCTTTTGTGATGAAAAATTTTGTGGGCTGGCCCATTTTTCTGCCTTTATTGTGTAATTTCCTTAAAATATTCCAAACAACTAAAAATAAAATCCAATATAAAAACCAAACTAAATGAAATCCAAACATTCAATATTAAAGTCATTGAAGTCTTCAAAATAAATGAAATCCAAACATTAAATATTAGAGTTATGGACTGTGAAATGCATAACAACTTCCTCTTGTTTCTCAACATCACCATTAATTTCATCTACAAAGACAAAAAATTAAACAATATCATTAATAAGTCAAATAAATAAAACAACACACCAATAAAAAACTAAAAAATAAGGAAAAAAAAGTAAATTACGAATATCTTCAAAACCATTTATCGAATTTGAGGTTAAAATTACTGGTTGAACATTGGAAGAAAGAAAAGTAGTGTGATACTTGTTTAACACACGAGCACCAATGCTACATGCCGACTCACTAGCAACAATTTGTTTTAATAACTTCAATTCAATATCGTTTTGTTTATCAATTATTTATCGATTTGTACATTACTTAGAAAAATTTTATAAGTTTATTTTTTTAGGTAGTATTTCACTAGGTTTTAAAACAATTAATTGGTTAAAGACGTTGGCGTCTCATTTATTTAAATTCACTAAATTCAAAAATAAAATGTTATATTTTTTTTATTTTGTTTATGCAAGCGAAGCCTTGCGTATGCAACTGAAGCCGAGCTCAATCGAAATTTGTTGTTAGTCCTCTACTGATATCCTAGTACACAAATGTCAGTACAATGAATATATAATATTTTTTTCTAAAAATATTTGAAGGTCACAATAAATTAATATACATTTGTTTCAAAAGTGACATAACCAATATTTAATTGAAATTATTTTTATATTTTCACTTTTATTGCATATAATAAGTATATATACCTACTTATCTCAAATGTCAACATAACAAACATTCTACCCATTGATAGACGTATGTATTCATGACTAGTAAATAATTTTAAAAATGACATTTACAACATAAATAATATTTCATTAATTACATTTTATTATTTATTTTGGAATCGTTATATTTTTCTATTATTTATATGATGATATTTATGTTTACTTAATTTTATGTTATTATTTATATTTGCATCATTATATTGTTTTACTTATTTGATATTATTTATATATTTCATTTATATTTGTTTTTATTTTAATTATTTGTTATTATTTATATTTTCATCATTATATTGTTTTACTTATTTGTTATTATCTCAAAATTGCTTTCAAATTTAATGTTGTCAATTGTAATTAAAAAGAAATAGACTAATAAAAAATGATATTTATGACAAACACATTTTTTTGTTTTTGCCATAAATATGTTGACAATATTGACTAGTAGAATGTGCATTAGTAACAATTTTAAATATTACAATAATATATGTAGAATAAATTTACTCAACTTATTTCAAATATCAAATAAAAATGTTATCAATATATTAAATTTCTTTTTTAATCTAATACATAACTATAACTATATTTACAAAAAAATTATATATTTCACTTATATTTGTTTTTATTTTAATTATTTGTATTATCTTATACTAAGAGGTTATATCTTCAAATGTTGTTTTTCCTTAAATTTAGAATCAAAAATAATTTGTTAATTACTTATTATCTCAAAATTGCTTTCAAATTTAATGTTGTCAATTGTAATTAAAAAGAAATAGACTAATAAAAAATGATATTTATGACAAACTCATTTTTTTGTTTTTGCCATAAATATGTTGACAATATTGACTAGAAGAATGTGCATTAGTAACAATTTTAAATATTACAATAATATATGTAGAATAAATTTACTCAACTTATTTTAAATATCAAATAAATATGTTAACAATATATTAAATTTGTTTTTTAATCTAATACATAACTATAACTATATTTACAAAAAAAAAAGTATATATTTCATTTATATTTGTTTTTATTTTAATTATTTGTATTATCTTATACTAAGAGGTTATATCTTCAAATGTTGTTTTTCCCTAAAATTTAGAATCATCAATAGTTTGTTAATTTCTTATTATCTCAAAATTGCTTTCCAATTTAATGTTGTCAATTGTAATTAAAAAGAAATAGACTAATAAAAAATGATATTTATGACAAACTCATTTTTTCTTTTTCTCATAAATATGTTGACAATATTGACTAGTAGAATGTGCATTATTAACAATTTTAAATATTACAATAATATATGTAGAATAAATTTACTCAACTTATTTTAAATATCAAATAAATATGTTAACAATATATTAAATTTCTTTTTTAATCTAATACATAACTATAACTATATTTACAAAAAAATTTATATATTTCATTTATATTTGTTTTTATTTTAATTATTTGTATTTTCTTATACTAAGAGGTTATATCTTCAAATGTTGTTTTTCCTTAAAATTTAGAATCATCAATAATTTGTTAATTACTTATTATCCCAAAATTGCTTTCAAATTTAATGTTGTCAATTGTAATTAAAAAGAAATAGACTAATAAAAAATGATATTTATGAAAAACTCATTTTTTTCTTTTTGCCATAAATATGTTAACAATATTGACTAGTAGAATGTGCATTAGTAACAATTTTAAATATTACAATAATATATGTAGAATAAATTTACTCAACTTATTTTAAATATCAAATAAATATGTTAACAATGTATTAAATTTCTTTTTTAATATAATACATAACTATAACTATATTTACAAAAAATTCAAATTTAACGGAAACGCAATTTTCCTGTGTTAGCCAATGACCAAATAATACGAAACAATATTTTAAAAAATATTTGCTTTCTTTGAAAACGTAAAGGCTGATATGAGTGTCCGTCAAATCAGTCAAATCAGTCCTACCATTGGTTGCTTCGTAATTGGATTTCGATGAAATTGGCTTTTGCTCCTTCAACTGTGACCCTCACACAGACACATCGTTTTTCTAACCACTTCCTTCAGCTTCCAGTCAAAATATTATATGTATTCTATTATATATATATATCTTTATATATTTATATATATACATAAATATATATATATATATAGGTATTATTATTTGACAATATTTTAGCAATTTCTTGCCTTTGCAAAATCATTCTAGCCACCGTCGAGGGTTACCTGTTACAGTATCAGTCTACGACAACCACTTCCCGGCAAACTTTGTTTCGCAACCCTCATCAACCTTCCCAACTTCATAATCATGGACTGCGACAGGCTGGGGAGACATGATACACGATGAGTGTCACCGTTAAATATCACAAATACTTAAGTCCTTGTACTACCTTTCTTGGTTGTTTGTCTGATATTAGTCAATGTTGCTGCATGTCTACAAGGAATGCACACAAAGAGGCGCAAACATTGGTTCGGACGGAGGACAAAGCTGGCACACAACATTCTTTGCCGGTACACCATGTTGCTTTGAACGCATTTTTTGTATTTGCAGGTGCTCAACATTCATCATATGCTGCCACTTCTCATGTTGACCCGTTGTTGCTTTCAACTTCCCTTAGGAACCATTCGCAACCAATATGGCTACATCGGCTCAGGAAAAGGATCAAGGGGTCGTTCGTCATACCTCTGCTGCTGCAACCTTGGATGATGTCGTCAGTGCAATAAAGGTGCAACATTGTCCTTCACTCTAACACCTATTTTATGTTTTCATATGACCTTAATTTGATGACAAAAAAATTAAACCAAATATGTACTACATCGTAAATGAATGTTACATTACGAGGATTTACACATATTTGAAATTCACATGAAGCATTTGAGTCAAACGCTGGAAAACATGGACAAGCAAAACAGAACAAGACTGGATGCAATCGAAAACACTAACTACACAATGTTGAAGGCCATCTACAGCTTCGTCAAGCAAGACCAGAATGAGTCATTGAAAGATGCTATGGACGATGTAGCAATGAGTGGAACCCAAAATACTTGTGTGAATGATCAAACACTTTCGTGTCAAAACCCTAAGAAGCCGATGTCCACCCCGACAGTAAGGTCGACGAAAAATGAAGCATACTCCAAATCGAAGGCAACTTTGAACAATATTGAAACGATATTCATACCAGGCGACGACGATGATGAATTTATGAAGCCGTTGCCAATGGGAATGAAGGGAAGTAAAACCACCTACTCGTCTCTGAGAACAATAAACCTTTCAGGACCGAACCAGGTCAACACGACAGATGACTCCTCCCCACTGGAACCATTCATGAGCAACTACGTTACTGGACTGACAGCAAAGGTGAAACATATTTATTAATCCGTATTGCCAAAAACTTACATACTAAAATTTGGTTCGGATCGTTTTCTGACGTACATGTAATCCAAGGCAAGAACAACAAAGAAACCTTAATGGCGCCTAGGAAGTTGAGTTTCCCCCAACACAGTTATTGGACTTCAAAGAAGCCAAAAATTGAGCAACATTCACAACCTTCGAATGCTAAAAAAATACAACAAAGTAGGGGCAGTTCGTCTGGAAACATCAGCAACAACAACCCAAGCCGGATCTTTCATAGGACTCGCACCAATTCCAGTAGGGGATACACTCACACTATTCCTAAGGTGTTGCAATTAATACCATTTCTATTTGTTTAACTATAATCTTGCATAATATTAATATGTTTTACATGTACAGGACATGCCCTACTGCTTCAAGCCAACTGTGGACATGAATCTTACATTTGAGGAGACACAGGTTTGTGCGTATGTGTTCAACCCTAATCTGGACCCGAGGTACGTAGTTGACACTATAGTCATACTTGTAGATAAGTTTTCGTTCATATATATTAATGGCTACTATTTACTTGGAATTCCACTGAAATCGAAATGTTTGTTTTTTTTTATTTTAATTTTTGCAATAGCGGGAACGAAATTTTATATAGGGTAGGAAACAACTTGGGTACACGACAAACCTTTCAGTCGTTGTGTCCCAATAAGCCAGTAAGGGAGGAGGTATATGGATCATTCCAAACTATGCATTTTGAAATACATGCTATAAAGTACTGACAACATTCGAAGTTGTTAAATTTGTTTTTCAATGCATTGCAAATAATACTATTCATGTGTTTGAAGGTTGCTTACAACCAACTATACCGCATCAGGAGTGTTTGGTGTATGCCACCAGCCTTTGCGGTATACCATAGTTTATATGGTTATTGAATACAATACAAAAATGAATAAACCTTTTATAATTATTGTAATTCATTCGAAAAACTGCCATTTGAATATCATTACAGGTGGACGTCATTAATGGAAGTCCAGTGGAAACTCTGATTGAACATTATGGAAACTCTGATTCAACATTTATTTAATTTCAATTTCTGATTTCCTTATATGTTTTCAGATTTACATTCCGATTGTTCAAAATTCAGCCCATTGGTATCTCATGGTCATAGACATTAATGACAAAAAAATTTATCATCTAGATTGTGACCTCACAAGTGAAACTGAATATGACCGCAAAGATACCATTAAAATCATGGTTTGTTTATATATTTTTAGTTTTTTGGGTCAGATCCATGACATATTGTTATATAATCATTGAGTAACAATAATTATATAAACAGGCGAATGTCATGCTTAGTGTTCTAGAAATTGTGTTTCCAACACAAGAATTCGTTATTGGCTTTGATGGAATGGATTGTTGGGATATTGTGGAAGCGAGAGGAATCCCAAATGGTGGATCCAGGTGACTTTTAAATACATAACACAATGACTACAAATTACTGTTATTGTTGACAAATAATGAAACACAACAAATTTTTATTCGTTAACTGTAGTGAGAAATTATCATTATGGGTCCTTGAATGGATGCAAATGGAGGTTTCATTTGTCAGTCTTTTGTATGGAGTGGTAAGAATTGCAAATGTTATTCGAATTTCTTAATTTTATTTTTATTTCATATGTGCCATGTCCATATTTCGTTTCATGTAGTTCATAATGTAAATGTTGGACTTTATCACATATAACTGCAGTTAGAAGAAAAGGTCGTCAGAATAAAGGTGGCAATAATCTTGTTGTTAGGGACACACAACCAATGCAAGGGAGAGTTGATTAGAAATGCAGAGTGCAATTGGCATGACTGTATCCATGCCGAACACTGAGGACCATGAATTCAGACTCAGGGTCCCAATCAACCGACACAACCACCACTTCAGTCTCATCATCTGCATTTGTTAAAAGCAAGGCAAGTGTAAAACGAATATCTGAGTTACCTTTGTTGGTACATGCTTACGTTTTCTTCATCTTCTACTAATTTGTTCTGTCTATGAACCATTCATGCATGCTTACGTTACCTTTGTGTTCGTTGATATTAAAATCGCAATATTCCACTCATGCATGCTGATTAAATGTAACCCACTCCTGTTAGGATTCCTATCATCAAATTCACATAGCATTCTATTTTTTAATAATTTATTGTTGACCCACATTCAACGACTCATATAGGTTATATGTAAATTAACTAAACTTTATTTGAAACACCAAATATGACTTTCGTTGATTATGCCAAATATAACTCATATAGGTCTGAATTCCACTGGAATATGCATTATCGCAATACCGTGTGTCCATCAAAATCTAAATTTCTTAACTGAACACTTATTTGCTTTTACTCATTGCAGCCTCATTAATTTGATTTTGTTATTTTAATTGTCCACATATTTCTGTCACATACTTCATTTAAATTATTGCACTCTATGTCACTGCAGATTCAATTTCAAGTTAACCCACAACCCTTAATCTTGCAGTTCACAGCACCATTCCACCATGATACAGTTACCACTTATTTTTTGCTTCTTTTTTTCTTTCATTTTCATTGCCATATTCTGATTTTGTTTTTCTGACGATGGTTTTTGCAAGACACCATAGATGTGCCTTATTTTTTCCACCAACAATGGCAAGTATACCCTCGCTTTGTCCGCTTGACATATCTTGGAACACCATTTTATATCAGAGTTAGACAGCTTCACAACAAAGTCTACTTTGCCGATGGACTAAACCACTTAAGAAAAGATTTGCAAATTTATGAATCTTTGAGCATTATATTCATGGCAATGGAAAAATACACTTTTGACATTTTTTTTCACTCCCGATCTACAACACCAGAGCTGCGGGAGGCCACTCTTGTTCTCAAGAGAGTATGTTTGGACAATTGAAATTTCACAGTCAATGCTTGGTGCACCGTGACCCTTGGTAATCATAACAACCTCTTCCAAGTTCCTTATACAAATTGCTGCTTATATATGACAGTATTTTTTCTGCCATGCAGAGACTTCCAAATTGTGTCATGCCACATGTAAATGCCTGCGGTCAACACATGACCATCCTCAGAAGAATTGGACCTCCATTATAGTGGAATGTTGAGGTCCTTCATGAAATGAACAGATATGTTTTACAACTATGGTATCAATTCCTCAGGGATAGTGATTTGTCACACGGTGATGAGCTCTCCTTCTATTGCAGGATCTGCGACAAAATATGGGAAATGGTGATCCGCCGCAAAATTAATTGGGATCGTTAAATTATTTTTATGTCATTTTAAATTGTCTATATTTTTTAATTTGCTGAACAATTTCCATATTTCACGTTGAACACTACATATATTATCAATATTTGTTATTTGCAACTTCGGTTTCTTTTGACAAATTGGTCCCATTGGCTTTCTTTGCATTCGTCGGCTTTGTTTGCATTCCTTGGGCCGTACTCAGCACCTTGCTATTTGCACTTTGCTATTTGCACATTGGAATTCTTTTCAATCGTTGGGCCCGTTGCCTTTCATTTGCATTCTTCGGCCCTACGCACCAGTTCCAATTTTGTTATATCAACCATCTTATTAAACTTTTTTGAAGTTCCCATTGTTACCAACTTTCGCAACTCTACAACACATAAATTTATTTATGCTATTTGACTATCTAAATACCATATAAGCGTTTTGTAATAATTATATACAAAAATGTCACAATTATAATGATTTCTTATTCATTATTGGTATAAGTAAACAATTTTACTATGTATAAAAATTCTAATTTAACAAAATATGTTTTTATTAAAAACTTCATTTCATTCATTACTATGTACATATATTATGTATTATGCCAAATGGACAACTTGAGTTGTACATGCCTGAAGTAGTTCATAAAATGCTTAAGCTACAATTACACAATTCAACAATTTCACAATTATAGTGCACATTACAACAATTTGCCTAATTCCACAACATAAGCTACCAAAAACCATTTTCCTAATTACATTCCCCCTTTACATTATCAAATCACACTCATCTGCTACATAATAAACACAATAAGAAGCAAATACAGACCCAACAAACAACCAATACAATCCATAAACATTTTTCCTTCATCTTCATCTCACTAATCATGGTTTGCAAATCCTTTTCCCTCAACTTCAATTCATCAACCTCCTTCATCAACCCTACAATGATTTTCTTTTGACGATTGTTGCCAACTGGATCATGCCACTGAAAAAAATTACACCCTCTCCTACCTGTATCCTACATGCCCAACATAACCAATAACAATCAACAATTAACACATAAATCAATCCCTACCAAATTCTTTTTTTTTCATATGCACCAAATTAATATTCCTTACCTTGTATAGACAACAACCATAAAAACGCCTCCCTGGATTTTCCTCAGTCCACGATGTCACTAGTGGAGCCTCTATGTTACACAGACAAAACACGTGACTTCAGGCCTCCGAGGTGTACGATGACGAACTCCTTTCCATGGCACCACTATGCAGAGACACTGACAACTACACTAAATTGACAGATAACTGTTCATCCCATCAAAATATTCACATGTAACAACTTTATACAATTTTTCCTTCTATATTGTCCTCAACAACAAATACTTGCATCTTCAAAACTACAAACATAATATAACAACAAAACTCAAAACGGTACAACATTCAGGCAACCAAAACTGCAAAACAAACATTACTACAAAATAACAACCAAACAACAAAACGGACTACTCAACGGTTGTTTATCTAATATTTGCAGATATTTGTCTAATATTCGCAGATCAATTTTTTGGCATCACAAACACAAACAAAATACCAAACTCATGTCTATCCATATCTCCATGTTTCTCATTTTCCCAATTCAGATTTTGGTTTTCTAAACTCTCAAGCCTCTCATACATTCCCTCCGTATGCTCCCTCAAAACTTGGTTCATCCTTTGACTTAAGGCATCTAACAACATCCTATGATCTCTAGTAGGGGATGGAGGTCCCTTTCTCTCAGCCATGAACAGAATCTGAAATAAGAAAACCTCACCAAAGTGTTTCACTCAAGTGTTTGACATAATTAGGCTTTTCAGCAAATGTACTCTCTAGCCTTTTCCACTCGTTCTATAACTTAAGCTTCTTACAACAATCAACAATCTATGATCAAGAATAACTTTCAAGAGTAACAATCACAAGGCTTGACACAAAATTTTGAACACCAACAAAAGGGAAGTAGCAAAGAACAATTTCACTACCTGTAAGAACAAATTATATGGAAAACAAGGAATAGAGAACACACTTGACACTTAGGAATTTTATCAAACAAGTCGGGTGCAAGGAAATTTAATGACTACAGCTGCTGTACTCTGTGTTTTTTTCTTCTTCTTTTTTCTACTGAATTTAATAAACAACAGCCACAAGTTGTGCAATTTTTTTTTCTTTTATAACACAAACTGCTTCTAATAACGAAATTTGTAACATTGCAATCAAACATTTAAGTTGCAGCAACAAATTCACTACATTACCATTCCCCACAACATAGGATCATCTTTAACAATCAACAGAAATCAACACCAACAACAAATATGCAGCAGAGTATGAAAACAACAACAATTTGAAGAAAGCAAACAACCAAATTGAACAACCCAAATTTTATCAAACACAAATTAGGGTTGTGTCAAAAGCAAAGTATGAACAAAATTGATTAATATAATGGAGAAAAAGGTAACTCAATTCCAACCCTAGAACTGACCTCTGATACGAAATGATGAGAACCCAAGTGCTTTGGTTCAAAAATTGGATCTTCTAGGATGGAATTCGCGCACCAAGAAGACAAAACCAGCTGTGGTTTTTCAAAACGGGGTTGTGATTTTTCAAGAGGGGGCTGTGGTTTTTCAATAGATTGTTTCGTTTGGTTTTGAAAAAACCTTTTGGGGAAAGCATAAAAGTAGTCGAGGGATGCTTTGCAACTTCAATCGCGCGTGGGGGGATAGCAGACACACAAATTGAGGCATCCATTTACTACCGGTAGCAAGCAAAAAATAAGGACCGTTAGATTTGCTTTTCACTAATCGGACGGTTCGCATTGCTTACTTTTAAAAATGTAAAACTTTCGTTGGTATTTATATAATTTTTATTATTAGTTATTACTTGTTATAGTGTAATAATAATTACTGTATACTTTTTTTTCTTAGTAAACAAAGTTTAAATTAGAGGTGTTTATAGGTATGGATCATCCACTAATCTGAATTGATTAAAATTCATCTAAATAGTTTGAGTTGGATAATTTTGTATTTTGGTCAAAATTGAATCGAACTGATCAAAATCATTCATATACAGATTAAGTCATGAGTTTAAATTTATAGATCTGATCAAAGCCGAACCGAAACGATCTGATCAGAACCCATTAAATTTTTAGAGTTGTTTGGTTTGAATTTAAATACTCATAATATTGGGACTCCAAGTGTTGGAAGTGCAAGTGTTTGGACGACTAGTATTGGAATTTCTTAAGGATTACTGTCGGGTATATTGTTATTTGTTTCACCTTTTTTACATATTCATTTTTTCTGTCTTGTTTATAATATTAATGGATCATATTTTGTTCATTTGTTTCAGCAAATCCGGTTGTAACAAAACTTATTAGAAGAAATTAGTGTGTAAGAAATAGTTGTGATTCAAACTATTATAGTAAATCTTATTGAAGAATATTTTTTTTAATTTGTATTAGTTTATTTTAGAATATTAGGTTGATAGTATTAAACGAATCAATTTTACTATTTTTAGACATGTGATAATATTGTATTAATTGCATTGGATATTTGGATGAATCATGATATAAAATAATAGTTTAAAAAAAAGGTCAAATTTAAATAAATAACTCGTTGGCCCGAACAAACCAAATCATTCATGAATGGGTTGGATTAAGTTGAGTTTCAAAAAAAAAAAATCAAACCCAACTAAACCGATCAAATTTGATTGGATTGAGAACTGAATTTGGAGAAAATCGACCTAAACCAACCCCGAAAACCCCTAGTTCAAATATTAGTAGAAGAAAAATATTTTTATTTTTTATTAAAGTCCCCAATTTTTTTTATTTAAACGATTTTAAAAAGATATCGTCTTAAAGTTTATTTTAGGCCTAAACATATGTATTCATATTGCAAACATAATTCTCATTCTAAACCGTGGTTTTAACTTTGATGAAAAGCAACCACTCTCTTATTTTTCCGTTCAACAACACTGTAATTTATTGTTGAGCAACACATCTTTACCCTCTTACCTGGCAATTTCTTCTCTCGGATCTGTTTTTTTTTTCTTTTTTTACTTTGGATTTTTCTTCTGGGCATTGATTAATATAGCGTTAATGATCCAGATTCGTTTTTTGTTTAGTTATGATCTAAAACAACAATTTATGAATCCGTGTTTTGTAAAGATTTGAGAGGCTCAACCACGTCTGCAGTTGGGGTTGCCAAAATTATGCATGATGTTTTCTTTTTGGAGATGGAGTCGTTGTTAGATGGCGTTTGGATCTATGTGGTGCAGTGTTGTGGTTGTCGGAGAAGAAGCAAAAAACAGGAAGAAAAAATGGTGCCTCTGGCGGCGGCTCACGACAGAGAGAGACTGTTGAAGGTTGAGAAAGAAATTTGGTGTATAGAATGTAGGATAAATTTTTACATATTAGATAAATCCTAAGTCTGTAAATAATGGTTCATGATAGATCAATTGTTTTGTTGGTCCATATTAGATGCCGTCTAAAAATAATATATTTTTTAAAATAACAACTCTAACCAGGGTTGATTGAAAACAACTTGGATCAATAGCGATTGAAAACTGCCATTGATGATGTTAGTCAGAAAATAGTTCCAGTCGACGTAAGCAAAAAAAAAAATGGCCGAAAACTACCTTGGACAACATCGACCAAAGATTTCTTGAACTAACATCAACAAAAAAAAATCTCAGGTTGAGGTCGACCAAAAAGCAACCTTGGTCTACATCAATCGAAAACTTTCATGGCTAATGTCAACAAAAACAACCTAGCTGAGGTCGGTTGAAAACTACCATGGCTGACGTCGATTGAAACATAGTCTTGGCTGATGTCGATGATGCTAAAAAACTGTCTTAGTTGATGTTGGCAAAAAAAAGACGGAGTTGAGGGCAGCCAAAAACTACCTTGGCCAACATTGGTTGAAAACAACCTCAACTAACGTAGGCTAAAAATTGTCTCAGTTGACTTCAGTCGCAAAATAATTCGCACCAATGCCAACTGAAAAACAACCTCAATCGAGATCATTTATAAATTAATCACAACCAAGGTCAATAAAAAATAGTCTAGGTAGACATCGGCCAAAAATTGGCTTTGGTTGAAGTCGGCCAAAAATTACTTCGACCAAGATCGGCCAAAATAATTTTGTAAAACTTTTTTTAAAATATAGTTTTAGAAAAAAATTAAAAAATAAATTTAAGAACAATTTAAATTTAAAATAAGTATCATGGATTAGTTTTGATCCATTAAATATTGATAGGACAAATCTATTAGATTTTTAAAAATAGATTAATTGAATCCACTCCTTTTAAATTTCTTTTGTAATGGATGGATTGAACGCATGACAGATAAATAGATTAGTTTGTGACCCCTACTGGATTGGATGGATGGAATACTACTCCACACACCACCACCAGCAAAGAAGTCGACTGCAAATGACCATCTTCCCCCTTTTTATTAGATTATCAATGCTTTATCTCTACGTTCCCTTGCATAGTCAGTGGTTTGAGTCAATGGTTTATAAACCTGTAGGTAATCAAGGCATATAGCAGCTCTTGAAGTATCAATCTCGAGAATTCTCATTAATTCACTTATGAACTTCTGTTTTGCCAATCATATTTATATGCTACAACTATCAAGTGTACACATTTTAAACTCGTAATTGTGAAAGATAATTGAATTCTTTTTGTAATTAGCTAAACAGCTAAATCAGGTGTTAATACTGATGTCAACACACCATCACTTGCCTCATTGACAATATATTACCAAAAAAAGTGTAATTTGTAGTGTTTATTTTCTAGGAGTTTGTTTAGCCTCCAATGTAAATACTGTGCTGGGTAGTTGAGGCTTACTGCGACCATTTGAATTTCATTCCAGAGACTTCTACTCGCATGATATCTCAAACATTGAAATGAGCAATGTGCTTTGCTTTCATAATTCTAGATAACTTAATGAAGTCACTAAAGAAGACACCGGGAGAAAACTAGTGAAGTCAAAAGGGAAAAAAAGAAAACTAGTATTAATTACTTAGTTGTAGTTCATCCGTTTCTATTTATAAGAAACAAGTTAACTTGTTTCTTATAAATAGGAATGGAGATAATATTAAAACATTGGATTAAGCTCATTAGGATCCTAAAAATGCCTTGCATTATCTCTAAAATATTCATTCTAGAAAGTGTGTTTGGAAACTCTTTGAAAACAGAAAATCACGTTTAGGATGTAAAAGCTATAACTAATAACCTCTGAAAATCACATCTGAAACTTTAAGTCAAACACAATATTAATAGATTACTGTTGAATGCTGATCATTGACATCCAAAATTCTAGTCGAGAGCTGCCGCATGGGGACTATAATTCATTCCATGGAAGCAGAAAACAGTGATGATGAAAGTTAATATAAAGGCATCCAAGATTCCATCTGGCCTTAATTTTTGTGTTGTTATTGCAGGGAAATTCGATTTCAGTAGCTTCACTATAAAACCCCATTAACCAGCAAGAGAAGCTAAGACTGAAGCTGCAATATGCAGAGACCCGGTGAAGACAATAACACGCTTTTCATCCCCTCGTCTGCTTAGAATCTGATTTGCGGTTCTCAAACAACCCTTTAAACATGACTCAGTAGCCAACACGGTCTTACCATCACCCAAATTGCTTTCAGAGCCTACTGGTTGTTCCTTTAATAATTCACTGTATTCTGCCATTCCATCATGAACAATACCAATGCCAAGCTCACCAGAAGCTTTAATCCAAGAATCTCTCAACAAAGATGCTGGTGTTGTTCGAGTTACACCTCCAGCAATAGCAGCTTCTGTCAAAACGACAGTCTCCACATGTACACCTAAACAAATGTGTGATAGCATGTTTAGGCCTATCGTTTCACTACTAGTACTATAGGCTTATCGCAACATTTTTTAATATAGCTCTTCTAAAGTGAAGGGTACACTTGGAGAGAAAAATAGAGAAATATAACCTTTAAATCAAGAATCAATAAAGTGAAATTTAACAACTTCATGAATTGTTATATAAATGCAAGTATTTTATCAAATTCAGAATATTATCCAAGACCCCAGATCTACAACTTAAAAAACATCATCAATATGCAGCAATCAACAGAAAACGATATGCCGAAAAACCTCTTGATCATTGGGTAAATCATTTACAAATAATGACATTATAGACAGGCACAAAAATTTAGTGGTCTGAAGGAACCAAACCAACTTGATCCTCGTTCAATCAATAAACTCTCATATTAAATGACTGGCATTCACTTTCTTCTATTTAAACATGATATTTTAATTAAATTAAAATGTCAACTTAACAAACTTTACCTGAGAGAATCTCTCGAGCAAATCCCACATGATCTTTGTCACTTGCCATTGCAACAACAAAAACCAATTGAGCCTTGGGAAATGCCATCCTTATGGTATTCATCAGAGCTTTGGCAGATTCTTTGGTGTGGGCTGCAGCATATATCCCCACAACTAATCACAACTCTGTTCTCAAGTATTTGTGGCACTAAGCCAGAAATTTCTTAGTTGTTCCCACAATACAAATAAAAATTGTAGTAAACAATAACATAAAGAGTCCATCAGAACCATATTATATGTTAAAGATGTGTCCAGTCTTGAAATTATTCGTATTTCATGTCTTTTCTTCCTCAGAAAATTTCAAAGGATTTTTAGAAAATTTTCCAGAACAAATGAAGCCTTTTTTTTTAAAACAGATTTCAAGTCACTAGTTAATACCACGGTAATAAAGGAAAAGTCAGAGCACTCAACCTCCATCAAGCAGTACTGTTGATCCAGTAAGTCCTAATACCTCAGCTTCTTCAGATGTTAGAAATTGACTCCTTCCAAGAAGGTATGTATCCTCTAAACCATACCTAATAGATTTATCAGAAATACTCCATCCTGATCATCCAATAAACAAGGAGAAAGTGAAGGCATAGTCATAAAACCAAGAAAAAAAAAATAGACTCGATATAAAACAATACTAAGCCTTTGATTTGGTTAATCAAGGACGTCATGAGAAAGATACAAAATAATTATATTAAAATATGCAAAAAATTTGATGCAATGTCTGAACAAAATGCAACAGAAACCCTTGTAGATGTTATCCACACACCTGAATCTCAAGTAACTTCTGAATTAGAGTAGGAATATATTCAATTTAATTATAAGAAGTGTTAGAAAAACTGAGAAACATCTGATGATATCTTGGAATATTTTAGAGTATCCCAGATGATCTTTAAGGATTTATTATTCTTTTATATTTCGATATGTTTCTATATTTAATATTCAATTAGGACTACTATTTATTGGGTTGTCTTTTGTGATCACCTCATTACATCATAATAATATCAATCTTGTATTATTATGATTCACTATTATCTCCTTTTCTTCTTCCCTACCTAAAATCTTTGAATTCAACAAAAAGAAAAGACATGTGTAGAGTGAGGCCAAGCAGAAGGTAGAAAAGTTATACCTAAATTGCGAAGAACAAGTGCCACACAAGTAGCAGTAGCTGCATTTTGAAGTTGGTGATCTCCAAGCATTTGCAACTTCACATCATGTAACTTACAGGACTACATTAATAGGTATATTCATAAGTTGCTCATAAACTTTTCCATGATCAATGATGAAAGGGTAGACAGAAAACCAGCTAAAATAACATACTAAGGTAATGGACAAATGAGGTGCACAAATTCTTCAAACATTCAGATATTTTATTACAGCATAAGATGCAAGATACTATGAGACACAAAGCGATATAGCAAACATGTGGAGGCAAGAGAATTATGACCTTGCACAGTGGGAAGAGATAATAATCTACAATACTACAACTACAGTTCCAAATCAAGAGTGTTTAAATTAGGTTATACTTTTAGACTGCCTATTTTTGCAATTGATAATCAAATTGATAAGCATAAGCATAAGCCACACATCACCAAGGTGTAACCCGCAAATACCCAAGGGGTGCAAACCACCCAAAGGGTGTAAACCACCCAATAGTTACGATTCACCCAAAAGGTACAAGGTCAGAAGATGTGAATCAAGGGGACATGACCCTTGCGAACAGTCACAACCAACCGAAAGGGGACATGACCCTTGCGAACAGTCACAACCAACTATTATGATCCGCCCAAGGGGTGCAAGGTCAAGAGATGCGAATCAAGGGGGCATGACCCTTGGAAACAGTCACAACCATTCAGAATAGTTGTGTCCATTAGATGTAGTATAAATAGAAGTAAACCAGAATAGGAAAGACACTCTGGGAATTAGGAAGAATCTAAATTGTGGAGAGACAGGCTCTCGAAAACCTGTGTAATACAATATCTCAAATTATCTATATAAATTTCTGTTTCATCGTATCAAATCTGTTCCATTTTTATTTGTCCTTATCAATTTGGTATCAGAGCACCGATTCGGTGCCTGTTTCCAACAATGGTGACAACTCGATCTAATGCTGAAAATCCAAACACAATGGAGAGAATTTTGGAAATGCTAATGGAGGACCAACCAAACCGAGATGTAGAACAACAACAACTTGAAACATGTTTTGCGCGCCTAGAAGCCATGATGGAAAATTTGTTCAAGCATTCAGATGATGGCACACCCAAAGGTTCCGTCAATAAAGAAGAGACACCCAAAAACCACACTGGCGAAGGAAAAACAGAATGATGCCAAAAATTGGAAATCCCCATATATGATGGGGAATCTGATGCTTGTAGTTGGATAAATAAATTGGAACGCTTCTTTCAAATAAGAGATATACTGGAAGAAGAGAAAATTCAAGCAGTTATGGTGGCGCTAGATGGAAAGGCACTATCTTGGTTCCAATGGTGGGAGACTTGCAATTCTGATATTGGATGGGGCGATTTCAAAGTTGCCATTCTTGAAAGATTCCAAACTTCAGCCACTCTCAACCCTTTTGCTGCCCTCCTTGCACTTAAACAAGAAGAAATGGTGGAAGAGTACGTTGAGCAATTCGAAAGGTCCACTGGAGGTGTATCCACAGATCCTCAGAAGTTGGAAGCAATGACATTACGGCCTACGCCCAAGAATGTCACCGGCTTAAGGGGATTCTTAGGCCTTACTGGCTATAACAGGAGGTTTGTTCATAATTATGGAAAAATAGCAAGGCCATTGACCAACCTGTTGAAGAAAAATGCCTTCCAATGGAGTTCAGAGGCGCAAACTGCCTTCGAACAACTTAAGCAAGCCATGACCAATTTGCCTACATTAGCAGTACCTGACTTTTCAAAGCCTTTTGTGGTTGAAACTGATTCTAGTGGAACTGGATTCAGAGTAGTTCTAATGCAAGAAGGAAGACCCCTAGCCTTTTGGAACACTACCATATTCGAAAGAAACCAAAGGAAATCGGTGTATGATCGCGAATTGATGGCAGTCGTGAAAGCGGTCCAAAAATGGCGACACTACTTGCTGGGAAACCATTTTATTATCAAAACTAACCAAAAAAGTTTGAAATTTTTGATAGAACACAGGAAGCTTGGTGAGGAACAATACAAATGGATTTTCAAATGGGCAGGATATGATTTTGAAATACAGTACAAGCCAGGGAAGGAAAATTCTGCTACTGATGGACTTTCCAAGAGAAGTTCCTATTGTGCCATGACAGTCTTACAAATTCACGATTTCGAAGAATGGATAGAAGAGATCATACAAGATGACAAGTTACAGAAAATCATGCAAGACCTGATTATTGATCCTGCATCTCATATGGGCTATACTTTGACGGATCAGAAGTTATTTTACAAGGAGAAATTAGTGCTATCCAAATCTTCCTCTCGGATTCCAATCATTTTTAAAAAAAATTCATTCATCATTGGTAGGACATTCGATCTGTCAAAGAAACAAAAGCAACAACTTGTCTCCAAGAGGATTGCTACAGCCATTACCCATTCCTACACAAGTATGGACAAATATTTCTATGGATTTTATTGGAGGACAACCCAAATCCAAGGGGAAGGATACAATCCTGGTGGTGGTTGACAAACTCACTAAATATGTCCACTTCATACCATTAGGACATCCCTTCAACGCTATCGAAGTAGCCATAGTTTTTCTACAAGAAATTGTAAGATTACATGGATTTTCGTTTTCCATTGTTTTAGATCATGACCCTTTGTTTTTAAGAAACTTCTAGAAAGGCATTTTTAAAGCAGCAGGTACACAGCTTAAGTTCAGTTCAACATATCATCCCCAAACTGACGGACAAATTGATGCAATCCTACCCCGCAAGGGCATTGGTTAGAAGACTCCAAGTAGATTGGGCTAGAGATCCAAGGAAAGGCCCTAGGGTTCTCATGAGCCTTAGGGTAGATTTCGAGCCCATGGGCTAAGTATGAGCCCGCTTATCTTTGTAAATATTAGAATAGGTTTTTCCTTCGTCAAGGCCTTGTATTTTGGCCATTCTAGTAGTACAGGGTTTTAGCCTTGTATTTCGGGGCATTTTGAGTTGTCTTTGTAATAAGGACTTTTTTTTTATTTTCATGTTTTTTGTCATGGGGGTGAGCTTAGCTATTATAGGGGGTGTGTAGCTAAGCTCTAGCTTCTCATCTCAAGGAGGTGAGCTTAGCTATTAGAGAGGTATGTGTAGCTAAGCTCTAGCTTCTTTACGAATCTTCTTAAGGAAGCTTCTCAAGGAGGTGAGCTTAGTTATGAGAGGGGTGTGTGTAGCTAAGCTCTAGCTTCTCAAGGAAGTTTTCTCAAAGAAGCTTCTCAAGGAAGTTTTCTCAAGAAAGCTTCTCAAGGAAGCTACCTAGTCTATAAATAGAAGCATGTGTAACACTTGTTGTAACTTTGATGAATGAGAGTCTTGTGAGACATCTTTCAAAGTTCCACTTCTCTCCCTCCTTTATTCCTTCAATTTCGTGCTCCCCCCTCTCTCTTTCTCTCCCTCTTTCTTTTCCTCCATTGAAGCATCCTTCCAAGCTTCTTATCCAAGGCTCATCTTGGTGGTGAAGCTCCTTCTTCCATGGCTTATTCCCTAGTGGATGGCGCCTCCTCTCCCCTCTTCTCCTTTGTCTTCCGCTGCATCTCCATGGTGGAAAACCACCATAGAAGCTCAAAGATCCAGCCTCCATAGAAGCTCCACAAGCAAGCTTCCATCACAAATAGAAGTTGTCAACCAATGCTTGGAAGTTTATTTACGATGCATAACTAGAACAAAGCCTAAGAAATGGGCCTCTTGTCTTCCATGGGTAGAATTCTGGTTTAACACCAATTATATTGCTTCAAGCAAGATGTCTCCTTTCAAAGCTTTGTATGGACATGATCCCCCTCACATTCTCAAGGGATCGACCATTCCTTCCCGCCTTGAAGAAGTCAATAAACTAACAATTGCTTGGGATGAATTATTGGCTACTCTAAGAGAAAATTTGCTGAAGTCTCAAGATATCATGCGAGCAAATACCAATAGACACAGTCGGGACATAGAATATGCAGTCGGTGATTGGGTGTTCTTGAAGATGCAACCTTACAGGAGAAGATCCTTGGCTAAAAGGATTAATGAAAAACTCTCCCCTCGGTTTTATGGTCCTTTCCAGGTGTTTAATAAGGTGGGTACTGTTGCTTATAAGTTGGATCTTCCATCTCACAGTAAAATTCATCCGATCTTTCATGTATCTCTCCTCAAGAAAGCCATTGGTGACTCATTCCAGTCCCAACCTTTACCACCTATGTTATCTGAGGATCAGGAATTACAAGCTTATCCAGATTCTGTTTTAGATATTCGTGAATTACTACCGGGCAACGTGAAAGTTTTAATTCAGTGGAAAAATCTCCCTCCCAGTGAAAATAGTTGGGAATCTGTGGCTAAATTACAAGAGGTTTTTCCGACTTATCACCTTGAGGACAAGGTGAGTCTTTTAGGCGGGGGTATTGATAAGAATAAGCATAAGCCACACATCACCAAGGTGTACACCCGCAAAAATCCCAAGGGGTGCAAACCACCCAACAGTTACAACCCACCCAAAGGGTGTAAACTACCCAATAGTTACGATTCACCCAAAGGGTGCAAGGTCAAAAGATGTGAATCAAGGAGACATGACCCTTGCGAACAGTCAAAACCAACCGAAAGGGGACATAACCCTTGCGAACAATCACAACCAACCAAAAGATGTGAATCAAGGGGACATGACCCTTGGGAACAGTCACAACCAACCATTATGATCCGCCCAAGGGGTGCAAGGTTAGGAGATGCGAATCAAGGGGGCATCACCCTTGGGAATAGTCACAACCATTCAGAATAGTTGTGTCCATTAGATGTAGTATAAATAGAAGTAAACCAGAATAGGAAAGACACTCTGGGAATTAGGAAGAATCTGAATTGTGGAGAGACAAGCTCTCGAAAACCTGTGTAATACAATATCTCAAATTATCTATATAAATTTCTGTTTCATCGTATAAATCTATTCCATTTTTATCTGTTCTTATCAAAAATTCTTGCCAACTAATATTCCAATGAAAGGTGTTATGCTGAACCATATAAACATGTTATGTTTACACTGTGCTTGTGTGTCAGGTTTAAAGAATGTTCACTAACATTGCACGCCATGTCTCTATAAGATTCACCCTAAGCAATCAATGCCTATAGTTCATCTAAAGTAGCCACCTCTAAGATATGTCCCCATACACTGAATTGTTTAAACAAACTGAAAGTTAAAGAACAAAAGTTCAAACCATTTTCATGTCTTTCACAACTTGTATCAGTATATCACAAATTTGACAAGGCCTTCCATTGAGTATGCTGAAACTTTTCATAGTACACTTATTTCCAGTATCGTATGCTGACACTACAGGTGAATTCATGGCTACTGCTTTGTCTCGAATAATGCGCTCAATATGAGGGACAAATGGACCACCCAACACCAACTGGAATGGTATTCCTTTAGTCAGCAAGAAATAAAGGAAACAATGGAGTATCTCTTAATGACATTTTAAAGAACAAAGTTATTTACCCAAACTCACCAAAAAAAAGTTGCTACTCTTTCTTTTGAGTTTGATGAATGAAACTTCAAAACATATATATCCATTAACAAAAAAGATAAACCGTGGAAGAAATGTCTAACTCCATCCCAAAAGAAATGGAATTTCTATAGCTTCCATTTTCACACTTTAGCTAACATTTTAGAATATCTAGTCTTCAGAAAATGTTAATGGACTCTGGATTAATAGCAAACAAAAACAATACAATTTTCTCACTATCTTATTATTTAAAATGCCACCCAAATAATCCCTGAGTTTGGCTTTTCACTCATTCTCAAATGCCCTAAAGATAATGGAGTCTTGTGGGAAGCATTGTTAAAAGGGATGGAAGAGATATGCAGGATGATCAATGGAATGAAGGACATACAGACAAAGTTGGATTATTTGGATGAAATGAAAATGATGATGACTAACATCATTAAGAAGTGGGGGAGAGAATGCTTCCATAGATGAACTCATCAGTCACCAGGGAGATTGCAAAAGTGCAGATACCAAAGATAGAGAAGTTAGTTAGAGGGGATTAGTTGGATAAATAAATAGGAGAAGTGTAAGATGATCATTCAGAGAATTGTATTTTGAGAGCACAGAGCAAGTGCTCAGTTGTGAAAGGAGAAACCCTCATAGGAAATATTTTTCTCCTTGTATTGTTCATTTTCAGTCTAGCAATAAAATTACTCTTTCTTTTCTCAATTTCCATTTTGGATTCCCAACAAAATTGGTTATGGTTAGGCAGCAGCTGTGTGCAGGGGAGTAAGTGGGATGAGGTAGGGATTTCTTTCATAATGTTTTGAGGATTATAGCTGAGGCTCAAGGCTGGAGAATAGTTTTTTTTTCTCAGGAAGGGACAATAGTCCCCAGGGAGGCCAGACTTTCTGGTTCTTTGTCATGATGTAATTACCTAATTTCAGCAATAATAATCTCAGTTTTTCTTTTCACTCATTTTCTATCAATTTTTTTCATTTACAAAATGTACTCATGTCCACAAGAAATGGGTTATATATCTTGTCAATTTCAGGATGTCACATTAATATGAAAATGAGATCTATAGAGAGAAACACTTAACTGGGCGGTCTTGTTTTATGATTCCTGCCTTTGCCATTGCAATTGTTTCCAAAGAACCCCCAAGAGCTGCCAAATGTTCTTCACCTATAGTGGTTATGACTGATGCAACAAGCCCAGAGCTGGATATTATATTTGTTGCATCTCGTGCACCCCCTAACCCAGCCTGTAGAATATAATTAAAAAAGAATAGCATAATTTAGGTTTTTGAATATAATGTGAATGAAAGGGCCATAATAACCAGCACAACCCCCACCATGCCCTACCTTACCTTAAAGTGAATATCAACTCTCAAGATTCTTTTAATGGAGAGAAATAACAACAATATAATCAGAAGAATCAACCAATAACATAATGGTATAGAGCAAGCAGTTACTGGATGTAGGGAAATAGATAATTAACCTCAATAACAGCAAAGTCAACATTCTCATCAGCAAATAGGAGGAATGCCATGGTAGTGAAAACCTGAAACATTTCCATAAATGATTTAAGTTATCAAATACAGAAGTTGGCAATGTGCATGATTTCTAACATATTAAATACCAATATAAAAACAAAAGGGTAAAGAAATAAGAAAACAAAGAATATTCCACCTGGATTTTTATAGAATGCTATGATTATGAAGGTGTAAGCATAAATATCTAAATAATAATGAAATATTAAATTCAGCAATGTTTTTGGGTAACAACATGGACCAAAAACAAGAAAGAAATGCAATGGCCACAAAAAGGAAAAACACTACTCCCAGCCTGTCAATTGGACACATGGAATCCCATCAACATACGTCCTCAAGTTACCACAACAATTTCTTGACAACATTCAAACATTGATGAGGTTCAACATTCAATACCTCAAAATGGCTTATGCAACCATTTTCCTCTTTCATTGCCTGGTCAATATCGGGCTTGATCCTACGAAAGAGATCATTCAACAATTTCGCTGACACCAGATGGCCGGATTTTCCCAGTAAAATGCGCTCCCGGATGGTCAGGATATGTGGACTGCTTGAGAAAAATAAAGCCTGCTGTCCATGATGTGCAAAACTATAAAGAATATATAGTTGAAGACGAATCACAAGCAGATGCAATTATACAAAAATAAGACATATTTAAATGGTAGAGAAACTTCACCTAGTGTAACAACCAACAGAATAACCTTCATTCCTCAGAATATTAGATACAAAAGCAGCTGTTGATGCCTTCCCCTTAGTTCCAGCAATATGAACAGCCTAGAATTGGAGTGAGCACTTCCATCAACTACATAAAATCAACTGAAAGTACAAAAACATCCCTAAAGCCCAAGCATAAAATGCCCATTTTAACTTCCATGGGTTAGTTGGTGTCCTCTTCAAAACATGGGTGAAAAATTAAGAGATAAACTTTAAAATAAATTTGGTTTAATTACTCCTTCGATCCCTATGCATACACAGATTTTACATCTTAGTCTCTATCCATAAAAAAAAACTATCTTTTTAATCTGTTTTAGTCCCGGTCATCCAAAATTGTAGGGACTAAAATGAGTTTAAAAGTGTACCTATAGGGACTGAAATAAATAATTTCTAGATGTTAGGACTAAATCGAATAGTTTCTAGGTGTAGGGACTAAAACATAAAGATGGTTCCCAACCAAATAAGTAATTAAACCAATATTTTTTTAAAAAAGGCTTAAATATGTTTAAGGTTGCTAATAAATTACCAAATTTTATTCTAGGTCCTAATAAATTTTTTCATTATTTTTAGTCCATGATATATTCAAATTTTTGTTTTGCATTTCTGCCGTCAATTAAGTGATCAAAATGGCACCATCCGTTGATAATGAGTGAAAATAGAGAGGGAGAGGAATGAAACCTTGAACTTGGAGTGAGGGTTACCAAAACGCTCCATGAGGCATCTCATTCTACCAAGATCGAAACCGTCGCTGGAATCGGTGCCGGCACCTTTGGGAACTCCTGATTTCTCGTAATTTTTGAGGGAGTCGAGGTAATCCAGAAAGTCTTTCATTTCGGAGTGCGAAGAGAGGGTTCGTATGGGACCTACTCGACTAGTGAATCCTCTGCGTATCGACGACAGAAGCATCTTCCACCGTCACCTATGTTCATATACAGCATGTCATTCAGATAACACATACCTCAAGGTTTCACAAAGTGCAATAATGTTAATTAAACATGGAAAAACAGGGAACATCATCAAGCAATGTAAACGACGAAGGAAACAAACAACAGATTTCCAGCAATTACGTTAATTAAACACAATCAAAAGTAAAGTTTTGTTACCACATGAGCTAGTTCCCTCCACCTGGAATGGTGAAATCCGAACACTGTTTCTCGCTCTCCCAGGAACCAAAAATTGAAGCTACTGCACAATGCCTCTTCCAATGTCAACAACCGGTGTAGAAGAAAAAAAAGGGGAAATAGATGGCTTTTTATGGTGCAATTTTATTTCAAAATTACCAAAATGGATAGTTTTTGAATTATTTACGAAAATAGGTAAGTTATCATTCAAAGCACGATCTCACTTATAAATATATCATCCTTGAAAGTACAATTTTCCTTTGAATCCTTTTTTTGTATGAAAAAATTGTGCACTCAACGATGATTTATGTGTTTTTTATTACATATTTTAACTGAAATTATGTTTACATTAGCGATTTCAATTTAATTTTTTAAGACTAAACCAAAGTCGTCTTTGTTGTGACTATTTTGGTTCTTTTTTCTCATAGTTTTTTATAATTAAAAATGGATTTTTATTTTAGCATAAAATTATAAATGATTAAGGAATTTCTAAATTTAATAAAATAATAGAAAAACAATAAAATGATAAATGAGCAAAAGTTAATACAACTTAAACAATGTACACACATTAATTAAGCATAAAAAGAAGATAAAATATTATAAGATATTTTATATATTTCATTGTTTATATATGGACATTTATCATGATGATATCTTTCATTGCAACACATTGAACAATTCTTAGGCTTATTTGGAATTGATTCATCTATTTCATTATGTATGCGACTAGCACTTGGCCTACTTGATTGGTGTCATTGCATTTTAGGGTTGGAACAAAATTGGAACCTGTATATTGAGACTAGTAGTCCTTATTGCCAAGGGAGTGGAACTAAGTTTTGTAAATGTTTTTCAACTTGTACATAGGATCAACTTGTAAATACATTTTAGAGACTTGGGCAGAGAGTTCATTTCTACCTGAAGTGAAATCATGGACAAAACATGTACTTCCAAAGACACGGAGAGGATCAAAATGAAGGTCCTGTTTAGGATTCAAGATGGAGTAAGGAATGTGATTATTGAGAATCAATGAAGACATGTAGTTAATTAGATGACAAACAGTAAGAAGAGCATCCCCCTTAAAATGAAGTGAGGCATTATAGTGGAGAAGAAGGGTGCGAGCTATTTTCACCAAGTGATAATTTTTGTGTTCAACAACACCATTTTGTTGTGGTGTGTGGGCACATGATGTGAGAATGATTCTTCATTAGAAAAACCCAAGTACAACGAGATAAATGGTTTATAAATGTGGACAAAATAAAAATATCCTAATGTGGAACAGACTCAATTGGGACCCCAAATATCAAAGTGAACTAAGACAAAAGGTGATGCACCACGCTTATTGACACGAGAACCATAACAATATGTTTACCTAGTTGACATGACTCACATTGGAAGGACTTAATATTGGAAGACCTAGGAACTAATAGACCTAGGAGATGCAGTGAGACACATGCAACCAAAGGCGTAAGCTAATATAATCCTCTAGACTCATGTCCTGCTCTAATCGTCCATCTAGTGTGTCAATCATGTACAAGAACAAAATTATTAACAAATAGGATAGAAAAATGAAGAGTGCAGGTGAGTTGTGTAACATCCTAATTTTCCATGTGTGTATGGTAGACAATGTTATTGTTTTGTCGTGTGATTGAATAGTGTTTTCAGACTATTGAAATGGTAAAAAATGAGATGTTACCATAGAATACCTAGGCATGGTTAAACTCTTAAGTTTTCAAGCTAAAGTCTAGAAAGAATAAGAATAACTTAGAGAAAATTCTCTACTCAAATAATGGTCAACTCATTAATGACCTAGATATTAATAATTGGATTTTGGTCTAGAAATAGAAATTAGAAGTGACGTAGCTCCATATGGAGCTTGTAGGCCTTGGATCCTCTTCATCAATGGAGTCCTTTGCTTCTTGAAGTTTAATGGCAGCGGAATAAAGAAGGAAGATAGATGATTGAAGATGCCACTTCAAGGAGAAGATGAGTCAAGAAGAAGCTCACCACCATAGGAAGCCATGAATAAGAGCTTGAAGGTAGGAGAAGATGAGTGGAGAGAGAGGAAGAGAAGGAGCACGAAATTTTGTGCCTCAAAAGAGGTCTGAACTTTAATGTGTAATTTTCAAATGATCAAAGTTGAAAAAAATGCACACACATGACCTCTATTTATTGCCTAAGTATCACACAAAATTAGAGGGAAATTTGAATTTCTATTCAAATTTCACTTGAATTTGAAATTGAATTTGTGGAGCCAAAATTTCACTAATTATGATTAGTGAATTTTAGCTATGGTTCAGCCCTCTAATCCAAGATCAAGTCCAAGACTCTCCACTAAGTGTGCTTAGGTGTCATGAGGCATGTAAATCATGAAAGACATGCACAAAGTGTGACTATATGATGTGGCAATGGGTATAGCAAGCAAATGCTCACCTCCCCCTCTAAAATTTAATTGGATTGGGTTTCTCCCAATTCAATTAAATTTATTTCCCAACACACATATCAAATATTTACTTAATGCATATGAAATTACAAAACTACCCCTAATACAAAAATTAGTCTAGGTGCTCTAAAATACAAGGGCTGAAAAATCTTACATTTCTAGGGTACCTGTTCGGCTTCTGGCAAGTGCACCAGATGGCACAAGTAGTATAAAACGGTAAGAACCGAGTATCAAACACTCGGGAAACTTGTGTTATTTCATAAGCTATTTCAGCAAATAGGTGTCTGGTGTGTAAAGGTAAGTGTGAATATGAACAGGTGTATAAACTATCTGTGCAAAAAGAAAGAAAATCACACGAGAGAAATGATGTGTAAAAACAAGTAGAGAACACGTTGGTCTACCTAATAGGTGCCTGATGCTAAAAAGATATTCTATATCTAACAATGCTCATGTGTTCTTATGGTGTCTCTTGAGATACTAAACCCCGATTCCTTATGATAGTTTAGCCTAATCCTGATCAAGCATCGTCTGTAGATTCCTCTTGTAAGACTAAACTCAACCATGACCACATTAAGACACACATACTCAACTAAATTATCGCACCCCGATTCCTCGTGAAAGCACGACAACTCTGCCCTGCACAATCAAGAACTTTAGAGTCAGACCAGTTTCCACTGTTGAATGACCCTAACAAAGCATGCATCTATGTGATCAAGGTAAAGGCATACTGGAATGAAAAGTAGATAGCACAGAGAACACACAAAACATCATTAAATAGATAGAAATATATTTACATCAGGTACCTACAGGGAAGATTCAACAGAGGATTTAGCTTTCCATACCAGGAAGCTTTCTTAACAACAAAGAGAAGAACAAGATGAAAGATTGCAAAAATACAAGTGGTGAGGATGTCTCCTTCACCTCTAGGATTTCACAACCACTCACAAACTCATCTCAAGCTCTCAAACTGGCTCCTGCTTCAAGCTCTGGTCTCTGTAGATCTTTGTTGGTTCAAGTGGCCTCGGAATAATTAAGAAGGGGGGGGGGGGTGAATTAATTATTAATGAACCTTTACTAATTAAAAATTTATCCTTCTTAATGTTACTAAATTCAATTAGGCTTTTACTACAATGTTAAGAAAGTAAAGAACAGAAATTAAAACTTAACCAAAAGTAAAAGCGATAATTAAAGTGCACACTAGAAATTAAAGAGTGTAGGGAAGAAGAAGACAAACACAAGAATTTTATACTGGTTCGGCAACAACCCATGCCTACATCCAGTTCCCAAGCAACCTGCGATCCTTGAGATTTCTTTCAACCTTGTAAAAACCTTTACAAGCAAAGATCCACAAGGGATGTACCCTCCCTTGTTCTCTTTGAACAACCAAGTGGATTTACCCTCCACTTGAATTGATCCACAAGAGAGGTACCCTCTCTTGTTCTCAGTTACAACAATCCAAATAGATGTACCCTCTACTTGTACCACAAAGGATGTACCCTCCAATGTGTTAAGACAAAGTTCTTAGGCAGTTAGTCCTTTGAAACTTTGTAAAGGGGAAACAAAAGATATCTCAGGCGGTTAGTCCTTTGAAATCTTTTGTTTAAGGGAAGGGGAAGAATAAAAAGAATTCTCAGACTGTGTCTTTTTGAATTCTTTGAAAAGGGAGAAGGGAGACACAAAAGAATTCAGGCGGTTAGTCCTTTGTTCTTTTGGAAAAGGGAGAAGAGAGACACAAAAAGAATTCAGGCGATTAGTCCTTGTTGAATTCTTTTTGGCAAAGGGAGAAGAGAATGAAAAGATATAGCACACTTTTGTTTTCTTCAAAAGAACAAGGTTTAGAAAATAGAAAACTTGGAAAGCTTTTTGGCAAAGGATGAAGAAGAAAGATGAGAAGCAAAGGTTTCAAGATTTCTCAAAAGTTGTTCAAGAAATTCTAAAAGTTGTAAGTGTTATTGAAATGCAAGTCAAGGTCTTGCTTTTATAGACTCTTCATGTCTGGTCAAGAAAACCATTGGAAGAGTTATAACCTTGAGAAAATCTTTGAGAAAATCATTGGAAGAGTTACATCTCTTGACTTTTTATTTAGAACTTGTCACTGGTAATCGATTACCATAATCATGTAATCGATTACACAAAGCATTTTATGAAAAGATGTGACTCTTCACAATTGAATTTGAATTTCAACGTTCAGATACGCTGGTAATCGATTACCAATATATTGTAATTGATTACACCATTTAAAAAACATTTGAAACGTTGCAAATTCAGTTAAAATCTTTTGAAATCAATCTTTACCACTGGTAATTCATCTTCTCTTGAATCTTGATTCTTCTTGATGTCTTTTCTTTAATCTTGATCTTGAACTTGTTGACTCAATCTTAAAATCATTCTTTTGGGCTTTTTGTCATCATCAAAACTATTTGAATCATACTTGATTCATCATCATGAAGCTTGCTTCTACATATGCTTCCTTGTTAACATATCTTTCAAAAATTTAGAGTAGAGTGGCATCTGTTGCAAAGCTTCTCTGAAGGGCATGGTTATTTCCAGTTTCCTAAAAATATCTAAAAATCTCGCTAGATGATGATCTTTTTCTTTCTTGGAAGGTACCACAGGATATGGTACTTCCACACCTTCATCCATAACTTTTTCACTCCTACTCTTCTTTGCATTCTTATTATTATTTTCATCTTTTTCATTTTTTTCATTTTCTATTTCTTTTTCTACTTCTTTTTCTTTTTCTTGGTCCTTCAATTCTTTATTCTTGACCATTATTTGTTCCTCTTTTTCTTGATTACTTTCACCTCTCACCTCATTTTCTTGCCATCAGTAATTTTTTTGTCAACAATTTTCTTCTTATGCACAACACTATCCTCATCCTCAACCTCCACAAACCTTTTACTCCTTGTCATCACAAATTTGCATTCCTCCTTGGGATTTTGTTCTGTATTTGCCACAAAACTGTTGAATGACATGTCAGCTATCTGCTTGGCCAGTTGTCCCACCTAGACCTCATGGTTCTTCAATGCTGACTTAGTGCTTTTATGATTTGACATTGTTACCTGCATAAACTGAGTCAAGGTCACCTCCAGCTTAGTAGTCCTCTGAAATATGTTAGGTCCTTGTTGGATTGGCCTATTTGAAGGCCAACTCTGGTCTTTGTTGAACTGGTTGCCAGGGTGTGTCCTCCACTATCCTTGTTGATTATAGGGACCCTGCTGAAAGCCTGAAAATCCTCCTTGAGTATACCCTTGTTGTTGTTGATTTCCCATATAATGAATTTCTTGAGTGTTTTCTTCAGTGGGAATACATTGGCCTATTTCATGAGCCTCACCACATATGGTACAACCTGTAAACTGCAAAATAGAAGAGTGTGTAGGTTGACCCATAGACAACTTAGTTGGCAGCTTACCAAGTGTTTCTATTAAAATCTCAAGATGCTTATAAAGCAACTTGTTCTGTGCCAATAAAGCGTCATGTGATGATAGCTCTATCAAGCTTTTCTTCATGGGTTGGTGGGTTCTGTCTCGTAGAATGGCATGATCAATGGCTAACATGTTCTCAATTAGCTTAGTTGCTTCTTACGGGGTCTTCAGTTTTATCTTTCCCCCTACAGAAACATCTAACAGTTGCTTGGTTTGTGGTCTCAGCCCATCTATAAACATATTCAATTGGATTGGCTCAGAAAACCCATGAGTGAGAGTTCTTCTTAACAAGCCTTTGAATCTCTACAATGCTTCACTCAAAGATTCATAAGGAAACTGATGAAATGAAGAAATTGCAGCTTTCCCTTCTGTATTCTTGGACTCTGGGAAGTATTTCTTTAGGAACTTTTCAACAACTTCTTCCTAGGTTTTCATACTATTGCCCTTGAATGAGTGGAGCCACCTCTTGGCTTCTCCTGCCAATGAGAATGAGAAAAGGCTGAGCCTAATAGCTTCATCTGGTACACCAACAATCTTAACAGTTTTACATATTTCAATGAACGTTGCCAAGTGTGCATAGGGATCTTCATTAGGTAATCCTTGAAATAGGTTCCCCTGTATTAAATGAATTAAGGAATATGGATAGTTGATGTTGTTAGCTTGTACTTTAGGACTTGCAATGCTGGTGAAAAATTATGGTACTGAACTACTTGAATAATCCTCAAGGGTAATCCTCTGGTCATGCTCTTCTGCCATGGTAATGGCTTTAGGTAATTGAGTGGCAGATTCCCTTGATGATGGTGAATCAGGTGATAATAAGTCAGAAAAATGAGTCTCCTTCTCAAGAATGGATGCAAGTGTTCTATCTTGCAGAAGTTTCCTTCTCCTCTCGGCCCTGTTCCTTCGCAATGTAGCTTAAATTTCTAAGTCCAAAGAAACTAAATTGCCTGTGGGAGATCTATGCATATACAATACTAACAGAACAGCGGTTATCCAGTTAAACAAGAAAAGACAAATAGAAATTATGAACAAATATTCACAAAAACAATAAATGAATAACAAATAAAGAATAGACAACTAAAAACGAGCTAACTTCCCAAACAAAAAGAAGTTCCCCGGCAACAGCGCCAAAAACTTGTTTGGCTTCAGGCAAGTGCACCGGATCGCACAAGTAGTATAAAACGGTAAGAATCGAGTATCGGACACTCGGGGAACTTGTGTTATTTGGTAAGCTATTTCAGCAAATAGGTGTCTGGTGTGTAAAGGTAATGTTGGATCAAGTGGCCTCAGAATAACTAAGAATGGGGGGTTGAATTAATTATTCCTAAACCTTTACTAATTAAAAATTTACTCTTCTAAGGCTTTTACTATGTTGTTAAGTAAATAAAGAGTAGAAGAGAAACTTAACCAAAAGTAAAAGCGGAAATTAAAATGTACAGCGGAAATTAAAAGAGTAGGGAAGAAGGAGACAAACACACAAGAGTTTTTATATTGGTTCGGCAACAACCCGTGCCTACATCTAGTCCCCAAGCGACCTGCGGTCCTTGAGATTTCTTTTCAACCTTGTAAAAATCCTTTTACAAGCAAAGATCCACAAGGGATGTACCCTCCCTTGTTCTCTTTGAACAACCTAGTGGATGTACCCTCCACTAGAATTGATCCACAAGAGATGTACCCTCTCTTATTCTCAGTCAATAACCCAAGTAGATGTACCCTCTACTTGTACCACAAAGGATGTACCCTCCAACGTGTTAAGACAAAGTTCTCAGGCGGTTAAACCTTTGAAACATTGTGAATGGGGATACAAAAGAATTCTCAGGCGGTTAGTCCTTTGAATTCTTTTGTATATGGGAAAGGGAAGAATCAAAAGAATTCTCAGACTGTGTCATTTTGAATTCTTTGACAAGGGAGAAGGGAGACACAAAATAATTCAGGTGGTTAGTCCTTAGTTTTTTTGGAAAAGGGAGAAGAGAAACACAGAAAGAATTCAGGCGGTTAGTCCTTGGCGAATTCTTTTTGACAAAGGGAGAAGAGAATGAAAAGAATGAATAGCACAAGTTTTCAAGGTTTGGAAAACCAGAAAACTTTGGAAAGCTTTTTGGCAAAAGGAAGAAGAAGAAGTTCAAAGAGACTCAGAAATCAATGTGAAAGAATTGCTTGTGTAAAGAATGAATTGGAAAAGATTGGTAGATAGATTGATTGATTTGAAATGCAAAACAAAGCCTTGCTTTTATAGACTCTTCAAGTCTGGTCAAGAGAACCATTAGAAGAGTTATGACCTTTAGAAAAACTTAAAACCAATTTGAAAAAGTCAAAAACTATTTGAAGAGTTACATCTTTTGATTTATTCAGAAACTATCACTGGTAATCGATTACCAAATCAGTGTAATCGATTACACAAAGCTTTTTTGTGAAAGGATGTGACTCTTCACATTTGATTTTGAATTTCAACATTCAAGCACACTAGTAATCGATTACCAAAACATTGTAATCGATTACAACATTTTGAAATCAATTGGAACGTTGTAAATTCAGTTGAAAACTTTTTCAAATCCATTTTTCTACTGGTAATCAATTACAATAATCTGGTAATCGATTACCAGAGAGTAAAAACTATTTGGTAAAAAGGTTTTGAGAAAAATCCATGTGCTACTCAGTTTTTGAAAAAACTTTTTCATACTTATCTTGATTAATTCTTCTCTTGATTCTTGAATCTTGAGTCTTGAATCTTGATCTTGATTCTTGGAAGCTTGAACCTTAAATCTCGATTCTTGATTCTTGAAATCAAATTTCCTTCTGAACCTTGAAGTGTTCTTGATTCAATCCTGAACATCTTGAACTCATTCTTTGATTCTTGAGATCATCATCTTTATTATCATGAAGTATTCTTGACCTTTGAGCTTTTTTTCATCACCTTTGTTATCATCAAAACTTCTTTGAATCAATCTTGATTCATCATGAAGCTTGCTTCTACAGGTAAGTGTGAATATGAACAGGTGTATAAACTATCTGTGCAAAAAGAAAGAAAATCACGCGAGAGAAATAATGTGTAAAAACAAGTAGAGAACACGTTGGTCTTCCTAATAGGTTCCTAATGCTAAAAAGATATTCTCTATCTAGCAATGCTCATGTGTTCTTATGGTGTCTCCGGAGATACTAAACCCCGATTCCTCATGATAGTTTAGCCTAATCCTGATCAAGCATTGCCCGCATATTCCTCTTGTAAGACTAAACTCAATCAGGACTGCATTAAGACACACATACTCAACTAAATTATCGCACCCCGATTCCTCGTGAAAGCACGACAACTTAGCCCTGCACTATCAAGGACTTTAGTGTAACAACCTGAGATATTATAAGTTATAAATCAATGTTTAATTGTATTTATTGTGTTATTTGACTATAGTTGGACTTGAATTAGTTGAAGTATGCCTTGAACTAGTCATGTGTGAATTTCTTGATATGGATGTTGAATTATGTGGAGTTTTGTTGAGCTAAGTTGAAAGTATGAGATTGTAGATTTTACCCAAACCTAGTTCAATGAAATCGCGATACCGGATTTTTTAACCATTGGATCATCTTCAAATTTTGTCTGGATATCCCTAAGATATGTTTCTACAGTCTAACAGTTGGGATCTTGAAAACAATAACTTTTGGTCTCCCGTTAAGCAAAAAAGGCGCGCTAAGCGCAATTCCAACCGAGGGGAATTGCGCTGAGCCACCCAAAGCTGCGCTAAGCCCAATTCCAACTGAGAGGAAGTGCGCTGAGTGCCCAGAGGGTGCGCTAAGCGAGCCCTAGTGCAGAGGGGGCTACACTAAGCCTAAATCCTTGCGCTAAGCGCAAGAAGTGGAGGGAGCTCTACTTTATCCTTTTATAGTTAGTTTTGGAAAAGCGCAAGAAGCCATATAAGGTATAGCTGAGCTCGTGGAGAGCACCTCAAGGGATGTCCCGTCATATTAATGGTCGTTCAAAGTGCTTAGATTAAAATGATAAGGATTAGGCCTTGCAATTCCATTGGTCCAAGCATTTCACCTATAATAACTATTGTTTTTTTTAAAAGCCAAAGCCTAGGCTAGTTCTCCCATTTTGCTAAAGATTTTGGAGAAAGAGGAGACCATATTTTTCTTCTTCTTCCAAGCTTTACCAAGTATTCTTGAGCCCTTCTTCCATCAAGCTTAGGTAAGTGACCTCCATTTTCAACTCTAAGGTTGATTTTCACTTCATCTTCTTGTTCTATTCTCACTTGTAGTTTCAAAACCTTATTTTGCACACTTGACGGTTGGAAACTTGAACCTAAACTCCCTCATTCTTCCTTCTAAATTTGGTGGAACCTATAAGGGCCAAATTTCAGTTATTTTTGGGATTAAATTGTTAGCTATAATAACTATTGTTTTTTATAAAAGCCAAAGCCTAGGCTAGTTCTCCCATCTTGCTAAAGATTTTGGAGAAAGAGGAGACCATATTTTTCTTCTTCTTCCAAGCTTTACCAAGTATTCTTGAACCCTTCTTCCATCAAGCTTAGGTAAGTGACCTCCATTTTCAACTCTAAGGTTGATTTTCACTTCATCTTCTTGTTCTATTCTCACTTGTAGTTTCAAAACCTTATTTTGCACACTTGACGGTTGGAAACTTGAACCTAAACTCCCTCATTCTTCCTTCTAAATTTGGTGGAACCTATAAGTGCCAAATTTTAGTTATTTTTGGGATTAAATTGTTAGCAATTATCTTTCAATTGTAATAGTTTTCTTATAAACTACTTATATATATATATATATATATATATATATATATATATATATATATATATATATATATTACATTTACTAATGTTCTTGTTTAAATATGAAAGATTCATCCATGATTTTGTAGGTTTTGATGGTTATTTGTTAGATCCAGAAACAAATCCATAAGGAAAGACAAAATGGTCTTTTCACAAATATTTCTGACCCCAAATTAGCCTAGGCTAGCAACCAGCTCGCTTGGGCTAAAGATCTTACTTCAGTCCTAAGCAAAGCGACTCGTCTGGGTAAGCTGAAGCTCGCTTGGGCGAGTGGATGCCTTCAAGAGTAAGCAAAAAATTCGCCCGAGCGAGCTACGACTAACATGGCCAAATTTCTCTGCTCTCCTATGTTGTTTTCTATAAATAGCCATGCATTGTTGAAGGGAAAAGAGATCCAACAACACTCAGTAGAGAGAACAACAAAGAGAAAGAGAGGAAGAAGAAGGAGAAAAGGAAAAATGGAGCCAAGGCGCTGCAAAATTATGACAGTGGATCATATCCTTTGTTATTTCTCTTGTTAGTCTTGTGCTCTGCACAATGATTGGATGTAATCTTTATACCTTTATGCATCCAAAAATTACCAAGACTGAAAAGAAGAATATAAAGAAAAAGAAACAAGCAACCACAAACACCGGGAGAGTCTTCTTCTTCTAATTATCTTTCAACTGATAAGCCACTTATAGAAAATAACGTGGCTAATCAAGGAGGAGAAGGAAATAGACCACCAAGGAGGACTCTTGGTGACTATGCTTATCAACAAGGACCAAAGCATTACAACAACATAGTCATTCCACCTTTCAGCAATAAGGTTATGGAATTGAAGCTAGCACTGCTTAGTCTAATTAGCTCTCATCCCTTTGCTGGAATGGATCATAAGGATCCATACACGCATTTGTCTACCTTCATGGAACTATGCAATACCATAGGAGCTTCTGACGAAGATGCTGAAGTTGTCTACCTCAGAGCATTTTCATTAGCAGGTAAGGCAAAAACATGACTCCAAAATCCTCAACACTTGGGAAGAGGTGAAGGAAAAATTCATAGTGAGGTTCTTTCTTCCATCTAGATTTATCAGTGCAAAATCCGACACTGTGACTTGTTCCCAAGGATCTAATGAACCTCTCTGTGAGACATGGGAGAGATTCAAAGCTTTGTTTTGGAGGTGCCCAAACCATAACTTTGATAACGCTGCACAACTACATATCTTCTATAGTGTTTTGAAGTCTCAAACCAAGATGATCCTTGATACCTCAACAAGAGGCACTATGATGTCCAAGAGTCCGGAGGAAGCTATTATAATCATTGAATCCATAGCTGCCAGTGATTATCAAAGTCATCATGATATAGCTTCGACTCAAAGAAAAGGTCTAATGGAGCTGGACACTCAAAGTGCAATTCTAGCTTAAAACAAACTCTTGACACAACAAATTGAGGCCTTAACAAAGCAAATAGGCCAACTTCCTCAGCAATATCACCAAGGTGGACCACGGACAACACATCAAGCTCACCGAGTTCAACAAATTTGAGATGTGATTTTTGTGGTGGTAACCATCAAAATGGCCATTGTTCAGAACCTGGGGATGGACAACAAGAAGAGGAGGACCATTATTTGCAAAACCAAGCCAGACCTCAACAAAACTTTCAAGGAAGCTACCAAGAGGTGGCTCAGGTTCAAATCAGCCTTATGGCTGGAGACCACACAATACTGCATATTTTGGTCCAAATAACACTTCTTTTGCAGGTACTTCTAACGACTCGTATGAAGGTTCTTCAAATAGGGGTCCACAACAACAACAAGCTCCTCCAGATAGAATGTCCAAGATGGAAGATACTTTAACACATTTTATGCAGGTATCCATCTCAAACCAGAAGAACACTGATGCTTTTATTAAAAATCTAGAAGTTCAGGTTGGACAACTGGCAAAACAGCTATCTGAACATGGAAGTGGATCTTTCTCAGCAAACACACATGTTAACCCAAAGGAACATTGTAATTTAATTACAAAAAGGTGGGGGACTATGGTTGGTTTGAAGGATAATGGTGAGAAAAAGAATAAAGAAGGAGTTGAAAAAGAAAAAATGATGAAGTAGTGACTAGTGAAATAGTGGAAGAGAAAGTGGTAAGTGAAGAACAAAAGCAGAAATCAAAGAAACAAGCCACTAACAAAGGTAAAGCTATATTAAACCATCCACCAATTAAGCATCTTCCTTATCCGTATGCTCCATCAACGAAAGATAATGAAAGGCAGTACAAGCATTTTATAAACATTTTCAAACGACTGCGGATTAACTTTCCTTTTTTAGAGGCGTGTGAGCATATGCCAACATCTGCTAAATTCATGAAGGATTTGCTTACAAAGAAGAAAATAATTGTGGATGATGAAATAGTGGAGCCTTAGCCACAATAATAACATTTATCTTAAAAGACGTTAAATAAGTGCTCCTGGGAGACAACCCAGTGTCTCTAAATTTTGTCTTAATTTGTGTTACTTTAATCTTATGTCTTATATTTTTGAACCTTACTTTCGAGTCTTTATTCACGATTTTTTTTTTGAATGTCTAATCTATTTTGTTAGAGCCATCATTGCATGGCCTGGGGGCAGGCTTATTTTTCAGGAGGAGGACGAAAACATGGCAAATCCTGTTGATTATTTCATTAGAGGAGACTAAGCTCCGTCAACCATGATTTTCAAGGAGACTGAGCTTCTTAGCCATGATCTTCAAAAAATTGTGAATTTGTCTTTATGTTTATTTATGGCTTTGTATTAAATTTCCTTTATTACCTTATTTATTGTTTTGAATTTTTTTTGTTTGAAAAACTTATGCGAGTTCATTTTGATTAATTTACGCGTGCTTTAATATTTTATTAGTATAGTTATAGATTATAAATCTTTTTGGTACTTAAATAGAAATTTTTTCTTGAACATAACATGCTTTGGAAAGAATCAAACTACCAGTACTTTTTAAACCTATTTTTGGATCAGAACACAAAAAAAGGATTTTTTGGAAAACATTGAGAATGAAAACAATGGACTTTCCCAAATACCAAATGAATTTAAATGTTTTTGCATGGACTTGATAAAAGAACAACTTTCAAAACACTGATTTGATTTGAATATGGAATCAGGCCTTAAGCTTTAGTGACTGTGTGCAACCACAAATTTTACATTGAGTGTCCTCATTGATATGTCCTACAATTGATTTTGCATAAATTTTTAATTGTCATAAACATATGATTCGTGGATATGATTTTGGCTTTCTTTATTTCTTACATTTTAAGCCACTGGCCAAAAAGCTATCCCAATGTTTATTATTTTACCATTTGCAAGCCCTTTTGAGCCAAACACTTGATATTTTGTTGGAACACTAACCTAGGATAAAAGTTTCCTACCTTACCTTAGGTTAGGAGAGCAAAGGTTGTTTTGATTGAGATTTCTATCATTTGGTGGCTAATGTGATGTAAATACTTTGTTTTTATGGGTATTAAAGGAAATTAAATATTTAACAGAAAAGAAAAGAACAAAAATAGGAAAGAAAAGAAAAGAAAAAAGAAAAAGAAAAAGGAAAAACAAGTTCTTTATGGATAAATAAAAAGTCTGAATCATGTACATTTTATTAGAGTTGCTGTAAATATCTTAATAGAAAGAAGTGATAACTTGGTTGAAACGAAAAAGGGATAGGAAGTCATTGTTCATTTGAGTTACTAGCTAGATTTTTATGTCTGCTCTTCTATTCTCAAGGTATGTTTGAATATCCAGAAAAATCAAGATTTCCTTCAAAGCTAGGCCCAACCTTAAAAGACCTATTGATCCATGATGATTATGCAATTTATCTTTGATTTGATGGGAAATGACTTGCAAAATTGATTTATGACATATCAGTGATTGAATTTGAGATGAAACACTTGCCTGCATGAGAATTATACACCTTTGAGAGGTTTTCCTCTGTTTGAATGCATCCCATGTTTCCTCTAATGTTCTTTAGAAACAAAATGCGAATTGATCTTAATCTCATTTTTGGTTTTGTGAATTCCATCTTTGTGCTTTCGTTTCTCATTGTTGCGTTTTGAAAAATGTTGTTCTAATCAGTTTGGGGATTGATTCTTCATAAAGCATGTCCATAATTTTTGAAGCATAATTATTTTATACTTATACCATGGTTATTTGTAATTTTTCTTTACTTTGCTTGAGGACAAGCAAGATTCTAGGTTGGGGGGAGTTGATAAGTGCCAAATTTCAATTATTTTTGGGATTACATTGTTAGGACTTACCTTTTAATTGTAATATTTTTCTTATAAACTACCCTTAAATCTAGTTGTTTTATATATATTGTACATTTACGAATGGTTTTGTTTATATATGAAAGATTCAACCATGATTTTGTAGGTTTTGATGGTTGATTGTTAGATCTAGAAACAAAGCCAAAAGGAAAGGCAAAATGGTCTTTTCACAAAGATTTCTGACCCCAAATTAGCCTAGGCTAGCAACCAGCTCGCCTGGGCTAAAGATCTTACTTCATCCCTAAGCAAAGCAACTTGTCTAGGCTTGCTGCAGCTCGCCTGGGCGAGTGGATGCCTTCAAGAGTAAGCAAAAATTCGCCCAAGCGAGCTACAGCTCGCCTGGGCAAATTTGTCTGCTCTCCTAGGTTGTTTTCTATAAATAGCCATGCATTGTTGAAGGGAAAAGAGATCCAATAGCACTTAGTAGAGAGAAAAACAAAGAGAAAGAGAGGAAGAAGAAGGAGAAAAGGAAAAGTGGAGCCAAGGCGCTGTTGAGTTATGACCGTGGATCACATCCTTCGTTATTTCTCTTGTTAGTCTTGTGCTTTGCGCAATGACTGGTTAGTTTTTCTTTAGAATTGGATGTAATCTTTATACCTTTATGCTTCCCTTTTGATATTATATATGTATGAATCTTTTTTACTCATTATTGGTGATTTCATTCTACTCGTAATACTTGATTCTATTTGATCACTAGTGTCATGAAATTGGATTTTACTCTTTACGTACGTTGCTAGGAATAAAGCATAATATTTTGATTGCAAAAAGCAGGAGAATATAATTGTAATTCTGGGGTATTTCCTTCATATGCGAGGGATCGATATTTGGTAAATATTGTTAGACCTCAAGTGCGAGGGATCGACTTGGGGTAACTTAATGTGTGCATTAGTAATGTTAGAAAATGATTCATATATGTTAATCTTATTAGGATACTAAGGGTATGAACGATGAAATCCAATCCTATGTTTTCTTGAATTAATTAAATTCGTCATTACTGTTTCTGTAATTTTAGATATTTCTGACGCACTAAATTTTGTTATTTCCGTTATTCCCGTAATTCTATTATTTTCGTAAATCTGTTAATTTCACTATTCTTTTACTTTGAGTTATCTTTAGTTAGTGAAACCAAAACCAATGGCATTCGATTGAATTTATACATAACTATTGAACTGATAACCTTTATCTAAATGGATTATGTAACTCAAGTCCTTGTGGAGACAAACTCTTTTTGTAAATGTGTAACCTGTAACGGAAATTGGTATGCTTGCCAAATGTCTAACAGAGCCTACAAGAGGTAGGGGGGGGGGTCTCTCCAACTCTTGAACCATATGTTTGTTGTTGAACTTCGTTGAACATTATGTTGCTTTTGAAATTTTTAAGCTTGCTGTCATGTCTTGAATTTGTATGCTGAGTTGTTTTCCTTGAGATATTAAAACATAGAGTTAGCCTAATTTTTTTACCCAAATTGGAGTTTCCTAGCAAAAGTTACAAATAAAACAAGTTTAAGGACCTTTACGAAAATGAAAAATTTGTCACGAATTTGGACTGAGAGTTACAAAAGTATGGACTATTTTTATTAAAGTTTTGGCCTAAAAAATGAGTTTTTTAGGTTTGAAAATGCATGGTAGCATATAAGATTTGTGAAAATCTGTCACTTTTAGCACTTCATAACTTAGCCTCTTTTTCGCCTGAAATTTTGCATATTTCATCATTGAATCCAATGGACATATTCTAGAGACAGCTTTAACCATAAAACAATATTTATTTACAAAATCACTTCAAAATAACCATAAATTGGGGGAACTATACAAGTTTTTGAAAATGTTTTCTATACAAAAGTTAGTCGTATATGACGACTAACAGTACCCTACCTACATTATGGAGCCCTAAATACAATGCAAAAAAATAATGAAACCTTAATCTAATATGTACAAAGATAATTGGGCTCATACTTAGCCCATGGGCCCAAAATCTACCCTAAGGCTCATGAGAATCCTAGGGCCTTCTCTTGCATCTCTGGCCCAATCTACTTGGAGTGTTCTATCTAATGCCCTTGCAGGGTAGGATTGCATCAGTGTGTACGTCATATGTCAGTGCGGTTGACAGAGTGGGATGCTTCAGATTGATGGGTCACACTGGCAAAATGGAAGTGAAGTGGTGGTGTAACAAAGCTTGCAATAGTCGCAGTTACGGTTCACACGACTAAAATGGGGGCCACGACTGAAGTGAAAAAAAAAAGGCAAAGCAAGAGAAAAGGATTGAAACCTAGAAATATACTAATACCATATAGAAAAGGTTTATTGTAATTGTGTGTTGTATCACACATGTATACTCTTATTGCTAATTGAATAACAATACAATTTAGGGAAACATAACCAAGACTGTTAATGACAATAATCCCTAATTATTAGCTAATGGTAATTCCATAATTATAGTGATCAAATCATATCTTCAACAATACCCTAAGAAGATACTAATTTATGCAACAAGGTCATGCCTATCTTACGAGATAGGGTTCTTGCATTTTGACATCTATTTTTAAGAGGGAGGGGTTGATGTAGTATTTCCTAGCTCTCTCTTATGGTAGTTCTCATAACCTTATTAAATACTCATATAGTCATATGTATAGAGTCTACTAAAATCCTTCTGGTTTTCTAGTTTAATTTTTTGCTAAACTTTCCTTTTTAGTGAAATAATTTTAATTCCATATCCTAAAAGGGTAATACTAGTGGAGGATCTTGACAATTTGTTTTTACTACATGAGCATTGACACACTCAAAAGTCATGTGATCAGTCTTGAAAATAGCGGATTGCGGGAAATTGCAAAATGCTGAAAATCCGTTATAGAATATAGTGGATAGCGTCGCAACCAAATAGCGGAAGCTGCATAGCGGTTGAAATAGAATGTATATAAAAATTAAATATGTATGAAAAAGCATGCTATATGCAAATGAAAATAAGCTGGACAAACATTAACATAATATTATCTCAAAAGTTCAATTTTTCAAGACAAAATATGTTCATTCTCCTCTGCCCCTTCCCAAATATAATAAAAAAACTAAAAACAACTAAAAGCTAATTAGCTAAACAAGTCCTAGTAAGGCAAATAATCAAAATAAGCTAAAATCTAATTAGCTAAACAAGTCTCGATAAGGCATATAATAAAAAAGAAGTTAAAAACATCAACAAAACATCTATTCATTTTGCTATGCTCCTTCTGTAACACCCTGAATTATCGCTAATCATAAATCGATGTTTAATTGTATTTATCGTGTTATTTGATTGTATTATTGACTTGAATGAGTTGAGTTATGGTGTGAATTAGTCATGTGTGATTTGCTTGATGTGGAGGTTAAGTTATGTTGAGTTTTATTGACCTAAGTTGAAATTATGATATTTCAAATTTTACCTAAACCTATTCCAGTAAAATCCCAATCTTGGATTTGTTAACCGTTTGATCGTCTTTAAAATTTGACCTCTTGCTTAGCGCAAGAAGCACGCTAAGTGCAATTCCAACCCGAGAGGGAATTGTGCTGAGCGCGAATCATCGCGCTTAGTGTAAGAGGAATTGCGCTCAGCGCAAATCCCAACCCGAGAAGAATTGCACTAAGCATGAAAAGTCGTGCTTAGCGCCAAAAGTGGACTCCCACTTAGCGAGACGAGCTCGCTAAGCAAGATATGCAGATTATAAATATGTTTTTCAGCGTGAAAAACACGATTTCATGCCTCTTTCTCTCAAAACTCCATCCAAACCACCCTAGAGACTCCTCCTCCACCACCCACGACCATTGGTGGCCACCACGAGCCGCCGTTGCTTGTCATCGCACCCCCACACCAAGAGGAACGTTTTAATCGGAGCAAAATCGTCAAAATCCACCTCAAGGATTTGGTGGAGAATAATCCCTCAAATCCTTTCTTTCATTGCTTCTTTGAGGTAACTTGACTTCTAAGCCTTTCTCCTAGTTAGTTTGAGCTTCTCTTAGTATCTCTTGTGTTTTTGGTACTGTAATAGCGTGTTTTTACACTTCCTTTGAAAGACCCTTGAAAATGAGACGTTGTAAAAGTTATCTTTTTATAAAATTGATGTTATTTTCATGACCTTCACTGAACCTCGGTCACATTGGCATGATCGGAATTTCAAAATGACGTCTCCTTTTAGTAGAATCTGAAACACCCCTTAGCCCTTTATGTTTTGACAGAGGTAATTGATCCTGAATGTTGTTATTAACCTTGTTTTTGAAATTTACACTAAATTTCCTTCAATTTGGTATATAGAACCTTGCGTTTAGATTGACAAACGTGAACGAGAGAGGTGTTTAAGCGACGCAAAGAAGAGTTGATGGAGAACTCACGATAGGTGAGGGGAGTTTATTATAATTTACGACTTTTAATACCATAGTTGGGGTCAGGGAACCTAACTTTGGGGATGTATGTCTGTCTCTGTTGCATGTTTTCAAAAAAATAATGTTTTTGACTAATGGGATAAGATACATTTGTTATTGATAAATGACATTATTGTTTTTATTAGACTTGTGTTGTCTGAAGACTTGGGGAGTGTGAATCTCAATAATGAACTATATATGTGTGTATATGTGGAATATGATTTACTGATGATATTGTTATTGATGATATTAATTGATATGAGGTGACGTTGATGTTTATGATAATCTTGATAGAGAATGATGTTGTTATTGAAGATGATATTGATAATAATTGATATAAGATGATGTTGTTATTGATGATTATGTTTATATGAGATGATGTTGTTGTTGTTGATAATGTCATTGAGATGAGATGATGTTGATGTTGAGGATGACATTGAGATGAGATGATATTGATGTTGAGAATGACATTGAGATGAGATGATGTTGATGTTGATAATGACATTGAGATGAGATGTTGTTGATGTTGGAAATGTCATTGAGATGATGTGTGATGTGTATGTACATGGGCGGTGCAATGACCATGTTGGATATCCCTGGTGGAGGTAACAGAGTGGTTAAAGAGTTTTGAGCATCTCTGGAGGGGGATGGCTTAGAATCTTTAATTATCCATGATCAGTGCATTAATGGAGCCCATGTTTCATACTTTATATTGCATGGAAATAGTATAAACTTTGTCAGTAAGTACTTGTAGTTTCTCGTGAGGGGGAATACTTGGACTTAGGGGCATATCACTCAGTTTGGAACTCCCTTGAGATTTAGGCTGATCACCATGGGGGGGGGGGGGGGGAGTTGCCTGTGCACGACAGGGTGACCTCGACACTTACTGCCTAGTTTTTCTAGGTGAGAGTGTTGTGTGGACACGCTTAGGCTATTTCCTTGATGAATGGTACCACATTGAATTTGAGAGTTGAGGTCAGGTGCATGCATCATACTGAGCATGATTGATTGGAATTATGAATGGACGATGACTGCTTGTTGAGTGTATGTTGGACTAATGGATGTTTGTGTATGCTTATGGTATTTGTTAATGTTTTCTTACTAATTATGGTTATTTGATTTTTGTGTTAATTTCTTTTATAATAAACTCACCCTTGCAATTTTTGTACCGTGTGGTTGGTACCTGTGATGATCATGAACCTTTGTTTGTGGGAGCAGAAGGACAACAGTAGAGTACGTGAAGTGAGATTCTTTTGTGGAGCTGCCAAGCCGACGTGATGACGTTAGGATTATTTTGGGATAGAGTTGTGTTTTGTTAATCAACTCCTCCGTAGCTGGTTCTATAATTCTTTTTTGAATTGAGGATGTAAATTACAGATTTAATTATACGTATAAGGTAATTTACTTTCTATTATGTGGATGATGTGTACTGAGTTACTATATCTATATATGTATTCGTTTAAGTAATTGTGCGCTGTTTGGTGAATGTATAGCGTGAAAAATTTACTTTCATTTTTCATAATCAAATTAACGGAGTTTTCATTTAAAAATTGAAATTTTCACTGTTTAGAGTGGTGATATCGTAGCGATGAGGCGGGTCGTTACACCTTCCCAATATAATCATATTCCTCATGGTCTAGTAATGGGGCATGCCCTTCAACTTTTTCTTTTGAATTCCCAAAATCAATGCCTTGAAACTCCTTTTCAAATTCTTCCAAGATTGCATTATCTTCAACTTCTATCATTTGCTCTTTTCCTCTAAGGGATGAAGATCCTTTGACTTGACCTATTTTTGTATTAGGTGCAACATCTTCAACACCAAAGGGTTCCTTTCTCTTTTTAGTCCTTTGCCCGGAACATGTTATTGGCTATCCAATTCTCGAAGCCTAAAAAACTACATCCCAAGGAAGGACATCCTCATTTTCATCATCACCATCCATTTTCCCCACAAGCCACTCGTTGCATTCATCAATGTCATTGAGTGAAATTGGATCAATTTCATCTCTATAATTGTATCTTTTAGCCAATTCTTGATTATATTTGACATACACCAAGTTGTATAGTCTTTTGTGTTCAAGCCTATTCCTTTTCTTAGAATGAATCTGTAATAAATATTAGTAAAAAAATTATGAGCAACTAAGAATAGAAAATATCAACTAATAAATATTAATATAATTACTAATTAATAAATTACTTGCTCAAAGACACTCCAATGGCATTCATATCACAATGCACTATATGTCAAACTCAAAATCTTCATTGCCAATTGTTGCAAATTTGGAGTCAACAATCCATATGATTGCCACCATTGTGCTACAAAAGTCAAATCTAAACAAATGTTATGCTACAATAATGAATGTAACACTCTAAATTTCTAAAGAATTAATGTCACAACCTACCCTTCGGCGGGAGGGCGAGGTGAGATAGAAATGTGCGTCTTCCAAAAAGGAGAATGCGCGAGAGTTGCCACCAACGTTTATTCGAGGAAAATGTTTGAAAAATCAAAAAGAGGTCCGCATATTTTGAAAATAAGGATTCGGGAGTTGTTTACGCATGGGGAAGGTATTAGCACCCCATGCGCCCGTCACAAGGGACGACAACCTTTAATCGAGTGTGCAAAACATGACTTCAAAATTGTGTATTTTCCCTTTTTATATTTTTATTTTTATTTTTTGGGGTCGACAAGGGTGTTGCCCTTGCTCCTACGTATCCTCAGGTGCGATGAGGAATTTAGACCTACGTAGTTCTTTAGAGCGAGAAAGTTGTGTGTTGATTTAATTTTAGGCTTTTGAAAGATTCATTTTTAACTAACAAGGACAAAAAAGGCCGTTAAGGCGTTGGACCTTGAACGATCTTAAGTGAATTTAATGGAGAAAAACATCAGTTGTATATTGATTTTATCTTGGTTTTGTTCATTATCTTTCAATCTCTTTTAAAAAAAGATTTATGGCACAAATGATCAGTTGAAATTTACATTACATGAAGAAAGGAGATTACTGATGATAGAAGAAGGAGATGAAGATGCACAAAACAACAAAGAGGACCCCTAAGGGTGCATAGATCATATCCAAATCCTTAAAATAAGAACTAGCCGGATGACGAACGAAGAACACCGAATGAAGAACAATGTAGAAGTCGATTACGGTTGCGATTTGGTAGCGCCTCGGCCTCATTTTTCTCTTCTTTCTTCTTCTTCTATCTGATTTCTCTCAAAATCTCTCAATGATGAACCTTGGACCCTTTACTCAGCCTCCCTCATGCCTATTTATAGCAAAAAAAGGCATTTGGTGGACTTGCAGCTCGCCCAGGCAAGCTGATACTTCACTCTGAAGTAACTTGGCTTGCCTAGGTGAGCTGCAGCTCGCCCAGGCGAGCTGGTTACTTCAGCCCTAAGCCATTTGGGGGCCCAGGCAAGTTAGAGGCTAGCCTTGGCAAGCTGGGGTCCAGAAAAAACCCTGAAAAGACTCTTTTGCCCCTCCCTTTTAGTATCTTTCGCACCCTTGACCAAAACATAGAATGATCTTTCGCTTGCGCGGTAACTGGTGTCGAACAACTCAATTTGGCTAGTGAGAATCAAAATATCCATGAATGATATTCCCTAGACGAAATTAGGGCTTGATAGTTGTTCCTCTTTACTTGTCTTTTATTGAAAATGAAAACGTAAGTAAAGATAAGGACACTAATTTCATCCGAGCGATCTTGTTATCTAACCGGTAACTGGCGAAAACCAAAGAAGTGAAACCTATAAAAAAAAGAATAAACGAATTAAGTATCAAAAGTACTAAACAAAAGACGTTGTAGTCTTGCACAACAAAATAGGAGACATTGAAGTCTTTGGGAATGTAAAGACAAAAGACATTGCAGTCTTGAAATGTAAAGACAAAAGACATTGAAGTCTCGAAATGTAAAGACAAAAAACATTGAAGTCTTGAAATGTAGAGACAGAAGACATTCAAGTCTTGAAGTGTAAAGACAAAAGACATTGAAGTATTGAAGTGTAAAGACAGAAGATATTGAAGTCTTGAAATGTAAAGACAGAAGACATTGAAGTCTTGAAATGTAGAGACAGGAGACATTGAAGTCTTGAAATATAAAGACAGGAGATGTTGAAGTCTTGAAATGTAAAGACAGAAGACATTGAAGTCTTGAAGTGTAAAGACAGAAGACATTGAAGTCTTGAGGTGTAAAGACAGAAGACCTTGAAGTCTTGAAATGTAGAGACATGAGACATTGAAGTCTAAAAATATAAAGACAAAAGACGTTGAGGTCTTGAAATGTAAAGACAGGTGTAAAGACAGAAGACATTGAAGTCTTGAAATGTAAAGATAGGAGACATTGAAGTCTTGAAATGTAAAGATAGGAGACATTGAAGTCTTGAAATGTAAAAGGCAGAAGACATTGAAGTCTTTGAAATGTAAAAGATAGAAGATATTGAAGTCTCTGAAATGTAAAGACAGAAGACATTGAAGTCTTAAAATGTAAAGACAGAAGACATTTAAGTCTTTGAAATCTCTCACTAAAAACGCGAACGTGGTTAGTAAAGAAACAAACCCCCCAAATTGATCAGAAGAACACACACTATTTTTCAAAAACAATGCGACTATGGGGAATGAAAGTATGCAGATAGAATCTCTCATAACCATGTTGGATCAAGTGGCCTCGGAATAATTAAGAAGGGGGGTTGAATTAATTATTAATGTGTCTTGACTAATTAAAATTATCCTTCTTTGTGGAAGCAATGCCTTCCAAGGTTATTTTGATGATGACAAAGAATCAAGAGTCAAGCAAATTCCAAAGATTCAAGAATGAAGTTTTCAGGAATTAAGTTTCAAGAATCAAGAATCAAGAATAATCAAGATCAAGATTCAAGATTCAAGAATCAAGAGAAGACTCAATCAAGATAAGTATTAAAAAGTTTTTCAAAACATTGAGTAGCACATGAAGTTTTCACAAAATCTTTTACCAAAGAGTTTTACTCTCTGGTAATCGATTACCAGAAGCTAGTAATCGATTACCAGTAGCCAACATTGTTTTTCAAATTGATTTACAAAGTTGTAATCGATTACCATAATCATGTAATCGATTACCAGTGTTTTAAAATGTTAAGATTTTCAAAATTCAAAATGAAGAGTCGCATCTGTTGATGCGTAATCGATTACACCTTTATGGTAATCGATTACCAGTGACTGTTTTCGAAAACTTCATTTCCAAAAGTCACAATTCTTCAAGTGACATGTTTCTAAAGATTCTTTCAAAAGTCACAACTTTTCTAAGTGACTGGTTTTAAAAGAAATTACCAAGAGTCACAAACTTTGACTTGAGTCATCAAAAGATTATAAATATGTGATCATGGCATGAATAAATATGATCCATCATCTCTTTCAATCATTCTATCTTTCAATCTATTTTTCAACATCTTCTTTCATTTCTTTCAGAACTTTCTGGTTTCATCTTCTCTTCATCTTTCTAAAAGTTTTTGTTCAAAACTTTCTCTTCCAAGAAAAGTTCTTTGTTCAAAAACTTGTGCTATTCATCTTTTCATTCTCTTCTCCCTTTGCCAAAAAGAATTCACCAAGGACTAACTGCCTGAATCCTTTTTGTGTCTTTCTTCTCCTTTTTCCAAAAGAACGAAGGACTAACCGCCTGAATTCTTTTGTGTCTCCCTTCTCCCTTCTCCCTTTGCCAAAAAGAATTTGCCAAGGACTAACCGCCTGAATTCTTTTTGTGTCTCTCTTCTCCCTTTTCCAAAAGAACGAAGGACTAACCGCCTGAATTCTTTTGTGTCTCCCTTCTCCCTTGTCAAAGAATTCAAAACGACACAGTCTGAGAATTCTTTTGATTCTTCCTTTTCCCATAAACAAAAGATTTCAAAGGACTAACCGCCTGAGAATTCTTTTGTTTCCCCCTTCACAAAGTTTCGAAGGACTAACCGCCTGAGAACTTTGTCTTAACACATTGGAGGGTACATCTTTTGTGGTACAAGTAGAGGGTACATCTACTTGGGTTGTTGACTAAGAACAAGAAAGGGTACATCTCTTATGGATCAGTTCTAGTGGAGGGTACATCCACTAGGTTGTTAAAAGAGAACAAGGGAGGGTACATCCCTTGTGGATCTTTGCTTGTAAAAGGATTTTTACAAGGTTGAAAAGAAATCTCAAGGACCGTAGGTCGCTTGGGGACTGGATGTAGGCACGGGTTGTTGCTGAACCAGTATAAAACTCTTGTGTTTGTCTTCTTCTTCCCTACACTCTTTAATTTATGTTGTGCACTTTCATGAGTCAATTTAGTCAAAGGTAAAGCTAACTTGGAGAAACCTTCTATGAATCTCCGGTAATATCCTGCTAAGCCCAGAAAACTCCTAATGTCAAAAACAGATTTAGGACTCTCCCACTCAAGAATGGCTTATATTTTAGAGGGATCTACAACTATACCCCTTTGAGATATCACCTGCCCTAGGAAACTAACTTTCACTAACCAAAACTCACACTTGGACAACTTAGCATAAAGTTGTCGGTCCCTAAGGGTATGCAGCACAATCCTCAAGTGTTCTTCATGTTCCTCTCTAGTCTTGGAGTATACCAAAGTATCTTCTATGAATACTACCACAAAACTATCAAGGTAAGGGTGAAAGACTCTATTCATGTAGTCCATAAACACACATGGATCATTAGTCACACCAAAGGGCATGACTAGATACTGATAGTGACCATAACGAGTCCTAAAAGCAGTCTTCGGTATATCCTAAGACTTCACTCAGATTTGATGGTAACCTGACCTAAGGTCTATCTTGCTAAACACATAAGCTCCTACCAGCTAGTCCATAAGGTCATATATTCTAGGCAAAGGGTACTTATTCTTAATCGTCACCTTATTCAACTGGTAGTAGTCTACATACATCCTCATGGTCCCATCTTTCTTCTTTACTAACAACACTGGTGCTCCCCATGGAGACACATTGGGTCTCACTAACCGCTTCTCCAACAACTCCTCTAACTATTTCTTAAGCTCGGCTAACTCTATAGGAGACATCCTATAAGAGGCTATGGATATGGGTCCAGCACTAGGTACTAGGTCTATGGAAAGCTCTATCTCTCTCTCGGGTCGTAAACCAGATATATCCTTAGGGAACACTTCAGGAAACTCTCTGACAACAGGGAGGTCACACATGGAAACCTTTCTCTCTATTTCCAGGTTAGACAAGATAATGTGCACTTGAGCATCTTCTTTTAAAGATGTCATAACTTGGTTGGCAAAGATAAACATCATATCCTTACTTACTCCAGAACCATCAAACACCACAGTTATATCAAAATAGTTTAACAAGACATGGTTGGAAGATAACTAGTCCATACCTAGAATAACATCAATTTGGCTCAAAGGAAAACAAATCAGATCAATCAAGAATGCTCTACTGGAAATTTCCATAGGACAATTCAAACACACATTAGAAGTTAACACAAAACCACTAGTTGGGGTCTTTACCACCAAATCTTTATTTAAAGAAGACACATAAAGCTTGAGTTTCCCTACACACGAACAGGATATAAAAGAATGGGTTGCATCGGAATCGAATAGCACAAGTAAAGGAATCCCATTTATGAAACATTTACCTTGGATTAGATCTTTGGATTTCGAAGCTTCAGCACCATTAAGGGTAAAGACTCTTCATGTGGCCTTCGGATGTTCAGTTTGGTCATTCAGGCCCCCACCATTCTACTCCTTCTTGGGATATGGACAATCTCTTTGAATATGCCCCCTTTGTCTACAATTAAAACAGATCATGCCTTTATCAGGACAATTTAAGGAGATGTGCCATGGCTTACCACATTTGTAACAAGTGATCTGAGTGGGGAATGTATTGGGTATGCTACCACTACCACCCAAAAACCCCATAGCAACAGTCCTCTGATTGTTGGGGCGGATACCATATTGCTTAGGAGGGGTCGAGTACAGTTTTCCCCGATGTTGAGGTCCATTCTTTTTGTTCTTCATTGGACCTATACTCCTATAATAGCTCGCCCTATCTCGAGAGTCTTCATCCCAAATCTGACGCATGTTAACCAAGAGTGGAAACTGATGAACACCCTGGTAATTCACAACTTGCTTCACTTGAGGTCACAAGCCGTTTAGAAACTTCACACATTTGGAACTTTCACCATCTCTCCGTTGATAATGGGGAAATTACCTCACCATCTCCTCAAACTTGGCTGCATATTCAGCCACAGTCATGTTTCCCTGCTTGAGCTCCAAGAACTCCATCTCTTTCTTGTTCCTAACATCCTCAGGAAAGTATTCCTCTAAACTAGTCCTCTCTTGAGACATTAATACTCACTTTCCATCATTTGTATTTCCTGATCGCTTACCATATCATCCCATTGCACTTCACAAATTATACAGATGGCCAGTCTGATAACTCATGACATGACATTGAAACTCATGGTATAGCAGACATCAGGAGAACAAACATGTTATGACTACAACAATCAAATCTCTATAACTCTTTGAAACACAACAAAGTGAGTAACTTCCAATTGAAACCAACAAACATCAAGCATTCAACAAGCCAACCCCAAAATGCATAAAAAAATAGCAGACTCACAACTCACTGGCCAAAAAGGTTCGACCGGCTCTGATACCACTGATGTAACGACCCGCCTCGTCGCTACGATATCACCATTCTAAACCATGAGAATTTCAATTTTTAAATGAAAACTCCGTTAATTTGCTTATGAAAACTGAAAGTATTTTTTTTTCTCGATGTACATTCACCAAACAACACACCATTACTTAAGTAAATGAATATATATATAGGTATACTAACTCAGTACACATCATTCACATAATGGAATGTAAATTTGTTCATACATATAATTAAATTTGTGATTTACATCCTCAATTCAACACAAGAGTTATGGAACCAACTATGAAGGAGTTGATTAACAAAACACAACTCTCTCCCAAAATAATCCCAACATCATCACGTCGGCTCGACGACTCCACAAAAGAATCTCACTTCTCATACTCTATTGATGTCATTCTGCTCCCATGAACAAAGCTTCATGATCATCACAGGTACCAACCACACGGTACAAAAATTGTGAGGGGTGAGTTTATTATAAAAGAAATCAATAAAAAAAAAAATCAAATAACCACAATTAGTAAGAAAACATTAACAAAGATCACAAGCTTACACAAACATTCACTAGTCCAACACACAGTTAACAAATAGTCATCATCAGTTCATAGTTCCAATCAATCATGCTCATTATGATGCATGCACCTAACCTCAACTCTCAAATGCAATGTGGTACAATCCCCAAGGAAATAGCCAAAGCGTGTCCACACGACACTCTCAATTAGGAAAACTAGGCAGTAAGTGTCGAGGTCACCCCGTCGTGCACAGCCAACTCCCCCCCCCCCCCCCCACGGTGATCATCCTGAGTCTCAAGGGAGTTCCAAACCAAGTGACATGCCCCCAAGTACAAGTATTCCTCCTCATGAGAAACTACAAGTACTTACTGACAAAGTTTATACTAATTCCATGTCATATGAAGTATGAAACATGGGCACCATCAATGCACTGACCGTGGATAATTAAAAATTCTAAGCCACCCCCCTCCAAAGATGCATAAAACTCTTTAACCACTCTATTTCCCCCACAAGGGATATCCAACAAGGTCACTGCACCCCCATGTACATACATAATATACAACGTATGAAACATGGGCACCACCAATGCACTGACCGTGGATAATTAATGATTCTAAGCCATCCCCCTCCAGAGATGCTTAAAACTCTTTAACCATTCTATTTCCCCAACCAGGGATATCCAACAAGGTCACTGCACCACCCATGTACATACACAATACATAATGTATGAAACATAGGCACCATCAATGCACTGATTGTGGATAATTAAAGATTCTAAGTCATCCCCCTCCAGAGATGCTTAAAACTCTTTAACCACTCTATTTCCCCCACCAGGGATATCCAACAAGGTCACTGCACCCCCATGTACATACACAACATAACATCATCACAGTGCATTTTCAACATCATCAACATTTCATCTCAATATCATTCTCAACATCAACATCATCTCTTGTCAATGACATGAACAACAACAACATCATCTCATATTAACACAATCATGAATAACAACATCAACTGATGTTAAGATAGTCATCAATAACAACATCAACTCATGTTAATATAGTCATCAATAACAACTTCAGTTCACATCAATATTATCAAAAACATCAACATCACCTCATATCAATTAATGTCATCAATAGAAATATCATCAGTAAGTCACACTCCGCATATACATATATAGTTCATGCCTGAGAGTCACACTCCCCAAGTCTTCAGACAAGACAAGTCTAATAAAAACAATAATGTTATTTATCAATAATAGATATATCAGATCGCATTAGTCAAAAACATTATTTTCTTGAAAATCAGGATGCAACAGGGACAGGCATACATCCCTATAGTTAGGTTCCCTGACCCCAACTATGGTATTAAAAACTATAAACAATAATAAACTCCCCTCACCTATCAAGAGCTCTACGTCAGTTTCTCTTTGCATCGCTTAGAGACCATTCTTGTTCACGTTCGTTAGTCCAAAAACAAGGTTCTATATACCAAATTGAAAGAAATTTAGTATAGATTTTAGAAACAAGGTAAAGACAACATTCAGAGTCAAATACCCCTGTCAAAACATAAAGGGCTGAGGGGTGTTTCGGATTTTACTAAAAGGAGACATCATTTTGAAATTCCGCTCACGCCAATGTGACCGGGGTTCAGTGAAGGTCATGAAAATAGCATTAATGTTATAAATAGATAAGTTTTGCAATGTCTCATTTTCAAGGGTTTTTCAAAGGAAGTGTAAAAACACCCTATTACAGTACCTAACACATAAGAGACACTAAGAGGAACTCAAACTAACAAGGAGAAAGGCTTAGAAGTCAAGATTACCTCAGAGAAGCTTTGAAATGGAGGATTAGGGGAATTTTCTCCACCGATCCTTGAGGAGGATTCTAAGGATTCTGCTCCGATTAAAGTTTTCCTCTTGGTGTGGGGGTTCGGCGACAAGCAATAGTGGCTTACGGTGGCCACCGATGGTCGTGGGTGGTGGAGGAGGAGGTGTTAGGGTATGGGTGGTGGTCTGGAGTAGAGGAGAGTGAAAAATCATGTTTTTCACGCTGAGGAATGTATTTATAATCTACAGATCTCACTTAGTGAGCTCGTCTCGCTAAACGGGAGCCCACTTTTCGCACTTAGCATAACTCCCTCTACACTAGGACTCACTCAATGGGCCAATTCTTGCTCAACGCAATTCCCTCTAGGGTTGGAATTGTGCTTAGCGCTCCATCTCACTTAGCGAGACATCAAAATTTGTTATTTTCAAAATCCCAATGGTCAGACTGTGTAATAGGGTCTTAGGAAGCTCCAGACAAAATCTAAAGATGATCCAATGGTTAGCAAATATGGGATCACAATTTTACTAAAATTAGTTTAGGCAAAATTTGAAATCTCATAATTTCAACTTAGCTCAACAAAACTCCACATAACTCAACATCCACCTCAAGAAATTCACACATGACTAATTCAAGCCATACCTCAACTCATTCAAGTCAACCATATAGTCAAATTACACGATAAATACAATTAAACATCAATTTATAATTAGTAATATTTCAGGGTGTTACGTTCCTGCCCCGACTGCTATGCCTGTCGGATGAGCTTTGTGGGGGTAACCTGTGATCAAAGCTGGAAATTCCAGTTCTCTGTTGGACTTTTCTGGGTCCACTGGGTGTCTTGGAGGTGTGATGCCTACAAACTGATAAATGGCATCCGAGATAAGCTGAGCTACGTGAACACTAATCTGGGTCTAGATAGCGTAAAGCAGCTAGCATTTAGGCAGCGGGAGGTTAGAATTATGGTCGCTAGGAAGGATGTTGCTGAGCAGAAGCGTCATCTAGATCTGTGTCAAAGTGGTCATGCTAGTGCGCATGAGACGCACCCACCTTCCCATCACGCTTGGTGCAAAGTCTTGTCTCGGGAAGCACAGTAGCTGGCCTATGGTCTCCTCATCAAATCCTAAGACCTGACTTCTTCTCTTGATGTACTCACAACGTTGCCCCTCCTTTAGGACCAATGGATGCCCCAGGAACTGGTTGATGGCATCTTCATTATAGGGGATCCATTGGCCCTGCACCCAGGAGCGCTTATCCATGACTTCTTCCTCGGTGGGCTAGGCATTTGCATAGAACTCCATGACTATCTCTGGATCAAACTTAGCCATGGGCTCTATTAGCTGGGTTCATTGCCTCCTGGCAACCTCCGCCTTGAATTCGGCATACTATTCTTCTCTTAGCTGGACCCGCTTCTCTCTGAGGAAAGACCATCCCTTGATCGCTTCGAAATGGCGCTGATGCTCCTCACTTCGGAAACGGTGTCCATCAAACTCAATCTCCGCTTGTGGGGCTGCACTGGATCCCTCCCCTATGGTGGTCTTCCTAGCCCTTTTAGTAAGAAGCTTCTTTGGAGCCATCAGACAAAAGGAAAACAAAGGCAAAAGACACTAGTATCTTAGCAAAATTATTATTATTATTATTATTTTTACTTTAAAGAATAGCTAGTCATTGAAATTTTTCTCCCCCCCCCCTTTTTTTCTTAAAATTTTATATTATTATCTATATAGTTTTTCCTACACACACACACGCACATATATATGTATAGGTATATAATTGTACATTTATTTCTGGCAAATCAAGAAGCTAATTTGTGCACAAAATCACTCTAGAATAGCCTTAACATGAGTCCAAAACAACATTTAAGCACAAATTTAAATCCTCTTACTTGCTTCAAATTTAATAAGAAATGGTGGTGACTTAAACTCCACAAGTTACTTGCCCATCAACAACTCAAATGACTTTTCTCAATTCAAACAACAACCCTATGTAAATTACCAATTTGAGTTGATATCATCCCAAGCTAAGTGACTAAACATGTTCACACTTCAAAACTCAAACGAGAACATAGCCTAACCCTTGTGGTATTTCATCAAACACTTGGTGTGCACATGTTGAAGCATGAAAAAACGAAGGATAAAGAGCACATATGACATACTTGAGTGGGATGAATGGAAAGCAAGAATAATTGATACAAATATGCAGAAAAAAGCTTGAATTTTCTCCAACAATGGAGGTCCCATGGGTTCCTATGAAGCTTTTGTTGAGTTTCGAAGAAAATGGGGGAAGATGGGGTGAAATTTGGCTTCACCCCTCCCCCCCCCCCTTTTTTCGTCAAACCTTGCTCGCCCAGGCGAGTTGAAGAATTTTTTTTTTTTGCAAAGCTTTTGTTATCATTGTTATGATATATATTTCTCTCTTGAACCTTATAATTATATATAAACTTAGGCAAATTCAGGATATAATTCAAGTACAAAACATGAAATTAAAGAGCAAAGTTAGAGATACTAGGTTGCCTCCTAGGAGCGCTTCTTTAACCTCTTTAGCCGGACGCAGGGTGGTGATCAATTTGATCATGGGCCTAGCACCTGTTAGTACCTACCCTAATGCTTTGACAAAGAAAGTGTTATCATGTAAATGGGAAAAAATACTACAAGATACTTGTATCAACTTTCCAATTCCCCTAGACTTACCCAAGTTGGTGTGGGGCTGACCATCACCCAAAACGACTCTTCATTCATTTTCCGATTTGCAGGATCCCTTGATGATAAGATGTAGATGCATGCATGTTTATGATCGAACATTAAAATGTAATAATTAAGCGGGCGTTGCCGGGTTCAATTTTATTTAACGCTTATGACACCCCTGCTATATGTGCAAAATGGCTCCGGAGTGAGTGAGCAAGAATGAGAGTGTATGTTCTTAAAGACAAGAAAATGTAAAGGACACAACACTCGAGGGAGAGATACAAATCATTAATCCATAATTATTAATGTTGCGATTATGTTTTACAAACAAAATAAAAATTTTAAGACTCGGAAATCCAAATGAGTCCTTGAGGAAACCCAAACATTGAGCCTTCAAAATGCCCCAAGCATTACGCGTAATACCACTTGACGATGTCGGAATTCACAAGTGAAGGCAGCTCTTCATCATCCATGTTCATAAGCAACAACACTCCTCCTGAGAAAGCCTTCTTCACAACAAACGACCTTTCATAGTTCGGGACCCATTTCCCTCTGTGATCCTTTTGAGCCTGCGACACTTTCTTTAGAACAAGATCCCCCTCGCTAAACTTATGCGGGCATACCCTTTTGTCAAAAGCATTTTTCACTCTGCTTTGGTATAGCTGCCCATGGCTTATGGCGGCCAATCTCTTACCTTTGATAACATTTAACTGATCAAAGCATGTTTAGGCCCACTCTAATTCTTCCAACCCTGACTCTTCTAGGATTCTCAAAGAAGGAACCTATACCTCAAACGGGAGCACAACTTCCATCCCGTACACCAAAGAAAAAGGGGTTGCCCCAGTAGATGTGCGCACAAAAGTTCGATAATCATGCAATGCAAAGGGGAGCATCTCGTGCCAATCCTTGTAGTCTCAACTTCCCCATTAATCTTTGTCCGATAAGGCGAGGAATTATGGTGTTGGATTTTAAAATCCTCACACATTTCCTTCATCATCTTGTTGTTTAAATTGGTGGCATTATTGGTAATGATTTTCCTGGGCAACCCATGTCTGTATATTTTCTCTTTCTTAGCGAATCTGATCACCACATTCCTAGTCACGCTAGCATATGAAGCTGCTTCCACCCACTTGGTGAAGTAATCAATGGCGACTAAGATGAAGCGATGCCCATTGGAAGCCTTGGGTTCGGTGGCCCCGATCACATCTATGCCCCACATAGAGAATGGCCAAGGTGCTGCCAAGATGTTTAATGGTACAGGTGAAGCATTATCATTATCAGTGAAGGTCTAGCACTTATGGCATTTCCTCACATGAACGCAACAATCACTCTCCATAGTGAGCTAGTAATACCCCGCTCTCAAAATCTTTTGGACCATGGCATGTCCATTAGCATGCGTACCAAAGGATCCTTCATGCACCTCTATTAGCATTTGTTCAGCCTCCCTTGCATCCACACATCGAAGCAACACCATGTCATGGTTTCTCCTGTACAAGATAGTTCCACTCAAGATGAAACCGGCTGCCAACCTTTGTAATGTCCTCTTGTTGTTGTCAGAGGCCTTAGGCGTGTATTCCTTGTCTTCGATGTTTCGTTTGATATCGAAGTACCAAGACTTACCATCCTCCTCCTCTACTATCAAACAACAATGTGCAGGCTCACCATGACATTTGAATTCAATGTATGGCAAATCTCTGTGCGGGCTCACTTTGAACATGGACGCTAGAGTGGCAAGGGCATCGACCATCTGATTTTCCTCTCTAGAAATGTGATGAAAGGATATGTCATCAAAGAATTCCATCAATTTCCTGATGTAAGCTTGGTAAGGCACCAATTTGTGGTCTCTGGTCTCCTATTCACCCTTCAACTGATGGATCACTAATGTCGAGTCCCCGTATACCTTGAGTAACTTGACCCTGAAGTCGATCGCCGCTCAGATCCCAAGGGCACATGCCTCGTACTCCGGTATGTTGTTTATGCAGTCGAAGCACAACCTAGCCATGAAAGGTATATATTGTTTGTCCGAAAAACCAATACTGCCCCAATTCCATGGCCTAGTGCATTAGACACACCGTCAAACCACACAATCCACTTATCCCAATCCTCCTCCTCGACCTCCTCCTCAAACAAGGTCATGATATCCTCATGAGAGAATTTTGGATGCATGGGCTGATAATCATTGATGGGTTGTTGAGCTAGGTAATCTGCCAAGGCACTCCCCTTAATTGCCTTCTGAGTGACATAGACAATATCGAATTCTGACAATAGAACCTGCCATCGAGCTATTCATCCAGTGAGAGCGGGCTTTTCGAAGATGTACTTGATGGGATCCATTTTGGACCCCAACCAAGTAGTGTAATTCAGCATATACTGCCTCAGACAGTGAGCTGTCCATTCCTCTCTAGCAAAGAGTAATAGACGACCGATTCCCTTTTTCTGAACTCATCGTGCTGTCCCAGCATACACCCTATTGACTCATCTAATATAGTCATGTATAGGATAAGAGGTCTTCCGGGCGCCGGTGGTACGAGCACAGGAGGAATCATGAGACACCGTTTAATCCTTTCAAATGCCACTTGACAATCATCATCCCATTGGATGGACTGATTCTTACGCAATAATTTGAAAAGAGGCTTGCAAGTGGGGTTCAGCTATGATATGAATCTCGCTATGTAGTTCAACCTTCCCAGAAAACCTCGGACCTGCTTCTTGATGCGTGGCTCAGGCATTTTGAGGATTGCCTTTACCTTGTTTAAATCTACCTCTATTCCTTTCTGACTAACGACAAAGCCGAGCAATTTTTCGGATTTAACCCTGAAAGTACACTTTGCAAGATTCAGCCTTAACCTGTATTTACGCAGTCGCTCAAACAACTTCCACAAATTAACAAGGTGTTCCTCCTCAGTCCTTGAGTTAGCGATCATGTCATCCATGTAGACCTCGATCTTTTATGCATCATGTCATGGAATAATGCCACCATGGCTTGCTGGTATGTTGCCCCAACATTCTTGAGCCCAAAGGACATCACCTTGTAGCAGAAAGTTCCCCTTAGAGTGATGAAGGTTGTCTTTTCCATATCCTTTGGTGCCATCTTTATCTGATTATAGCTTGAAAACCCATCCATGAAAGAAAAAAAGGCAAAATTGGTCGTGTTATCTACAAGAATATCGATGTGTAGTAAAGGAAAGTTATCCTTTGGACTGGCTTGGTTTAAATCCTGATTGTCCATGCACATTCGCACATTCCCATCCTTTTTAGGGACTAACATGATATTGGTGACCCATTCCGGGTACCGTGCCACGGCCAAGAAACCAGCGTTGGATTGCTTCTTCACTTCCTCCTTTATTTTTAGGGACATCTCGGGCTTCATTCTCCTCAATTTTTGCTTTACCGGGGAACACTCGGGATTTAGAGGTAGTTTGTGTTGCACGATGTCCGAGCTCAAACCAGGCATATCCTGGTAGGACCAAGCAAAGATGTCTTGGTAGTCTCGCAACATAGTCACCACCTCATCTCGGACGTTCGCAGACATGCAAGTGTCGACCTTGACCTCTTTTCTTTCTCCGCCAACGCCTAAGTTCACAACTTTAGTTTCCTCTCGGTGTGGCTTCACTTCCCTTTCTTCTTGCTCCACCATTCTCTTCAAATCTGGGGGAAGCCCCCAATCCTCATCTTCTCCCTTCTCGGCTTGATTTATTAGTTGCTTAAAATCAACTTCCAGGTCCTCGGTATCACTACTTTCACAGGACTCATTGTTGGATATGCGTCAAATCATTTAATCCCAACAAAAATAAATATGTAGAAGAATAAAGATAGACAAGTGTGAGAGGGAACACAACAAATGAAAAGGGTTATGTATTTATAATTGTGGGAACTCTAAAGAAAGAGGTATGCCCAACAAAAGAAGCAGACCTTAAAGCCTAGGCCCAGTAATAAGGTTGGAACTATTGGATTACATTGAATTTATCATGGAAATCTCGGATTGTTCGACGATTTTCCAATTCCCTAATTCAATGTCCGAAGGACATGGCTATACCCAATTTGGTCGGTCTTGAAGGGTTTCTTCATCTATCACCGCAACCTGATCCTCGCACATCCATCCTGCAGTGACAAAGCTTTCGCTGATGTGACAAATAGGGATCCATCCCACTTGTAGTCCTCGCCCTTGTAGATGGGGCAGGATTTTCTCCTTCCTTTCTAGGGTGACCCTCCTCTTGTCGGCATGTGTAGGCTCCTAACCCAACCCGAACCTTCTATGATTCCCAATGAACTCCACCAAGCTTGTTGTGTCGTCCCCGTTTCTGCCTAAACCCATTTCGGGCTCATATCCATCCCTTAACATAACCCGAGCCACCATCAAAGCGACACCAGATAAGCGTGGCTGCACCAGAAGAGATTCCACATAGGCAATGCTCACAATTTCCAATGCTTGGAAGGATGTTTCCAATGACTCATCTACAGCCTCAACATAAGGCGTAGAAGACAGACAACTTACTAGTATGTCTTCCTCTCCCGATACTATGATCAGCTGCCTTTCCACTACAAACTTTAATTTCTGGTGCAGTGTTGACGGGACCACCCCAACCGAATGGATCCAAGGCCAGCCTAACAAGCAACTGTAGGCAGGGCTTATGTCCATTATTTGGAAGGTTATCTGACATACGTGGGGCCCAATTTGAATTGGGAGATCGATCTCTCCCCTTACATCCTAGCGGCTACCGTCGAAAGCCCGCACCACCATGGAGCTCAGCCTCATGCGCGACGCATTAAAAGGCAGCTTATCCAATGTTGTTTTTGGCATGACGTTGAGGGAAGAGCCATTGTCAATGAGCACTTTGGCCACTATGTGGTCCAAGCATTTGACGAACACGTGCAAGGCTTTGTTGTGTCCCCTGCCTTTGACTGGTATCTCCTCGTCGGCAAAGGTAAGGTAATTCTTGCCAATGATGTTATTGACTATGCCCTCGAAGCCCTCCACTGATATGTCTTGCACTACTTGGGCTTCATTCATAATTTTGACCAACAGTGCCCGATGGGGCTCAGAGTTCATGAGCAACCCCAATAAAGAGATCCTAGCTGGAGTTTTGTTCAATTGTTCAATCACCTTGAACTCACTTTGTTGAATGATCCTTAGGAACTCAGTCGCCTCCTCAGCTGATATCTCTTTCTTGTTGAAGTTGTCCTCTTCCTCTACGATCTTTCCAACAAGGACCTTGTCATTCAGGGTCAGGCCGTCTTATCTCTCTCGCCTATATCCGCCTTCGCCTTCCTTTTGTCCTTTGACCGTACTAGTAGCTTGGGTGCAGCAGAGATCTGTCCACTATGAGTCATGCCACTCGTACTGGAAATATTTGTAACTTTAGCAGACGGAAGGTCCTCTTTAACACGTTTGATGGACGCGTCTTTCCTTCCATTGGACCCTTGTGCGACATATTTCCATGGCACCGCCTTATCACTTTTATAAGGGAAGGGTGCAGGCGTCTTAACTGTAAAGGGCTGAAAACTTCAGGGCCTCTAAGTGGAGATGTCCCTGGTGAAGTGGATCACCAAAGGCTTGGGCTTACTCTGGTTTCTTTCATATGACTGCATGCATACATCTCCTTCCCCTTTCTTCGCATTACAGACTTCAATTTGCCCCCTGTTCATCATACCTTGTAGCAGCTCCTCCGCTATTGGACATGTCTCCACATCGTGTGATGTCCCTGGATGCATTAAACAAGAATCTCCTTTGTCACCATCAAGGTCAATCAACCAACCGCATGCAATGCTTCCAATATGAACCGTCTAGAGGTTAACACATTCCCTATCTGCTTCAGCCCCCAAGACTCTCATTCTTCCACTGCATTCACCACTGAGCCTCTATGATTGGCGAGTGCATTAGTCCTCACATTCGGACTATCCTCTTGAAATGTCAACCATCCAGCATCAATCATGCTTTGTACCTTGTGCTTGAAGGCTACACACTACTTGATAGAGTGCCCTGGAACACCACCATGATAGACGCAGGTTGCATTAGGATTGTACCATCAGGGAAAACTAGGTTGATAGACCTTCCCCGTACTCACCACATCCATTTGGTTGCTGAGCAAAGATGGTAGCAGGTCGGCATAAGGCATCAGTATCGGGGTGAACTCTGTGGGTTTACTTTTAGGGAAGTTCCTCCTTGGGTTTGTGTTTGTGTTGGGGTTGGGATTTCTAGTTGGTCTAGGTTGTGCAGGAAATGGATTTTGCGAGGGAGGCCTTTGTGGTTGAGTAGGCATTCTCTGTTGGGTAGGCGTCGAACTTGGAGGAGATCTGATATTGGCTGAGTAGTTGTACTGGGGCAGGGGATATTGGTAAGTGGGGTTGTGAAGGGTTTGTTGGGACTTTGGCCATATGGGAGCTGCGGTTACGGCATGGGCATTTCCCTCCTTTTTCTTAGCTCCACCTGTATCGGTCCTCCTGTTGCCAGCACTTGTTGAAGCAGCGTAATCGAACTTGCCCCTTCTTAGGCCCACATCAATCCTTTCGCCCGCAAATACCAGATTTGCAAAGCTTGAAGGCATGTAACCCACCATTTTCTCATAGTAGAACACTTGTAATGTGTCTACTATCATCGTTATCATCTCCCTCTCCATCATTGGAGGTGCTACCTGAGCTACCAAATCCCTCCACCTCTCTTTGAAAGACTAATGCTCCTTCTTGAACATGTTTTGCAATTGCGTTTTATCCGGAGCCATGTCAGAGTTGTATTGATATTGCCTGATGAAGGCAGCCATTAAGTCTTTCCAAGAACGGATCCAAGAAGATTCCAGGTTGGTATACCAAGTGATTGTTGCCCCGACCAAACTCTCTTGAAAAAAAGTGCATCAAGAGTTTCTCATCTTTTGCGTACGCCCCATCTTCCGATAGTACATCTTCAAGTGGTTCTTAGGACAAGTAGTCCCCTTGTACTTGTCAAAGTCCGGCACCTTGAATTTGGGAGGGATGATGACATCGAGCACTAGGCACAGTTCTGCCATGTCGGCAAAAGGGTAATCTCCAGTCCCCTCAATGGCCCTCAACCTTTCATCTATAAGATCAAATTTCTCCCCTTCCTCCATGGCAGGTGGCAATCTTCCCACCGAGAAACGTAAGGGTTGCAACGGGCGATGTGAGGGCCCCCTGAGGTATTAGGTTGGGGCATGCCACCAAATGTTGGCCCCTCAATGGCATATCCGGGGTACGGCTTGAAGTCGGCCAAAGTGTGGTCCCAGGGTTCTTCACGTGCACCCTCATGGGCTAAGCAAAATGTTCATGCCCCAACTAGGGTTTCAAGGGGAACAGAAGCAGAGTGGTCAGCGTTCTCGTCGGACACATGTACAACACTGGGTGTGCATAGTTGGGAGGCAAGCCGTATGGTGGGAAAGAATTCTTGCTTTGCATAACATAGGGCCTACCTGTACATCCCAATGCTTTTCCCCCCTGACCTACCACGTTCGGGATAGGATAACTTATTTGATTCATGCCAGATAGGTGAGTCAGATCTACCTCAGCGGCGGCGCTGGTAGTGGCAACTACAGCCGCATTGCTTTCCATTATTTTCTTCATGCTCAACATGGCCTCCATCATGGCAGCCATTCGGTCTTTCATGGCCTCCATATCGGCCTTCATCTGTTCCTGAACTTCCTCTACCTCACTCATGATTCTAGCCATGGTGTGCGTTCAGTAAGGGTGCTGCAAAGTGCATTCGTTCTTTTTGGTTACGATGATTACTTTTTTATGGGACAATGACTGTTAAAAATAGAATGCAATGAGTAATGCAAAAACTAACTAAACATAAATGCATTAAAATGATAAGTTGTTGAGGTATTGAATCCATGCAAAACTTTCAGTAAAGACATAGGGTCGAATCAAATCCCATTTTCATTAAGAAACAACATCGTTTATCTTGCCAAAGCCAAAGCATAAATACAACACAAATGCCTCAGTGATTCTTAATTATGCAGGTCATTAGTTTAATCATGTGTTGGCAGTAATCGAAAAGACCATGAACTTCATCAGGAGCCAAGTATGTGTCGACCATTGCCTTGGCTCTGGCTAACAACCTTGGAAGCTCTTGACTCCCATTCAGAGTGAGAGTGAACCTATCCATCCATTTCATAGCTTCCCTGTGCAATGATTCTATCACCCTCTCTCTTGCTTCCCTTTCAATTTGCATAGTTGATACCTTTGCATGTTCATCCTCCAGCCTCTGCCCATGACTAGCAGCTAGGTTCACCTTCTCCTTATATTGATCAATAATTGTCAACATATTTTCTTCTGTTATGCTTAGCTGTTCCGTCAAGCTTCTCTTCGACCTTTGACAAACCTTCAACTTATCCTCTAACATCATGCTTTCCATCCTTGACTCTTCCCTCTTGGCCTTTCTAAGCTTGAGCTTGTTGCTGCTGCCCCATAGAGCCCCTCGGAACTTGTTCTCGCTCCATTCTTCCTTTCGGGCCCTTTTTGTTTCCCGCTCTAATGCTTCGACTATAGTCATGTTGACCTCTCTCAGCTCATCACACTCTTTTCGGACCCTAGTGACTGCTGTCTTTAGCTTCTCCTTGACCACTCTCGTTTTTTTGAGCTTCGCTTTCAAAGCTTGCACTTCTTCGTTTTCCTCAGGGACTTCGGCTTGTTTCCTACTTAGGCCTTTTAGCTTTGGGAGCCAAGTTATCCCTTGCATCCTAGACTTCAACCACTTTTGATAACCGCCGATGACGCCATTGCTACTTCCCCTAAGCTCCTTATCTTTCCTTTCCACTGTACTCCACGCTTTACGGACTCTTTGAAGTATTTTTGCATTGGCTTCAATGAAACCTCGCGCGACGAAAGGCACGATGATCTCCTCCGATGACGCACCTCTCATAGGGTAGCCTAGTTGTCTTATGGCTAGCATAGGATTATAATTAATACAAACCCTCATTCCCATCAAGGGGACATTTGGGAATCCTTCACACGAGCATAACACTTCTGCCCCTCCTTCTTTCCACCGAGGGAACCAGCTAATGGACACTCCTACCATACCTGTTAAGAGTTCTTCCTAATTTGCTTTTCCCTTTTCGACACACATGTGATGACCTTGTAGAGGACAGACAGGCCTACCTTCATGACAAAAAATGTGGGAGACCAACCACACATAAAGAGTAGGCGTACAACAGACAATTCTTGCACTGCTCTTTTCGCACCTCAAGTCGAGTGTATCATATATATATGCCAAAACAGTGATGACCGAGCTTTCCTTGCCATGATGATAAGATCGCTGCTAGGTCCACTAGCCCGTCTACATTCAGAAATAGTAAAGTCCCAAACACCAACAGGGCTAATATGTCAATGAACGAGGTTCACTCCCCTTGATTTGCCAAAGCTTCTGCCTTCTCCTCCAAGTGCTTCCTTGGTATCCCTACCACCCCATTCCTATTTTGCTTCACTCGGTCTAGCTCTTGTTTCAAGATCTTGATCACTTTTTCTATTCTTGCCATAAAAGGGTAGAATCCGGCAAAGAGGTACGACTTCCTTCCTCCTGATGGGCATCTTAAGATCTCGTCAAACTCTTCTATGGTTGGTGTCAACTGAAAGTCCCCAAAAGTGAAGCATCTGAGTGATTGGTTGTAATATTGAACGAAGGATGTGATGGCTTCAACGAACACTTCTACCATGGTCAAATCCCAGATTTTCCCATATGCCTTGCTGAAGGCTTGACGTTGAACTTGATCCATCCACTGTCCTTGTTCTCTCAAGCTGGCTAGTTCTAGGTTCTTGACTTTGACATGATAGAACCTTTTTTTAAAGGAGGGCGCTTGGTCCGACCCCATGTTTGTCGGAATGAAAGTTCTGATGACCAATACATCAACACCCTATCATAGAGGAGGTATGATGAATGCACCAAGGCATGTTCATGCTATGCGTGACAAATGCGTTTATCTACGAATACAAGAGCTCGAAAGACCATCTCTTCTTACCCACAATGCATTGGGTATCATGGTTCATTTACAGTCATTACCACGGTGCCCAATGCATGCAATTAAGAAGGCGATGCAGACTTTTTGGCTTCTCGTGAAGAAGATGACGAAAACAAATGCAAGGCATGAGCAATGACACGGCATGAGTATGCATGCATGAAAGTAATGACTAATGACAACAAAGAGTATGTGGTTGGAAGCACAAAGAGAAACATGCTAAACGAATGAGCATGATCACGTAATGACTTAATGCCAAAATGCCATGTGTGAACATAATAACATGGTAAACATAGGAACGATGTACACAATCATGACATTATAAAGATATGCATGACTGGATCAAGGAAACAAAACATAGTCTGTTTGTTTCGTGTCCCTAATTTAGAAACCTAATGGAAAGGATTAAAAGTTTGTTATTTAGTGCCAACTCCCAAGAGTGGTCGTACATAACTTTCAAAGGTTTTTAGAGATATCATCCTCTTTGATATCAAACATTATGGCGGTAAGGACTACCAGCGACAACGTATCATCAAAAGAGGAAAACTCTAGATAAGGCTTCATTGTTATCAAGCAAGTCAGAGACCCAGCATGACCACAGGTCGACCTCCACTTCCTATGTTTCACCTAGACTCGGGTATAAGGCCTAATAACTCACTGTGTGTGCAAAGGTGTAGGTGTCATGTGTGCATAGAACAAACAAATATTTCTAATTATGCGTGTAATAGGTAGATAGCCACACCCCAAACATAAAAGCATAGAAAAATGGGTTATGTAAATATGGACAAAACAAGAACATAAAAGAAAAAGGGAAACTAAATAAAGAAAAGGTCACGATAAACATTGCACACAGATTAAATGGCTTAATTCTCTAACAAAAGATGTCCCTAGTGGAGTCGCCAACTATTGCAACCTACCCTTTGGCGGGAAGGCGAGGCGAGATAGAAATGTGCGTCTTCCAAAAAGGAGAATGTGTGGGAGTCGCCACCAACATTTATTCAGGGAAAACGTTAGAAAACCCAAAAAGAAGTCTGCAAATTTTGAAAATAAGGGTTCGAGAGTTATTTACGCATGGGGAAGGTATTAGCACCCCACGCGCCCGTCACAAGGGACAACAGCATTTAATCGAGTGTGCAAATCATGACTTCAAACTTGTGTATTTTCCCTTTTTATATTTTTTTATTTTTTGGGGTCGACAAGGGTGATGCCCTTGCTCTTACGTATCTGCAGGTGCGATGAAGAATTCAGACCTACGTAGTTCTTTAGAGTGAGAAAGTTGTGTGTTGAGTTAATTTTGGGCTTTTGAAAGATTCATTTTTAACTAACAAGGACAAAAGAGGCCGTTAAGATGTTGGACCTTGAATGATCTCAAGTGACTTTAATGGAGAAAAACATCAGTTGTATGTTGATTTTATCTTGGTTTTGTTCATTAACTTTCAATCTCTTTTAAAAAAAGATTTACGGCACAAATGATCGGTTGAAATTTACTTTACAAGAAGAAAAGAGATTGCTGATGATAGAAGAAGGAGATGAAGATGCACAAAACAACAAAGAGGACCCCTAAGGGTGCATAGATCATATCCAAATCCTTAAAACAAGAACTAACCGGATGATGAATGAAGAACACCGAACGAAGAACAATGTAGAAGTCGATTACGATTGCGATTCGGTAGTGCCTCGACCTTGTTTTTCTCTTCTTTCTTCTTCTTCTCTCTGATTTCTCTCAAAATCTCTCAATGCTGAACCTTGGACCCTTTACTCAGCCTCCCTCACGCCTATTTATAGAAAAAGGGCACTTGGTGGACTTGCAACTCGCCCAAGCGAGCTGATGCTTCACTCAGAAGTAACTTGGCTCGCCCAGGCGAGCTGGTTACTTCAGCCGTAAGCCATTAGGGGGCCCAGGCAAGCCAAAGGCTAGCCTGGGCAAGCTGGGATCCAGAAAAAAACCCTAAAAAGACCTTTTTGCCCCTCCCTTTTAGTATCTTTCACACCCTTGACCAAAACATCGAATGATCTTTTGTCTTGCGCGGTAACTGGTGTCGAATAGCTCAATTTGGCTAGCGAGAATCAAAATATCCATGAATGATATTCCCCGGATGAAATTAGGGTTTGATAATTAAGAAATTTTTTTTTACTTGGTGAGACAATGCTCCTTTGTTGAATTGTGAATTTTGCTCCAAATATACCACCACACATTTTATAAATGGGTAGCTCTATAAGAATCTTTTGTCTCACCTCTTGATCAGGCAAAAATTTTTCAATGCATACATACAATCAATTTACCACCTCAAAATCAAATTCCATAGAAGGATTGCTGAAGAATAAATTTGGGTTTAAAAAGTGACCAGTTGCATGCAAGGGAGGATGAAGTTGGCAAGTCCACCTAGTGTCAATAATTTCAAACACTTGCTTATTCTTGCTTTATTTTTGTAGTTTCTTTAGCCTTCTCCATTTCCTCATAAATATAACCCATGGCTGGTTTTTTCTCACTGTCAACAAGGTGGAATACCTTCACAAGTGGAGCCATCACCTTAAGTATATAGAGCACATTATTCCAAAAAGCTGGCATAAGTACAATTTTTGTTGCTTCCTTGGACAATTTATTATTTGTTCAATCATCTGATACAAAAATCTTTCTAACATTTCCTTTTTCCTTATAGAGCATTTCTAATGTGAGGAAGGATGTATCAAACTTAGTAATTGCATGCCTCACCAATTCTCTTTTGTTGGTGAAGAGCCTCAACAAGCTCAAAGTACTTGAATGGCTATAGATGAAGCCAACAAGGGATATTTCTCTTTGAATTGTCTTCTTTATGAATGGAAACTTACCAATGTCTTCCAACATCAAATCTATGTAGTGGGCTGCACAACGACCCTAGTATAAATGTGACCTTTTTCGTTCAAGTAATTTACCCTCCAAAACATTGTTGCTTCCATTGTCTATTATAACTTGGACAACCTTTTCCTCCCTAATTTGTTCCACAATAGAGTCTAACAACTTAAATATCTTTTCACCAAATTTCAAAAAATTGGATCCATCAATTGATTTTATGGAACATTGTCCCTGTTGGACAATTCACCAAGAAGTAAATGATAGATCTCTGTTTTCTATCTATCCATGCATCAGACATAATTGAGCATCCAAATCTTCCCTATTTCTCCTTTTGGTCTTTCAACAAAATTTTTATGTTCTCTAATTCCTTGGCAAGAAGTGGATCTTTTATCTCATGATAAGAAGGAGGCCTCAAATATGGTGCAAAGGCTCCTACACTTGTAAGCATTTCGTGAAAGCTTTGCAGCTTGACTAGGTTGAAAGACAAACCAGCTTAGTACCAAAATCAAGCTATGTATATATGAACCCTTGCAGTATCCTCCCTATCACATGACATGACTGCCTTATGCTTTCTTGTCTTAATTTCTCTTTTTTTTAATTGCAGATTCTGGATTTCTAAAAAATAGATCAATAGGGCCCTTTGAAGTGGTTTTCTTTCTAGTCAAGCTTTTCCTTTATTCAATATTTGCAAACCCTTCATCAACAGCTCTTTCTTCTTCATTATCACTATAGTCTTCAAGAAAATGTTGACGCATCCCTTGAAATTTTTCATTCTCTTGCTTCTTCTTATCCTTCAAATATCCCCATAGTTCTACTCTAACTTTTTTGGGACATTTGGCACAAGCTGCAACAATCCATGGCTTTGCCATCAAGTGTTCTTTTGCTTTAGTAATTCCACCTTTTGTAACCTTGCTACAAATTGCACACACAACTATTTCCTTGTCCTCGAGTATAATATTTCCACCTAGGATCGGTGCTAGGAGGATTTGATGATCCCTCATTTGCAATACTGTAATTTTTAAAAAGAATCAAAATAATAAGAAGGTGGGGTATAAGACATATGAAATTGATGAAGAAGGGGAGTATTAAACAAAAGAAAGTTATTACCTGTAAACAAACAAAGGCACTGAATGAAGAATAAGGCAGGAAATTTTTGGTAGGGAAGGGTTTACATGGTGACTAAGAATCAGAGGAGGGAAGGGTTGAAGGGTTTTACATTGTGACTAAGAATCAGATGAGAAAAGGGTTTACATGGTGACTATAGAATGATCCTGAAAATTGAAAAGTTGCATGAAGTAGAAGTCAAAATTCTATTGTTAGGCCTATTAGAAGAAAACTCAAGTCCATAAGTAAACATTAAAAAGAATAGAGTAAAAACAAAGAAATTTGACTATGATATTTTAAAAACCAATAGAGTAAAATTTTAAAAATCCAGGGGACTACTGTACGTGAGTTTTAACAAAGCCAAAAACCTTGTCTGCAAGCCCAAAACAAACTCTGAAGACGCGACCCTAATCCACAGTCCACTCCTGACTCAATTTCCTTTCTTTCAAAATGGAAATAAATGTGTTATGGCTTCTTAGTTCGTAGTTAACACTTGATTTTTCTTTATTTGCTAAATTTCTTTGTGAACTATGTAAAACTTTTGGTGATTATGTGTTTTCAACTTGGAAAAAAGAAATATCTTTTTGTCCAAGATTTATTTGTTTGAACCTTTGGTGAAAGACATGAAAGCTTGTAGCCATCACATACCATCAATTTAACACAATCTTACTTATTCTATGGATCAAGCTCGTTGAGAGCATGTTGTATTGTCTATGACACTTGCATTACTTGTGTTCCATTGCATATACTAATTTTTGCTCTGGACTCTACTATTTCATGAATTTATTTGCATGTCCATACTATATCTTTGATAGCATCATTTTGCATTTATTATTACGTGGTCATCTGTTTATGTAAGCTTCTTATGTTTTCTCGTTGAAATTTCAATTAAAGGGGCAATATTTTGGCCGAGTTCCTCATTCATGGAGATCCTTATAGTGTTTTAAAGAAGTATGTGAAGGAGTAGCAAGAAAATGACCCAGAAGCAGTTGAACTGTGCAAATCACTAGCAACTCACTACTCTAAGCAACTATATGAGATTTACAAGAACAAAGAGGATCTTTTTTTCCCTGGCTAGAGCAACAATCATCTCCTTTTCAATATGCAAGATATTGAAAGGTATAAAATTATTTGAACAAAAAATTAGCAATTTTCCCCTATGGTGTGTTTTGTGCTTAGTTTCATAATATCTATATATACTCGGTGGCTATGGATATGTGTGTGCTACCATTAGTTTTCGAAAGGGTTTACTGTCTTTTTAGTCTTTAGGATTTCATATTTTAGTTCCTAAACTATTTTTTTATTTGTTATAGTTCCTTAACTATTTTTTGTTCTTACTTTTGGTTTCCTAGAGGAACTAAAAGTAAGAACAGAAAACAAAAATTAAGGGACTAAAACAAGTAAAACAAAGTTCTAGGATTAAAGATAGAAATTCTAAAAGTTTAGGGACTAAAAAGATAGTAAACCCTTTTCAAAATTATCTACCAACTGTGGTATTCTGTTTAATTCATTACTAAGTATATATTCTTGGCTTAATTGCACTTTTTTACCCTTTTGTTAATTCTACAATTTGGTTCCTTCATTTCTTTCTTGTTTCTTTTCTTTAGTTTTATTTTCTATTATTTTAATTGTATAATTGTAGTTCATTAATTGACTTAGTATCTAAATATTTATTGGAAATATTGACATAACAATGTAGTAGTGTTACACCAAGGTTTTTGTTAAATATTAAATGTTAATAGATGATTCAAAATACATAATTAAAATAGTGAGAGATCAAATTTTTTTTGCAAAAATATATTTTTTTTGTCCCTATAAATATTGAAATGTTCAAAATTCGTCCCTACAAACCTTTCTGTATTATTTTCATCCTTGCAAAATCAAAATGTGTCAAATTTTGGCCTAGATCTAGGTTAAGTTATATCCAAACCTATGTGGTTGATGACTAAGCAAATAAGTCAGTCCATTAGTTAATTGGACATTGACACGTGCCAATGCTCCAATCCTATCTCTCTTTGAATCCATGGACGAGTTTGGCAGTGGAGGGCACAAGTTCAATGTGGATTTCAACCTCCCGACGAGATTTTGTCAGTCATACCAACAGTTGAATCTTGCTTTGCAAGATAACCTCCATGGCCATCGACTCTAGTGTCCTTTCTCTTGAATCTGACACCTCTCGCCTCTACCAGAAGTTTCTAAAAAAGGAACGCCTCTCCATCAATCCATATCCAAATCAAATACCTAAGCAAGAGCTTTTTTAGGGACTGGTGAATCTCTGAGAGCGTTCCACCACCGCCTTCAATGGTCATGACAGTGACAATTTTTTTTTTATTACTCAGGGGAAGTAGGGACAAGTTGAAGTGCGAAGTTTGAAGGTTTTGAGAGGAAAGAAGGAGGGCCATCTCTGAAGATAGAGATAGATCTGATGGTAGGGAGGACGAGGCAAAATGAGATCGAACCAGGGACACATGGAGCTGTCACAAGGGGTGAGAATGGCGTTGGGAAGGGATATGTTCATTTTGGGTTTAGAAATTGATGGTGATGGTTGCTTTTAATTGAACGATGGTGGATTGATGATGGTGGTTGGGTTTGGTTGTGCAGTGGTTGGTGGTGGTTTGACGTAGTGAACTCGAGTTGTTGGTGGTTGTTGATGTCTCCGGCAGGGCCATAGGGAACTGAGGAATTTTTCCATCGGTTATAATTATAATTGATGTAGACTAACATTTTCTACATCAGTTATAATAATAACCAATATCAAAAAAGTTGATAAAAATTTGACACTTTCTACCCTAGTATACATGTAGGGTCAAATTAGATTAATGTTATTCGAGCCTAACTCTAGGTCAAAAAATAACACATTTCAATTTTGTGAGGCCAAAATACATACTGAAAATCTTGTAGGAACGAATTCAAAATGTTTTGAAATTTATAAGGAAAAATATATATTTTAAACTCTTTTTTTTTTGCAAAATTGAAAAACATAAAAAAAGTAAAAGGGAAATTAAACCTATATGCTTTTTCCATAGGCCCATGCAAATCTTATGAGGGGGAAGGAAGATGGGCTATAAGAATGGAAAAGGAATGAAGTGGCTCATGGTCACGGAGATTGAACATGTATACTTAGAACATATGGCTGGTGAGTCGACTCAAGGTATCAAATCATTAATATATTTTTATTATTACAAAAATGGTATTGAAGATACTTTATGTCATTGAATAATCTGAATTTTTTTTAAGGTGTTCCCACAAAGTTTTGAAAAAGATTGAATTTGGTTTAGGGTTAGCATGATTTTGGCCAAAATTTTAGATTTCTTTTGAACTACATTATTGGCTTGATTTGACTATTTTGGCTAAAGTAAAATTATACTATTTAATTTATAATTTAGAGGTTAAGAAATGAGTGTGTATGTATCATAACATCATGAATATAAAGGTAGTCGAAAGCGAAGACAATCAATTTTTTTTTATATCAAACTAGGTATTTTTGTAAAACAATTTATCCGAATTGGGTGTTTTTTTTAAAACTATTCAAGCTGTCTTTATGCAGGAGGCGGCAAGTTAAGGTTTGACACCACTTCAGGTGTCCTATTAGAAAAAGAGACACTAGGTAGAGGCTTTCTTTCTTGATTGTAAAGTAGGCATTGCATTGTCGGCCTTCACCCTATGCGTTTTTGTTTTCAAAAATGCACGATACTATTTTTTCAACAAAATTAAAAAATGGCAACATATATTTTCTACTATATTTTTTCTACAAATTAAAAAATGATAACAAAATTTTTTGCCGAAAACCACACATAAGCAATCATCCATGCATTCATCATAAATATTTGTTGCAATTATTTCACTTTGTATTGAAAAAATATAGTCGTAGAAAAAAATATAGTAGAGAATATATGCTGCCATTTGTTTTACTTTGTAGGAAAAAAATATAGTAGAAAATATTTGTTGTCATTTTTTTACTTTGTAGAAAAAAAAAGTTGCAAGCAAAAATATAGCAAAAAATATGTTTCCATTTTTTTACTTTGTTGAAAAATATGTAGTATCATGCATTTTAGAAAATATTTGGAAACGAGGACGCATGGGTGAAGGCGGAAAGCGCGACACCTCTTGTAGGAAAGGAATAGAGTGACGTACGCCTCCTTTGCAAACAAGAAAGCAAGGGTGGAGATAGATAGGGTGACACTTCCTTTGCAAATGAGGAAACAAGGGTGGAGACAATCAATGTGACGCCTCCTTTTGAAACGAGAAAGCAAACTTTTACCTGGCACCTCCTTCACTATCAGAACACCTGAAGTGGTGTCAAACCTTAGCATGACACCTTCTACAAAAAGATAAAGGATGAATGCGAGACACCACTCAAGTGATGCCTCCTACATCCTATGTGGCAAAAATCGACTGACAAGTCAATAATTTTGAAAAATACCTATTTTACTAAAATACCCAGTTTGGTAAAAAAAAAAGTCGACAGTAAAGGTGGTTAGCTTGGTTTTTTGAAAGAGATTAATCATTTGTAAAGTTAATAAATATTATCCATCAATGTGATCATAATATAAAATAATATTAAAATGTCTTTTTAATTAAGATTATGAAAACTTCATTGATGGAATCTTTAAATAAGAAACTAATTTATGGAATATTTTTATTATTTAGGGTCCAAATTGATATTGTTCTTTTAGATCAAATAGTGGTTAAGTTTTATTATTGAAAATTAAATTAATCATGTCAATTTTCTTTGTTACACTGGCATTATTCTAAGAATGATTAAAATCTAGATTTGATTGCATATTTTATCCCTGAACTTTATGAATTTTATCACACAAATTTTTAATTTTTACGAATTTGATGTATCACTAAAAAAAGTTAAATATTTTTGTGAAACGACGTCGTTTTGTTACCAATTTTTGCAAAACGACATCATTTTGTTATCAACATTATGGTAAAATGTGCAAAAATCAAAAAGCAAGCTTTTTGGTAGCCTTAACTCCTTTTACAATGAACCTCGAATCAAGGTAAAATACATGGAAAAAAAAAACTTGACCAGTAAAATAACCAAAATTTGAAAAATTACTCGGCAAAAATTATGAAAAATAAAAAATTAGAGTCTCACATGTTGTACAAAACAAATTACAATAATAAATAAATAAATAAATTATCAAAATCATTAAACAGTGTGATAGCATATCATCATAAAAATAAAGCATTTTTATAAAGTATATCATAATAAATTCTATTCATTTATTCTACCAGTAGACATTTTTAAACGGTAGGGATTCTTTCCATCATTGTCATTCTAATCCATTCAATGCCACAAACATGAGGAAATATTCTGAAAATAATTAGGCATATACAATCCATTTGTCCTAACACTACTAGAATTTATAGATTTAACATTGCACGGTTAACAAGAGCACGGTGGCATTTTTGTAAATAAGTCTTGTTAACATCGATTTTGTCAAAACTGATGTTAACTTCAAGTAGTTAACTGAAAAACTGATGTTAACTATCTGAGGTTAACATCGGTTTTCTTAAAACCGATGTCAAAATTGATATTAACCTCAGATAGTTAACATCGGGTTTTACAAAACCGATGTTAACCTCAAGTAGTTAGCATCGGTTTTGTCAAAATCGATGTTAACTAGTTTAGGTTAACATTGGTTTTTTTATAATAAAAAAAATTCGATGTTGTTCTATCCATAAATTAAAACCCAAATTCATTTTTGCCCCCCACACGCTCAAACCCTCTTTGTCCTTTCTCCTTCCTCTTGACCCTGTTACTGCCTCAAACTGTGCTGTTGAAGCTACAAGTGCTGCTCAAGTTGCAACTACCACAAATGGGTCGGGGTTCGTCACTGCCACGATTGAGGTACATGACTGCTTGTTTTCTGATAGTTTTAGATTTGAATAGTGTTTGTCGTCGACCACATTGTGAACGAACATCCTTTAAATGTAATAAGTGGCCCTAAGGTATTTACGTTGGTAAACATTATTAGCAATAGTCATGACTCTTTCTCTCAATGGGTGCATGAATGTGTGCATAAGGAATACAGTTTCGATTCACTTTCATTCATGGCCACTTATCGATTCTTCGAATACCTTTGGCTCTGCGCTAGAGAGTGGAGTTCCAGTGGTTCTTAATGACATTATTGGTTCGGTTCCAGTGGCTCTGCTACAGTGGCCCATCTGTTACCATACTGGGCATGGGCTGCGATGATGGTGCCGTCCTCTTGGGCCGAGAAGGGGCGGGGCTAAGCTATTTGCACCATCGGAGCCGACACGAGTTGCTGGACCTTCCCTTAATGTAGCGGTTCTCTCTGCTGCATACCTAGCAGTCATGTTATCTTAGAGGACGTGTGGTTTTAACTTTATTCAATGTATAATCTCATGTAGTCATAGTTTGTCAAAATAAAAATAACTGGTCTTAGATAAATATTACTTCTATACCAAGCTGATATCACAGGTAAAAGTTTATTTTCTTAATGAATAAGCATTTTTATCTCAGGTATGTGTTTTGAACTACTGCAAGTTGGGTACGAAATTGCAACTAAAAGTACCATTTTGTTTCAAAATAGGCTGACCCAATACAAAGGTATTAACTAAGTGTCAAATACATGATTCATTGTTTCAAAATAGGCTGACCCAATACATGAGTTAACATCTGTGGAGCCCATTTACTATAGATTTATTTGTTTGTTAGAAATTCAAAAACAATTGTTAGTTATCTAATGTATGTGTTTTGAACTACTGCAGGTTGGGTACGAAATTGCGACTAAAAGTACCATTTTGTTTCCAAATAGGCTGACCCAATACAAAGGTATTAACTAATGTTTAATAGATGATTCATTGTTTCAAAATAGGCTGACCCAATACATGAGTTAACATCTGTGGAGCCCATTTACTATAGATTTATTTGTTTGTTAGAAATTCAAAAACAATTGTTAGTTATCTAATGTATGTGTTTTGAACTACTGCAGGTTGGGTACGAAATTGCGACTAAAAGTACCATTTTGTTTCCAAATAGGCTGACCCAATACAAAGGTATTAACTAATGTTTAATAGATGATTCATTGTTTCAAAATAGGCTGACCCAATACATGAGTTAACATCTGTGGAGCCCATTTACTATAGATTTATTTGTTTGTTAGAAATTCCAAAACAATTGTTAGTTATCTCATGTATGTGTTTTGAACTACTGCAGGTTGGGTACGAAATTGCGACTAAAAGTACCATTTTGTTTCCAAATAGGCTGACCCAATACAAAGGTATTAACTAATGTTTAATAGATGATTCATTGTTTCAAAATAGGCTGACCCAATACATGAGTTAACATCTGTGGAGCCCATTTACTATAGATTTATTTGTTTGTTAGAAATTCCAAAACAATTGTTATCAATATAATTTGAGTATGTTTATGTTAATATCATCTTATTGACTGGGGCATAAATGACTTCATTTATAGATTTTTATTCAAGTGATTAGCCATTAAACAAACATTAAACAAGTTGCACTTACCATAATTTAAAATGTTCATATCTCATGTCAAATTTAAAATAGGCCATATTGAGATCGGAATATGCTATATAGTTGGTCATCTTTTGAAGAAAAATATGTACTATTATTATACAATACATCCGATCACCGTGTAGAAACCGCAAGCTGACCCTTAACATAACAATGCAAACTCTATCACTCACCCCATTATAGTTGTCCTCAACAACTACACCTCTTCATATATATTCTTATGAATGAGGATTTATACTATATAAAATATATAAATTTCTACTAATCTTTTGTTTATTAATTTTATAGCTAGTTATATGTCGAAAAAGTTCAAGTTCCTTCTTTAATTTGTTGTGCTTATTAAGTTGGGAAAATGTTTGACCAAAAAAGTTCCTTTTTTAATATAGCTAGCCCTCACTCACACCACATTCAGCATGAAGAAATTAATTAAGGGCAAACTTTAAAAGAAACATATAGAGCAACCAAACACACTTATTCATTCTTTAGTTTCATGATATCATGAAATTCCTTCCAAACTTTTAATTACGCTAGCTGTAAACGATTCCTCCTTAATTAATACAATGTCATTGCAATAAGGAAAAAGATTGGACACCTTTCAAGATAAGTTGATATTTGATGTGCCATCATTTTCTTCTATTTTCTAAACCCTTTTTGTACCATTTTAATTACTGATTGGTCTTAATTGCCAATTAATTAGGCAGTTTTATTATTTGGGCTCATTTAGCTAATTTGATGTTTTTAATCTAATTTCAGGAATTAATGAAACATTGGGCTTAATCCGGATTTTGGTTGTGGACTTGAAGAGGGAAAATTAAGCAGCGCTTACCTTAGTTAATTTCTAATTAGGAAATTTCGCAATTTTATTTTATGTGGTTCAGTGTTTATTTCGTTTTGGGCCAGAGTATTGTAATAGGGCCCAGTGACTTTGAGTGACTCTTTTTAAATAGCAGCCTTGGGATTCATGCAAGGCCATTCTGTTATGTTTTTCATTATTCAGAGCTTTGTTTAGGTTTTACATTTTTCTGCTTGAATGCTACTGTTTGGTTCTTAATGCAATTTTCCAGTTTCTGCTTCTAATAACAATTTCGTTCTTGTTTCTTCTTTTACTTTCATTTACGTTTCTGTTTTTAGTTTCATTTACGTTTTCTGTTTGAATCTATGGAAGGCTAGATTTTCTGGTGTTGTTTCCTTTTGAGGACGAAGCCCAACTCTCTTTGAGGTTTCGTTTATAATGTGGCTTCTTGGAAGTTTTCCCTTCACCAGTTAATCCAAATTCGTGAACATTAATCAGTGCATGCTTCGTGTTCGATTAATTGCCTCTGAGCCTAACTTGCGTTCATGCTTAATGGACGAAGGGCTAACTGGTGTATGTGTTGCCTAATCATGTATTGACAACCCTAAGTTGATTTTCACTTAGTAAATTGAAATAGGGTTGGATTAAGTGGTTAACTGTTAGGGACGAATTCTCCATAACCTAGGATAAGAGAGTGGCTTCTGAATCAGAGAAAACAACCCATTTTTAATATTAGTAGTTTCGTATTCCAGTTTACTTGTTCTGTCCTTTAATTCACAAAACAAACAAACCCCCCCCCCCCCAATTGTTACTGTTACTGCAAGTGTATTATGAACATTTGGTTTATCATTGCTCGTTGGGAAACGACCTAGGATCACTTCCTAGTTATTGCATTTTCATGTTTATTTGATTCGGGTACGGCCTCGATCAATATTCTTCAAAGGAAAATGACTTTTGTCAATTATCTGTGATGGATAGTTTGATTAATAGAGGTTATAATGATGCGGGACATCTCACCCAAGGTCTTATATGGGGAAAATCATTTTCACATTTAAGAATATAACACAGTTGCTTGATTTCAACAACTATAATTTTTCATTTAATTACTTGTGGATGACTAAGATAGTTAACTGCTTAACTATATTTGTCCTTCAGCCAGATGACATGTATACATTTTCCCTTGAACCACACCTTAACTTAATACAAAGAAACCAAAAACTCACCTTTTAATAGCATCCATATGATGTTAAAGTCTAGAATCATTTAACTTAACATAATCATGTGAGATAGAAGAGCAACTTATTAGTCCCCTAGGAATAATTAATATTGTACTTTATCATAGAAAGGAACCTAAGATTAGGCAGAGATTAATTAGTACAAATCAAATTGGCACTGATCAATGACTATTTGTTTTCTTAGGGAGTTGTTTGTGATCCACTGTTTTCAATATTGGTACCCTTGATTATATGATGGCACACTTGCAATAACACTATTTGTTTGTTTTCTTAGGGAGTTGTTAGTGATCCACTATTTTCATAGTAGCCAGTAACTCTTATAGTCTGAAAATGTTGAGAACCAATGAATAATGATTGCACTTACACAAATGCATGGTTCACTGCCACTGTCATCATCCTCCCCTTCAAACACATAGAATTGGGCTCTTTTGTGCTTAAGGTTATGACCTAGAGTATATTTCTCATCACAATACATGCACAACCCCTTCATCCTCCTTTCATTCTGTTCAGCGGCAGAGTATGATCTATATGGCTTGTGTAGTGTTTGGGCTTTAACTATTTTGGTTGTGTTTGGTAGTGGTAACAATGGTTGGCTGCTGTTTGTGTTAATTTTGGTATATGGTGGGTTGGCTCCAGGTGGAAAGTGTGATTTAGAGTGGTTAACAAACACAGAGGGTTTGGGTTTATGTACTTTGGCTGCCTGATAGAGCTTTGCTGATTTTCCTGCTTGTTGAACTGATTTTGGGGTGAAAATTCGAACTTGCATTTGAGTTTCATACTCTAACCCAGTCAAGAAATAATTGATTTTATACTCTTCACTGAACCCCATTCTAGTTAAGATAGTTTCAAATTGATCCAAATACTCAATGACAATCCCGGAGTGCCTTAAAGACATCAATTCTGACATTGGGTCATCATAAACAACCCCAAATCTGTGTGATAGCATTCACAAATACTTCCCACCCAATAGGATCAATAGTTAACCTAGATTTTATAAGTGTATGGTGGCATTGTAAAACTTTACCATCAAGGTGAATAGCAGTCATTCTATCTTTGCAATAAGTACCATTGCAATAAGCACCATTGCAATAAGCACCATTAGAGATAACTCTGTATGATTTGATCTTATGATCTTTATGAGGAATCACCCCCAGCTCCATTTGATTCCCTTCTGTTATCCAAACTCTGGTTCAGACGTCCTTGGTGATGTATAGGAAATTAATTAACATCTAGTCATTATTTATTATTTGGTTTAAATTAAACTTGATCTGTTGGACATGAAAGAAATAATCTATAATTTCTAGATCTTTGTTAAAGTGTTGAGCATGAAATTTGCTATTTTTATCATGTTATTTATTTTTTAATAATTGCATGCTATAATTGTTGTAACCAACATTAGGGTGATGGGGAAAGTGAGTTTGTGTTTTAGGTATGTTTTGTAGATGGAAATTTATATTTTTTCCTTCTCCAAGCAAAAGGGTTATGCAACTTATGTTCCTGTGTGTGTTTACTTCTGATTGGGTAAGAACAGTGAATTAAGTTTTGAAACAATAGTGAAATTATAAATCAAATTAACTTTCACACAAATGGAAATACAAGCAAAAAGGTTTGTTTCCTTTTCGCCATTAATTTGAGTTGTACAATAGTAAAACTGTAAAAAGTTGAAGGGAGCAATAAATAATAAAACTTTCGAAACAAATTAGTCTTAAAGTTTGTTTATGTTATAAACTTTAATTGGTGAGATTTCAGTTTTACATTATTTCATTATTACACCACCCCAATAAATTCAAAGCATTATAAATTTGTCCTAAGTAGGTTGATCGTGATCATCAAGCTTGGGCCTCTAGAGATACCTCAAGATAGCCACTTGGGACAAGTGAAATCTGAAATAATGCTTGATAGCAATTGCCACTGCTGCTGGCCTTTGTCATACCCTAATTTTGTCCGGGGATTATAATTTGATGATATACAACCATTGATTGGCCGCTTCGAGATATTTGGCACCCTTTGTTGCACAATATGTGAAATCCCGAGACGTGCCGAAAATCAAAAGGAAGCAGGCTTACGCGATCCGTGAGAATTCCTTGATGTGACGGAAATCGAAAGGAGGTATTTTTCGCAATCCGTGAGTTTTCGTAACTTCTTCGAAAGCTAAAAAAGGAGTAAATACATAATCCGAAAGGACTCGTAACCTTGCGGAAGGAAAATAAGTATCGTTACGAAATTCGTAAATTTTCGTAACGTTACGAAAAAAGAATTACCAAAAAAGGTAGAGGGGGTGCATTTAGTAAAAAGGGGGGTACAAATAGCAATCAGGCCCACTTGGGCCTTCCAGATTCTTCCTCCAGAAGGCTGTTGCTTCTGGAGGAAGCAACCTTGCTCGCCTGGGCGAGCTAGGTGGCAAGCTCCTCCCCTATTTTGCTATAAATAGGGGGAGGAGTGAAGGGAGAAGGGGTTCAGCCTTCTTGGCACTTCTCATTCTCTCGAAATTGCTGAGGAAAATTATTTCCGTAAAGAAAATCCAAGCCGAGGCGCTTCCGTAACGTTTCCGTGAGTAATTACGCGAAGATTCTTGACCATTGTTCAACATTCGTCGTTCGTTCTTCGTTTTCTTCAGTCTTCAACGGGTAAGTACTTCGAACCGAGCTTTTCAATTCATTCTATGCACCCGTGGTGGTCCACATTTTGTTTCATCTATTTTTATTCTCGTTTTCATTCGCTTTTTATACCCCCTTTTGACGTGCTTAAGTCATTTATTTAAGTCATTTCTCGCCTAATCTAAAAATAAAATAAATTTCCACCGATCGTTTGAATTGTATCATCCGTTAATTTCGGTTAAAATGAATTCCGACCGTTCGGTCGTGCCGTAACCACGTTGGAAATCAAAAAAGAGGTAAAATAATAATATAATAATAAAAAAAATACCTTTTAGTAAAATAAAGCGAAAAATCAATCGGACGTTTTCTCTTTGGGATTTCTCATTCTTAATTGAATTGACTAATAACTAAAGGGAAACTAAGGCTAAAATCAACTCGCCTAGTCAAGCTTGTCCACAAAAAATAGGGTTTTGAAAGTTTATCATTTCAGTTTCTTACCAAGTAAAATGGATCATTTTTAAGGTCCAACGCCTTAAAATGATCACCTTTCAAGTAAAAAGAATCACTTGATTCACGCATAAGGAAGAACTACGTAGGTCTGATTTCCTCTTTGATAGAGGGTACGTAGGAGCAAGAGCCCCGCTTTTGTCGACCTCAAAAAATAAAAAGAAATAAAAGTTAAGATAACACAATTCCACAATTCTAAAAAATAGGTTGTTGTCCTTTGAGACAAACATGAGAGGTGCTAATACCTTCCTCAAACGTAAATACAACTCCCGAACTTAGAATTTTCATTTTGACCGGTTTCCTTCGGTTTTTCTGACGTTTTCCTCAAATAAACGTTGGTGGCGACTCCGTGCATCTTTCCTCCTTTGGAAAGCGCACCCATGAGCCTCGCCTTCGCTCGCCCGCAAAAAGGCACATTGCGGCAGTTGGCGACTCCACTGGGGCAATGAAAGGCCCCATGCATAAACCTCAAACGAACCTAGGGGCAGATTAGAAGTTCTCACCCAATAGGTTCCTTGCTACAAGGTCATGACGAAAGACAACGATTGTACCTCAAAGCCCTACACTAGGGCAATGAAAGGCCCCATGCATAAACCTCAAACGAACCTAGGGGCAGATTAGAAGTTCTCACCCAATAGGTTCCTTGCTATAAGGTCATGACGAAAGACAACAATTGGTACCTCAAAGCCTTACACTGGGGCAATGAAAGGTACCATGCAAAAAACTCAAGCGAACCTAGGGGCAGATTAGAAGTTTTTTTACCCAATAGGTTCCCAGCTACAAGGTCATGACGAAAGATAACAATTGGTACCTCAAAGCCTTACACTGGGGCAATGAGTGGCATCGTGCATGAGCCTCAAGTGAACATAGGGGCAGATCAAAAGTTCTCACCCGTCAATGTTTTTAAACAAGAAAAAAAAGGGAGACAAGCCCTGGAATTTCAATAGATTGATTAAATGTCAAACGGCTCCATTCCCGTCACTCCAAAATGGTCAAGTGACTAAATCAAACAGAACATACACTCTGAGGGAGTTCCCGGAGAGATTTGCAAAAGATAGGATAAGGTTGCATGAATTAACCTTTTTCAAAAGGACAGTCAATCTGTGTTTTCCAAAAAGATTAAATCAAAATCAAAATCACAAAATAGGGAAAGAATGTCATGAACATTGTACAACTTTCCATTGCATTGCATTGTTTCATATGAGGTCAGCGTTACCAAATTTCACAACAAAGGTTGCATGCGTCTGCATCCCTAAATATCATGTTAATTGCATAGATTTCCTACATCTCGTGTCCAATCTTGTTGGATGACCGGCCCCCTCGATGGGCCGATCGCTTGTTTTCTCATAAAGGTGGACCCTTGGGTACTAGTACCTATCACCTTTAGAGGACCATATGTCCTCGCCATCAGAGGACTGCACATCCTCGCCTGCAGAGGGCTGCACGCCCTCGCCTTTAGAAGGCTACGCGTCCTCGTTTTCAGTGTGCTTCATATCCACACCTTAAGAGAATATAAGGTCCTTTGCCCTTAGATGCTTAACCGAGACTTGTGCTCCCGGTTAAGGGGCCAGTAGTTTCCTTTTATCAGTCCCTGGGCCACCCCCTGATATTGGAGGGCGACCAACTGTGCGAGCACATCCAGAGAGGGAGGCTATCACGCATCTACTATACATCCCGGGGCAATTTCACCCGTGCCGCTGCAAAAAGACAAGTGCGGATCATGCGCACCAACATGACCACTCTTACATGGATATGGATGACGTCGCTATTTAGCAACATTCTGCCCAGCGACCACAATGCCAATCTCCCCCTGCAGATGTATCGGTTGGTCTGTGTCGTCATGACATAGGTAAGTATGCACATGGTTCAATTAATTTTTGATGTCATCTATTGTTTGCAGGGATCGCGCCCACAAGACGCCCAGTGGGCCCAAAGAAGTCCAACAGGGCCCTGGGGTTTTCAGCTCTGATTACGGGCCTCTGTCAGTCCTACAGGGTGCCCGTTCCCCCAGCGAGGTCATGCCATCGTGACATAGGTAAGTATACAGATGGTTCAACTGATTTCTGATACCATCTATTATTTGCAGGAATCGCACCCACAAAGACACCCAGTGGACCCGGAGAAGTCCAACAGGGCCCTGGGATTTCCAGCTCTGGTTACGGGCCTCTGTAGTCCTACAGGGTGCTCGTTCCCCCCGGCAAGGTCACGTCATCATAGGTAAGTATGCACATCGCTCGACTGATTTCTGATTGCATCTATTGTTTGCATGGATCGCGCCTGCAAGACACCCAGTGGACCCAAAGAAGTCCAACAGGGTCTTGGAGTTGTCAAGCTCTAATTACGGGTCTCTGTCAGTTCTACGGAGTGCTTGTCACCTCCGGCAAGGGCATCAGGCCCCCTACTAATCGAGCTTTCATCAAGAAGTACTGCATCCCCAGGCAGGCGCAGGGCGAAACACCACAGCAGCCTGGGGATGGCCGGCAGCGGGCAACAGACGCATCGCCATCACCTCTAGAGTTCACCTCAGCTCATCCACAAAAAGGTTAGAGCGTTGCTTACGACCCATGGTCGACCAATAGGCGACCAAGTCCAAAGCCAAAGGTAAGCAAGGTACTAGGTCCGTAACCAACAAGCCATCAAGCGGCCAGCTCAAGACGTTAAAGAAGCGCTACTAGGAGGCAACCTAGTACCTTTTAAATCTCTGCTTGTTATTTGATCACCTTTGTTTCTCAAGTCATAGTAGGACACACCTAGTTGCTCATGATCCTAGGAATTTAAATAAAACAAGCACAAGCTCGGAAGGTAGTCATACCTCACAATATATATATATATATATATATATATATGTAGCAAAAAAAATACTTCACAAAATATATATATGTATGTTTAGGTGGAAAGATACCTTGAATATGCATGTATGTAGCAAAAAAATTTCACAAAATATATATATGTATGTTTAGGTAGCAAGATACCTTGGATATGCATGTATATAGCAAAAATATCCCACAAAACATATATATGTATGTTTAGGTAGCAAGATACCTGGGACACACATGTATATAGCAAAATACTTTACAAAAATATACATATGTTTAGGTATCAAAATACCTCATGGAAAAAAGAGAGCAAAAAGAGAGCGAGCAAGAAAAGGATAAGAAGGAAAAAAATAGAAAAAAAATAATAAAAAATAATAATAATAATAATAAGTTGTCTAGCTAAAAAACAACATGCTTGTGAAAAGAGATAATTTCCAACTTTTCTTTGAAAGATTTTACTGATCTTAACCAGTTTTTTGAAAAAAATGTGTGTACACATTTGAAGGGTAAATGCTGTGAAAAGTTTTTCGAACACCCAAGATAGACTCGAATGAATGCACAAATTGATAAAAGAACGTATTTTGGAAACACCGGGTTAACTTAAATAGGGAAAATGAATCCTGAGCCCTAGTGTCACATGACCATAAAAAACTTGATGCTTGAGTATCCACATAGGTGCATGCATGACCAGTTTTGCATAAAATTTCCTAATCATCATTGTTGCATGTGTATCATGGAAATAATGTGGGACGTCCCCTTTATCCCCGAACCGCTGGCCAAACCCTGACATATATCGTGACCAGCCGTTCTACAAGCCTTGAGCCAAAATCCCAACTTATCATAAACCTTGACCCAGGGTGAGAATGTCAATCCTTGCCCTCAGAAGAAAACACAAAGAGAAGGAAAATTCCCAATCCAAGAAAGGGAGAAGAAAAAAAAAAGAGAAAGAAAATTCCCAATCAAAGAGTGGGAGAAAGCAAAAAAAGAGAAAAGAAAAATTCTCGATCAAGGATCGAAAGAAAACAGAAGAAACATGCAGAAAGGTCTTCGGACCAGACAATATCTGAATAATACAGAATTGTCACCAAGTAAACAAAAAAGAAAGGAAACCACGACCCAAAGTGGCCCTCTCCCTTTGATTGCCAACCAAAATCCTGTGCGCTAGCAACTTTCTCGCCACGCACTAAACAAAAACAGAAAAGGAAAAGGCAGAAACACTCAAAGCCAAATTCCCCACCTAAAAACCATTCCCAAAATAAGTCCTATTGATCCATGGTCACGCATGTAATCTTTGATTTGATAGGAAATGATTTGCAAAATCAAGTCATGACATATCTATGGTTTGGAATTAGGATAAAACACTTACCTGTGTGAGATTGATACACTTTGAGTGATTTTTTTCTATCTTTGTTGGACCCAGTGTTTCCTCTAAATGGTCGTTTAGAAACGAAATGCTAACATCCAAAATCTCATTTACGGTTATGAGAAAATTTCATCAGCATACTCTCCTTCCCCGATAGACACATTGTTTTTCATCCAAAAAGCATATGTTGCATGTTCGCATTTTGGTAAAGAAAACACCGAGACTATTTTGGGTCTCACAGTTATCAAGAACTACGTAGGTCTGAGTTCCTCATCACAAATTGAGGATACATAGGAGCAAAAGCCCTGCTTTTGTCGACCACCCCATTTTTTGTTACCGTGACCCAAGAGCCCGGTGGCATGCGGAGCCACATGACCGTGGGATCCCCAAATTCGTATGTTCCATCATTTATCATTTGTATGCTATCTTTTGTTTAACTGAGGGACTAACGTTTGTTTCGTTTTTATTGACTTTTGTTTTGTGCATACATGTCGTTTGAACTGTTACGTTAGTGTTTACTTCGTTGTTGTCAATAGTGTTTTTTGAAATTCCGGAGTTGTGTGGAGTTTTTCATTTAGGAATGTCGTCCTAAAAATAAAATGAACCAAAAATCCTAATAAAAAGAAAGAAGCGTTGTGAATAAAAGTCATGTTCACAAAGAAAAGAAAAAGGTTTTTATTTATATATATGTGTAAAAGGAAAGTGTGTATAAATGGATTTTTTGTGTGTAAATAATGTGTGAAAAGAAATCCTTGTAGGTGTGAGCAACGAGTGTATATAAAGAAATTTTTGTATGAACCACAGGTGTGTGTTGGGAAAAACCAAAAAATCTTTGAACATGAATAGGGTTTGTATATAGACCGTGTGACGTCAAGAGAAAGAGTTCTAATGCGTGTAGAGAAAAAGTTTGTCATATATAAGAATGTAGATGTACAAAGAAAAGTTTTCCTCATAAAGGACCACAGGTGTATAATTTTAGTGAATATATATAAAAATAAAACAAAAAGGAAAAAGAAAGAAAGACCGCGAATGTCGACATGTTATAGTTAAGAAGTATAAATCATTCGTAAAGAGCAAACGTATCTTCTGGAAACAAGGGACTGATGCTAAGAGTTTATTTTCCGGAATGAACCGAGATAAGGATGGATGAATTCATTGAACTGATGAAAGAAAATAACTTGGAAACGTTGGGCCTATCTGTGTAAATTCCCAACCGTAGTATCACAATGTCATAAACGGGATGCTTGAGTGCCCACCTGGCTGTAGCCATGACTAATTTTGCACGTTGTTTTCAAATCATCATTGTCATGCGTGCCTTATGGAATAATATGGAAGTTCGGCCCGAAATCGACGCCTTGACACCCAAATTTGTTTCGCCCCAGATATCAAGATTGGAGTTCCCACGATAAAAGACCCCATTGAGACACAACCTTAGACCTCTTTGAACCTTGGCCTGTAAAAAAGGAATCCTCATTCTTTCCCCCGAAGCAAAGGACAGCGGAATCTCCTCAAGGGAGAGCGAATAGAATGCTAAAACCCGATTTCCCAAAGAAAGGGATGGGGGAAGGAGAAGTGAAAAAAAAAGAAGGAAGAAATGGAAAGAAAGAAAAAGAAAAAGATGAAAAGAACAAAAGAAAGGAAAGAAGGATTCCCGATCAAAGATCGAAAGGAAGTAAAAAGGGAAAAAAGGCAATTCTCGATCAATGAAAGAAAGAGGACAGAAATTCTTCAAGCCAGATAAATTTTCGGCAAGGTAGGTGACTGTCGGCAAAGGAAAACCCATTTTTGGTGGTTCTTCCTTTCAGATTGCCACTCAAAATCATTCTCGACTGGCGATATCCCGCCCCACATAAACAAAGAGGAAAAGACCAGAACACCCAGTTTCCTCTCAAAAAACACTACCCTCGAGAAAATCCTATTGATTCGTGATCGTACGCGCGATCTTTGATTCGATAGGAAATCGTGTGCAAAATAAAGTTGTGGTGCAGTTATGGTTTGGGAATAGGATAAAACACTTGCCTGTGTGAGTTTTATACACTATGAGTGATTTATTTTCAGCTTAGCCCGATGTTTCCCCTGCATGTTCATTTAAAAGCTAAAAGTTGACATCCTGCCCTTCATTCTCGGTTACAAGGAAGATTACCCTTAGAACAAGTATATTGTTTCTCTAAGATATGGTGCTCTCGCGAATGATTTATTTTTTCTTTGCAAAAAGCATGTTTGCCTTTAGGTGGAAAAACCTGGTGGACCATTCGGTCCTGCCAACAACCCTTTTTCGGAGCCCCATGAATTGCGTTTTCGTTCATGCGTCCTCCACCCACAAGTTTGGAGCCATGCGTAGTGATTGCTTAGTGCAATTCTCCATTCTCAATCCTTTTTCAGAGCCCCATGAATTGCATTTTCGTTCATGGATCCTCAACCCACAAGTTTGGAGCCATGCGTAGTGATTGCTTAGTGCAATTCTCCATTCTCAATCCTTTTTCGGAGCCCCATGAATTGCGTTTTCGTTCATGCGTCCTCCACCCACGAGTTTGGAGCCATGCGTAGTGATTGCTTAGTGCAATTCTCCATTCTCAACCCTTTTTCGGAGCCCCATGAATTGTGTTTTCGTTCATGCGTCCTCCACCCACGAGTTTGGAGCCATGCGTAGTGATTGCTTAGTGCAATTCTCCATTTTCAACCCTTTTTTAGAGCCCCCATGAATTGTGTTTTCGTTCATGCGTCCTCCACCCACGAGTTTGGAGCCATGCGTAGTGATTGCTTAGTGCAATTCTCCATTCTCAACCCTTTTTCGGAGCCCCATGAATTGCGTTTTCGTTCATGGATCCTCCACCCACGAGTTTGGAGCCATGCGTAGTGATTGCTTAGTGCAATTCTCCATTCTCAACCCTTTTTCGGAGCCCCATGAATTGCATTTTCGTTCATGCGGCCTCCACCTTCGAGTTTGGAGCTATGTTTCATGATTTCCTAAGTGCGGACCCTCAAGGCAATCCTCCATGCTCCCCCTTTTTCGGAGCCCCATGAATGTTATTGCCTAGCGCTGTTCATGTGTCCTCCACCTTCGAGTTTGGAGCTATGTTTCATGATTGCCTAAGTGCGGACCCTCAAGGCAATCCTTCATTCTCCCCCTTTTTCGGAGACCCATGAATGTTATTGCCTAGCGCTGTTCATGTGTCCTCCACCTTCGAGTTTGGAGCTATGTTTCATGATTGCCTAAGTGTGGACCCTCAAGGCAATCCTCCGTTCTCCACCTTTTTTGGAGCCCCATGAATGTTATTGCCTAGCGCTGTTCATGTGTCCTCCACCTTCGAGTTTGGAGCTATGTTTCAGGATTGCCTAAGTGCGGACCCTCAAGGCAATCCTCCATTCTCCCCCTTTTTCGGAGCCCCATGAATGTTATTGCCTAGCGCTGTTCATGTGTTCTCCACCTTCGAGTTTGGAGCTATGTTTCATGATTGCCTAAGTGCGGACCCTCAAGGCAATCCTCCATTCTCCCCCTTTTTCGATGCCCCATGAATGTTATTGCCTAGCGCTGTTCATGTGTCCTCCACCTTCGAGTTTGGAGCTATGTTTCATGATTGCCTAAGTGCGGACCCTCAAGGCAATCCTCCATTCTTCCCTTTTTTCGGAGCCCCATGAATGTTATTGCCTAGCGCTGTTCCTGTGTCCTCCACCTTCGACTTTGGAGCTATGTTTCATGATTTCCTAAGTGCGGACCCTCAAGGCAATCCTCCATTCTCCCCCTTTTTCGGAGACCCATGAATGTTATTGCCTAGCGCTGTTCATGTGTCCTCCACCTTCGAGTTTGGAGCTATGTTTCATAATTGCCTAAGTGTGGACCCTCAAGGCAATCCTCCATTCTCCCCCTTTTTCGGAGCCCCATGAATGTTATTGCCTAGCGTTGTTCATGTGTCCTCCACCTTCGAGTTTGGAGCTATGTTTCATAATTGCCTAAGTGTGGAACCTCAAGGCAATCCTCCATTCTCCACCTTTTTCGGAGTCCCATGAATTTCATTTGCCTAGCGTTGTTCGTGTGTCCTCCATTATCAAGCGCGGAGCCTCTGGTGACTGGGAAATATGTTTTTCTGTTGTTTTCCAGATCGGTTCCTTCGCCAAACATTTGTATATGTGTAACTGTCGCAACGTGCCCTTTTGCGGCCGAGCGAAGGCGAGGCTCACGGGTGCGCTTTCCAAAGGAGGAAAGATGCGCGGAGTCGCCACCAACGTTTATTTGTGGAAAACGTCAGAAAAACCGAAGGAACCGGTCAAAATGAAAATTCTAAGTTCGGGAGTTGTATTTACGTTTGAGGAAGGTATTAGCACCTCTCATGTTTGTCTCAAAGGACAACAACCTATTTTTTAGAATTGTGGAATTGTGTTATCTTAACTTTTATTTCTTTTTATTTTTTGAGGTCGACAAAAGCGGGGCTCTTGCTCCTACGTACCCTCCATCAAAGAGGAAATCAGACCTACGTAGTTCTTCCTTATGCGTGAATCAAGTGATTCTTTTTACTTGAAAGGTGATCATTTTAAGGCGTTGGACCTTAAAAATGATCCATTTTACTTGGTAAGAAACTGAAATGATAAACTTTCAAAACCCTATTTTTTGTGGACGAGCTTGACTAGGCGAGTTGATTTTAGCCTTAGTTTCCCTTTAGTTATTAGTCAATTCAATTAAGAATGAGAAATCCCAAAGAGAAAACGTCCGATTGATTTTTCGCTTTATTTTACTAAAAGGTATTTTTTTATTATTATATTATTATTTTACCTCTTTTTTTATTTCCAACGTGGTTACGGCATGACCGAACGGTCGGAATTCATTTTAACCGAAATTAACGGATGATACAATTCAAACGATCGGTGGAAATTTATTTTATTTTTAGATTAGGCGAGAAATGACTTAAATAAATGACTTAAGCACGTCAAAAGGGGGTATAAAAAGCGAATGAAAATGAGAATAAAAATACATGAAACAAAATGTGGACCACCATGGGTACATAGAATGAATTGAAAAGCTCGGTTCGAAGTACTTACCCGTTGAAGACTGAAGAAAACGAAGAACGAACGATGAATGTTGAAGAACGGTCGAGAATCTTCGCGTAATTACTCACGGAAACGTTACGGAAGCGCCTCGGCTTGGATTTTCTGCACGGAAATAATTTTCCTCAGCAATTTCGAGAGAATGAGAAGTGCCAAGAAGGCTGAACCCCTTCTCCCTTCACTCCTCCCCCTATTTATAGCAAAATAGGGGAGGAGCTTGCCACCCAGCTCGCCCAGGCGAGCAAGAGTGTTTCCTCCAGAAGCAACAACCTTCTGGAGGAAGAATCTGGAAGGCCCAAGTGGGCCTGATTGCTATTTGTACCACCCTTTTTACTAAATGCACCCCCTACCTTTTTTGGTAATTCTTTTTCCGTAACGTTACGAAAATTTACGAATTTCGTAACGATACTTATTTTCCTTCCGCAAGGTTACGAGTCCTTACAGATTATGTATTTACTCCTTTTTTTGCTTTCGAAGAAGTTACGAAAACTCACGGATTGCGAAAAATACCTCTTTTCGATTTCCGTCACATCACGGAACTCTCACGGATCGCGTAAGCCTGCTTCCTTTTGATTTTCGGCACGTCTCGAGATTTCACATATTGTGCAACAAAGGGTGCCAAATATCTCGAAGCGGCCAATCAATGGTTGTATATCATCAAATTATAATCCCCGGACGAAATTAGGGTATGACAGTTGCCCCTCTTTACTTACCTCTCATTGGAGATAAGAGGAAAGCAAAGATAAGACACTGATTTCGTCCATCCTGCCCTTTTCGTGATGACGATTCTCATCTCTACTCCTTCTTTTTTGCTGTACAACACAAAACAAAATACAAACAACAACAAGAACAACGAATATAATATACATATACATATATACACATGTTTGGCGAAGGAACCGATCTGGAAAACAACAGAAGAACATATTTCCCAGTCACCAGAGGCTCCGCGCTTGATAATGGAGGACACACGAACAGCGCTAGGCAATGACATTCATGGGGCTCCGAAAAAGGTGGAGAATGGAGGATTGCCTTGAGGGTCCACACTTAGGCAATCATGAAGCATAGCTCCAAACTCGAAGGTAGAGGACACATGAACAGCGCTAGGCAATGACATTCATGGGGCTCCGAAAAAGGGGGAGAATGGAGGATTGCCTTGAGGGTCCGCACTTAGGCAATCATGAAACATAGCTCCAAACTCGAAGGTGGAGGACACATGAACAGCGCTAGGCAATAACATTCATGGGGCTCCGAAAAAAGGGGAGAATGGAGGATTGCCTTGAGGGTCCGCACTTAGGCAATCATGAAACATAGCTCCAAACTCGAAGGTGGAGGACACATGAACAGCGCTAGGCAATAACATTCATGGGGCTCCGAAAAAAGGGGAGAATGGAGGATTGCCTTGAGGGTCTGCACTTAGGCAATCATGAAACATAGCTCCAAACTCGAAGGTGGAGGACACATGAACAGCGCTAGGCAATAACATTCATGGGGCTCCGAAAAAGGTGGTTGGCGGGACCGAACGGTCCACCGGGTTTTTCCACCTGAAAGGCAAACATGCTTTTTGTGAAATTACTTTTTCTTTTAACTTTTTTAACATTAACATTAACCTTCTTTGTAGAATGCTTTTGAGTTGGGAAAAAGGAACCATACCCACCAAATTTTGCACCTGAAAACAAATACTGCTCTTTCATTTCTCAGTACAAGGTTCGACTTTTATTATTCCAGTCATCTTTAATTCTGTTATAAAATCTACAATTAGTAGACAAAACTAGCTAGCTAGTTAGGTAATAAATACCCAGGGTGAACATGACATTCATCTATTCCTCACAATTATATAAAACAATTGAAACCCATCCATTACCCTGTGTGTATCCTGCTACTGGGAAAGCAGACGGTCCACATAGAAAGAAGTTAAGAACATATTTGGGGATCATCACTCGTGATAAGGTGGATGTCATATACGAGAATTGGAAGCAAGTCCCTACTGCTCGAAAGGATTTGATATAGGAGGATATTCAGGTATTTTAGTTTTCATGTTGCATATTGTTTATTTACTAAAAATTTGAATTTAGTAACAATAAAACGTAATTTTTTGTTTGTCATGCTGAATTTGATATCCCTAAAGCATCTTATGTAAGGACAAAAAAGAAAATACTTCAGACTATGGGGGAGCAGTGGAGACAGTTTAAGTCTGATTTGATGTCCAAATGGGCACTTGCAGCCAACAAGGACAATATCGATGACACTGTATGCGAAAAGTACGGCATTAGCAAGGAGAAGTGGGCCCAATTTTGTCAGACCCGCAGAGAACCTTTGTGGGAGGTAAGTTTGTGATTTTCATTGTCTTAAACTCTAAATTCACTTTTTGTTATACATTGTAATGATAACTTTCAATAATGTTTAATTTCTATAGGATGTGCGAAAGAAGACACAGGCCATCCAGAAACAAAACACTGCCCCTCATGTGTTGTCTTGTGGGGGCTATGAAAATTTAGAAAATAAGTTGATGGATGAGAAGAGAAAGAGAAAACAAGAGGAAGTTGTTCAATCCAGAAGCACTGATACCGTGATTGATCCTCTATCTCCCATCAGAAGACACGTGAAGTGGAAGATGGCCCGCACAAAGAAAACTGGCCAAATGACGTCTGAGGAAGCAAAGGAAATTGCTGACAAGATTGTAAATCACTTTCAATTCATAATTGTAATTATTTTTGTTTATTGTGTGATTGAGTAAACCAATAAATGTGTTCTTCACAGGATTCGTTGGAGGAGCAGGCCTCACAGGGTTCGTTTGTCGCCCATGGATGTCAGGATGTACTGATTGATGCAACAAATCAAGGACCAGCTGGAGGAGCCGATCACAAAAAAAAGTGACTTGACAACTAATGTTATCCTTCAGCCAGATGTAGTCCCAGTTTTAGTTACAGATGCAATCACAGGGACTTGCTCTATCTCCTGAGCCTGAGGTTGGTCCTTCAGCTACTCGTGTCAGCAGAAAGGAGAGTTGTGTTGATCTCTCAGGGAACAATCCAGATACGGGTGACTCAAACAAATATGGGTTGTACATCAAAGAAAATCTTCATCGTTTGGTTGCCCTTGGAAGACTTTATGAGGGATCCACAACCGTTCACAACATTCCTTTGCTGCATGATCAAGTCAAGGTTGGTGTTAAGGAGATTAGAGATGCAAATGCTCCCATTCCTATACCCACTGAAGAGGTTAAGTTAGTGGGGCAGACACTTAACACCTTCCTTGCTTGGTTGACACATCTTGTCAAGCGTTTATCAGAACAGGTATTTCAAAGTCATTAAATGCATATTTTTTTAATTAAAGTGTTCACTGTAATTAAATTATGTTAATTAACTATGTTGGATAAACAAGGAGTTGTGGGACCCGCCAAACTTGCAGATAGACCGGATCATGATGTCGATGATCTCCTATATCTGATGACATTGACCATCCCATAACTTTTTCTGAAGCCGTTGCAGGTAAAGTGGGATGCTACCATGTTTGGGGTGTATAATGACAACTTCCCCTTGTACATAAAGCATGAAGATCCATCTGAAATTGCACACGGTGGTCAATGTCTCAACATCTTTATTATACAGTTAAGGATTTTGTAAGTCAGTTTACATTATTGCTTACTACTTAACTTATTGTTTTAAATTCATACATATTTTACTCTATTTTAACAACAATAGGCATATGACTGAGACAAGTATGTGAGCGGGGAATGTTGATGTGTATGGATTCCTCGAGCCATAGTCTATACAAAGATCTGGGTAATCACAATTTGAATCAGAAAGTTATATTAAGAACTGAATGTAGAATTCAAGGAGGGATGTGTGCCTACGAGCCTACCTGAATGAGTAAGTTAAATTGAACAAATGAATTTAATTAATGTATAATAGTATAATAACTTATATTTTTTTTCACTATAGTGCACATTGGCAAATGGTCGTCATTTTGCCTAAGGAAAATGTTGTCATCTGGTTTTGTTCGTTGCATAATAGACCAGACAACTACCTCAAAGGAATAAATAATAGGTCAGTGTTGTTTTTCAATACATTTGCATTAGCATTAGTCAGGAACATCAATATTTTAATTGTATAATACACATCCATGTTTGTATTCAATAGTGCATTGAAAGGACTTGACGATACTCCACAAAGTAAATCCAAGGCTGCTACTAGATGGATTGTTGTTAAAGTAAGTTATATCACTACTAATTCTAGTTATATTTTAATAATGTCTACACTAATTTATACTTAACATTGAATATCTACATTTCATAATGTATTTAGTGTAATAGAAAAGGAAGCAGTGAGTGTGGGTATTATGTCATGCACTAGATGTCAACTATAATCTTAGGAAGTTTCAAGATTAATTGAGAAATAGTAATTGTTTAATTCATACTAATTTCATTTTATTATAATTGGTATTATATATTATTGACTTATGTTTTATCATGCAGTATTTCAATGATGCTAGACCATTGGAACCAGAGAGATTGAAGGCGCTTCGCATCTAGTGGGCAAACTTTTATTTGAAAGTTAAAAATGAAACAGTTAGTTAGTGTTTAGGCAATTTTCAAATTGTACTTTAGTTATTTTACATTTTTTAGAATTCATATATCATTAAGATTAAATATTCTTTTAATTCATGGTAATTAATAAATTAACCATGGAATTTTTGGTAAAAACTGTTTCAAAATAGAATGAAAATGATATGCTATGGTTTGGTTTTTAAAATTTGCAGGTTAATTTTGGGGTTATTAAAAAAACAGACACCATATTAAAAAAAACCTAAAAAAATAACATCGGTTGTTTACCAAAATTGATGTTGTATGTTATTTTAACATCGGTTTTACCAAAAACCGTAAAATTGATGTTAAGATTCATAAATGTAACAACCTGTCTCATCGTTACGATATCATCACTGAAAAACGCGAGAAAATTTTAGATTTTTAATGAACACTTCGCTAATTTGCTTATATAAAAAATTTTATAGTAAATCTGAACTCCACAATATATATACATTCATACACACTCTTAGACAATACACCATTACTTAACCAAATACGTACACATGAGTATAGTAGTGCAGTACACATCATTCACAAAAGTAAAGGTAAATTTGTTCGTACATATAAATAAATTTGTGATTTACATCCTCATATCAACAAAGAATTACAAAACCAACTATGGAGGAGTTGATTAACAAAAGACAACTTTCTCTCAAAATAATCTCAATGTCATTACGTTGGCTTGGTGGCTCCACAAAAGAATCTCACTCCTCATCCTCTACTGTTGTCATTCTGCTCCCACGAACAAGGATTCGTGATCATCACAGGTACCAACCACACGGTACAAAATGCAAGGGTGAGTTCATTATAAACAGAAAACATTAACAAATATCATAAGTGCACACAAACATTTACTAGTCCAACACATACCCAACAACAATCATCATCAGTCCATCGTTTCAAACAATCATGCTCAGTATGATGCATGTGTCTGACCTCAACCCTCAGTTGCAATGTGGTAACATTCCCAAGGAAATAGCCTAAGCGTGTCCACATGACACTCCCACTTAGGAAAAAACTAGGCAGTAATTGTCGAGGCCACCCCTCCGTGCACAGGCAACTCCCTCCCCCGCCCCCCCACGGTGATTAGCCTGAGTCTCAAGGAAGTTCCAAACCGAGTGACACACCACCTAGTACAAGTATTTCTCCTCACGAGAAACTACAAGTACTTATTGGCCAAGTTACACTATTTCTATGTCAAATGAGGTACGAAACATGGGCACCATCAAGTGCAATGACCATGGATAAACTAAAGATCCTAAGCCATCCCCCTCAAGAGATGCTTAGACTTTTTAACCTCTCTATTTCCCCCACTAGGGACATCTGACAAGGTCAAAGCACCCCTCATGAACGTACACAACATCCAACATATGAAACATGGCATCATCAAGTACGCTGACCATGGATAGATTAAAGATCCTAAGCCATCCCCCTCAATAGATGCTCAGACTCTCTAACCACTCTATTTTTCCCACTAGGGACATCCGACAAGGTCAATGCACCCCCCATGTACATACACAAAATGCAACGTATGAAACATGCCATCATCAAGTACACTGACCATGAATAGATTAAAGATCCTAAGTCATCCCCTTCAAGAGATGCTTACACTCTCTAACCACTCTATTTCCCCCCATTAGGGACATCCGACAAGGTCAATGCACCCCCCATGTACATACACAACTTGCATCATCACAATGTAATTTCAACATCATCAGCATCTCGTCTCGGCATCACTCTCAACATGAACATTATTTCATTCTCAATGGCATTATCAATAACAACAACATCTTCTCATATTAACATAATCATCAATAACATCATCAACTCATATTGACACAATTCATCTATAACATCATCACAAACATCAACATCACCTCATATCAATTCATGGCATCATATCAACATCAACAGTATGTCACATTCCACTTATACATACATCTATAGTTCATGCCTAAGATTCACACTTCCCAAGTCTTCAGATCACAGAAGTCTAACACTAAGGTTATTAAGCAATGATAGATATGTCGCATCCCATTAGACAAAAACATTATTTTTCTTGAAAACCAGCATGCAACAAGGACAGGCATACATCCCCATAGTTAGGTTCCCTGACCCCTAAATATGGCATTAAAAACTGTAACTATAATGAACTCCCCTCACCTATTGTGAGCTCTCCTTCAGTTCCTTTGTGCGTTGCTCAAAAGTCCCCCTTGTTCACGCTCATCAGCCCAAACACGAGGTTCTATATACCAAATTGAAGGAAATTTAGTATAGATTTTAGGAACAAGGTTAATAACAACATTCAAAGTCAAATACCCCTGTCAAAACATAAAGGCTGAAGGGTGTTTTGGATTTTACTAAAAGGAAACATCATTTTGAAATTCTTATCACGCCAATATGACCGAGGCTCAGTGAAAGTCACAAAAATAACATCAATGTTATAAAAGATAACTTTTACAATGTCTCATTCTCTAGGGTTTTTCAAAGGAAGTGCAAAAACACTTTATTACTATTCGCTTCCGGCAAGTGCACCGAATCGTGCAAGTAGTATAAAACGGTAAGAACTGAGTATCGAACTCTCGGGGAACTTGTGTTACTTGGTAAAGCTATTTCAGTGAATAGGTGTCTAGTGTAAAAAGAGATGTGTTTACTATGAATAGGTGTGTAAACTAATTACTTAAAAGGAAAATCATGTGAGTAATGATGTGTAAAGACAAATAGACGACACATTGGTCTTCCTAATAGGTGTCTGATGTTAAAAGGATATTCTCTACTTATCAATGCTTATGCGTTCTATGGTGTCTCCTAAAATGCTAAACCCCGATTCCTCATGATAGTCTAGCCTAATCCTGATTAAGCATCGTCCACAGATTCCTCTTGTTGGACTAAACTTGGCCAGGACCACATTAAGACAAACATACAACAACTAGGTTACCGTACCCCGATCCCTCGTGATACTACGACAAACTAGCCCCTTCCTATTAAGTTCTAAGAATCAAACCAGTTTCCACTGTTGAATGATCCTAAAAACACATGCATCTACGTGATCAAGGCAAAAGCATGGTAGAATGAAGTTCAGATAACACAATGAACACACAAAACATCATTAAATAGATAAAAAGATATCTACATCAAGTACCTACAAGGAAGATTCAACAGAGGATTTAGCTTTCCATAACTGGGAAGCTTCCTTTACAACAAAGAGAAAAGAAAGATGAAAGATTGCAGAAATACAAGTAGTGGGGATGTCTCTTCCACCTCTAAGACCTCACAATCACTCACAAACTCATCTCAAGCTCTCAGGACGGCTTCCTCTTCAAGCTCTGGTCTCTGCAGATCTTAACACAACAAAATCTCTCAAACTCTCTAGAACTTTGATCTTTCTCTCTCTAGAACTCTCTAGACATGCAGAAGTTGTAGAAGCAAAGCTTCATGGTGAATTAAAGGTGTTTTGATGATAACAATGATGATAACAAAAGATGATGACAAAGGTGATGACAAAAAGCTCAAAGATCAATCAAAGAACAACTCAAGTGAATCAAAGATCAATCAAAGAACAACTCAAGTAAATCAAGAACAATTCAAGAGTTCAAGATAAGAATCAAGAAGAATTCAAGACTCAAGAAGAAAGTCTAGAGACAAGAATCAAGATTCAAGGTTCAAGATCTCGAGAATCAAGATCAAGATTCAAGACTCAAGATTCAAGAATGAAGAGAAGACTCAATCAAGATAAGTCTTAAAAAGTTTTTCAAAACTTTGAATAGCACATGAGTTTTTGACAAAACCTTTTAGCAAAGAGTTTTTACTCTGTGGTAATCGATTACCAGATTATTGTAATCGATTACCAGTAGCAAAATGAGTTTGAAAAAGTTTTAAAACTGAATTTACAACATTTCAATTATTTTTAAAAAGTTGTAATCGATTACAATGTTTTGGTAATCAATTACCAGTGCCCTTGAACGTTGAAATTCAAATTCAAATGTGAATAGTCACATCCTTTCACTTAAAAGCTTTGTGTAATCGATTACACTAATTTGGTAATCGATTACCAGTGACTGTTTCTGATAAATCAAAAGATGTAACTCTTCAAAAGGTTTTTGACTTTTCAAATTGGTTTTAAGTTTTTCTAAAAGTTATAACTCTTCTAAATGGTCTTCTTGACCAGACACGAAGAGTCTATAAAAGCAAGGCTTTGTTTTGCAAATTCAATCAATTAATTCATTCAATACTTTTACTTTTCCAATCAATCCTTTACAAGCCTTGAATCTCTTTGAACTTATTCTTCTTCTTTGTACCAAAAGCTTTCTGAAGTTTTCTGGTTTTCTAAACCTTGAAAACTTGTGCTATTCATCTTTTCATTCTCTTCTCCATCTGCCAAAAAGAATTCACCAAGGACTAACCGCCTGAATTCTTTTTGTGTCTCTCTTCTCCCTTTTCCAAAAGAACAAAGGACTAACCGCCTGAATTCTTTTGTGTCTCCCTTCTCCCTTGTCAAAGAATTCAAAACGATATAGTCTGAGAATTCTTTTGATTCTTCCCTTTCCCTAATACAAAAGTGTTCAAAGGACTAACCGCCTGAGAATTCTTTTGTATCCCCATTCACAAAGTATCAAAGGTTTAACAGCCTGAGATCTTTGTCTTAACACATTGGAGGATACATCCTTTTTGGTACAAGTAGACGGTACATCTACTTGGGTTTGACTGAGAACAAGAGAGGGTACATCTCTTGTGGATCAGTTCTAGTGGAGGGTACATCCACTAGGTTCAAAGAGAACAAGGGAGGGTACATCCCTTGTGGATCTTTGCTTGTAAATGGATTTTTACAAGGTTGAAAGAAATCTCAAGGACCGCAGGTCGCTTGGGGACTGGATGTAGGCACGGGTTGTTGCCAAACCAGTATAAAAACTCTTGTGTGTTTGTTTCCTTCATCCCTACTCTTTTACTTTCCGCTGTGCATTTAATTTCCGCTTTTACTTTCTGTTAAGTTTCTTTTCTACTCCATACTCTCTTAACAACATAAGTAAAAGCCTTAGAAGAGTAATTTTTTAATTAGTAAAGGTTTAGGAATAATTAATTCAACCCCCCCTTCTTAATTATTCTGAGGCCACTCGATCCAACAGAAGCTTCAAGAAAAGGCCAAACTCCCCTCCAAAATCTGATTTCAGGCTTATATAGGTGTCTTTGTTCGTGCATGTGCACTTAGTGCAATTCTGAACTGCTTAGCGCGGCTTTTCTCGCTCAATGGATGGACTGAAGCTTTGCGCTTAGCGGGATGACCCTTTACTCAGCGAACATGCACAACTCATCCTTCTTCCAGATTTTTCCTCGCGCTTAGCCGAGGATTGTTGCGCTCAACGGATGGCTTGTTAAGCCAGCAGATTGGCTTAGCGAGAGGGTGAAAATCAGCACTTCAAAACTTGCCTAATTATCCTGAAATTGAGAGAAAATGATTATTAAACACACAAAATGGAAGTACTAAGTATTTATTACCTATCTTTAACAAAACGTATTTACAACACTACAAAATAACCACAAACTGGAGGAGTTTGATACAATTTACACAAGTTTTATACACAAAAGTTAGTCGTATTCACCGACTAACAATTACAGTACCCAGCATACAAGAGACACTAAGAGGAACTCAAACTAACTAGTAGAAGGGTTTAGAAATCAAGATTACCTCAAATAAAGTATGAAATGAAGGATTGGGAGATTTTCTCCACCGAATCCTTGAGGAGGATTCTGAGGATTCCGCTCTGATTGAAGTATTCCTCTTGGTGTGTGGGTTCAATGGCAAGCAACAGCAACTCACGGTGGCCACAGGTGATCTTGGGTGGTAGAAAATGAGGTTTTAGGGTTTGGGTGGCATTTTGGAGAAGAGGAGAGTGAAAAATCGTGTTTTTCACGCTGAGAACATATTTATAACCTACAGATCTCGCTTAGTGAGCTTATCTCGCTAAGCCAGAGTCCACTTTTTGCGCTTAGCGTAACTTCCACTGCACTATGGCTCGCTTAGCGCGCCCCTGCTCACTTAGCACAATTCCCTCTCTGGTTGGAATTGCGCTTAGCGCACCCTTCTCGCTTAACGAGACATCAAAAGGTGTTATTACCATATCCCAACGGCCAGACTGTGCAAACATGTCTTAGGAAGCTCCAGACAAAATTTGAAGATGATCCAACAGTTATGAAATCCGAGATCGCGAATTTACGGAGATAGGTTTGGGAAAATTCTGAAATCTCATAATTTCAACTTAGTTCAACAAAACTCCGTAGAACTCAGCATCCACATCAAAAAATTCATACACGACTAACTCAAGTCATACCTCAAATCATTCAAGTCAACCATATAGTCAAATAACAAGATAAATACAATTAAACATCAATTTATAACTATAAATATTTCAGGGTGTTACAATAAACAACATTGGTTTTGGTAAAAAACCAATATTGATGTTAATAAAACAACATCGGTTTTCTAGGAAAACGGATGTTGCTGTTAATAAAACAACATCGATTTTCTAAAGAAACTGATGTTGTTTTATACACATATAACATCGGTTTTTTTACCAAAATCGATGTTAATATACACATACAACATCGGTTTTTACTAAAATCCGATGTTGTATGTGTATAAATGTCAGTCGTCTTATACGACTAACTTTTGTATAGAAAACATTTTTTAAAACTTGTATAATTCCCCCAATTTATGACTCTTTAGTTGTAATTTTGTAAATAAATCTTGTTTTATGGTTAAAGCTATCTCTAGAATATTTCCATTGGATTTAATGATGAAATCTGTGCAATTTCAGGTGAAAAAGAGGCTAAATCATGAAGTGCTAAAAGTGACAGTTGAGCTTAGCTCATCAGTTGGGCTAAGCGCAGCTTCAGCGCGCTTAGCGTGACAGAAGAATCTGGCAGAGCATCAATATCAAGGTCGCGCGCTAAGCGTGAGATTAATGCGCTAAGTGCAGCAGTTGTCTTCAGCCAGGCTCAGCGCACGACTGACGCTAAGCTCAAATCCACTTATTCGCGCTAAGCGCGAGGGTGGCGCTAAGCGCAACGTCGCAAATTTAGAGCCTATTTAAAGTCTGTCTTGTGCAGAAATAGGGTACACACACTTTTTACAAAGGATTTGCACATAATTCCAGAGCACACCACAATGCCTATTTCGGGAAAAGAGCTCTAGAGGCAACAAGAGGAGCAGCTTTTGCAAAGATACCTAAGTTTTGGAATTAGAGAGAGATTAGTGAGTTGTAGAGTGATTATGCAATGCTGAGAAGAGGAGGAGGGATCCCCCTTCTTGTGTAAGGAGCAGTTATTCTCTACTCTTAATCTCATTATTGTTAGGGTTTTTTCTGTAATAGCTGGCTAAACACCATTGTTGGGGATTTCTAAAGAACAACTAATGTAATTACCTTAATATCTAATTGATTGTGTTTCTTGTGTTCAATGCTTAAATTTTGTATGCTCTTGGTTTGATCAACCATTTATGTGCATGGTTAGGTGACTTTAGCATTGGAAAATGTATTGTTGCCTTAGAACTTGAATGAAGCAGGATTGAAACTTAGTCTTAAATGAGGGATCTGCGGATTAAGTTTTGGTTTTAAAAATGTTGTTACAATAATGTTGTTTGGTCTAAGTTTAGTCCAACAAGAGGGATCCGAGGACAAAGCTTAGGCTAAATTAGTCTAAACTTTCATAAGCTATTTAAGCTGAGTCTAGTCCAACAAGAGGGATCTAAGGATGAAGCTTAGTTTATGTTAGTTTAAACCTAGGAGGGCTATCTAAATTAAGCCTAGTCCAACAAGAGGGATATGAGGACAAAGCTTGGATTGATTCAGTTCAGCTGGTTTGTTAGAAAGACCCAACATCTTTACCTATTGTTGTCAATCTTACTTGCATTTTTACTGTTTTTAGCCTAGACTTAGTTTGATTGTGTTCTAAATCATCAATTATCCATGTTTCTTTCAACAATGTCGTATTTCTTAATTTAACTCTGTCTAATACTAGTTCCCTAAGAGTTCGATACTTGGATTCATCCGTTTTAATTTTAAATACTTGACGATTCAGTGCGCTTTCCGGCAAACCAAATTTCCCTTAAACATATTTGTATAAAGAAAAAGTGGACCAAAAAGTAACTACAGGGAAAATCCAACAATAAAGATAACTTTTTTTATAAGTCTTATTATATAACATCGGTTATTTAAATAACCGATGTTGTAATTTTAAATTAACATCGATTTTTAAAAACAAATGTTAACGATAATACTTTCAATGTTGGTACTTTCAACATCGGTTAATAATCGATGTTGAAAGTCATAAATAACCGATGTTGAAACCCTATTTTTTAGTAGTGTAAACACAAACTAAAACCAATGAGATATTATAAGGATATAAAATCCTAAACACACCACCAACTTAGCGAATTCTAGAGATGAAAAATAAACTTAGTAAAAAAATTAATAAAAGAGCCAAAAGCTAAAATTTGTTAATGGGGCCCCCTTGATGTGCGGGTGCACCTCTCATTCTACATCTCAATATGGCAGGCTTACTTTCCTTGTGAAAGCTTTTACAATGCCATTATAAATGGGACAAAATGGATTTTCATTTTCACCACCCACACATAGTTCCCTCTTTGTTTTGTTGTTAATAAAAATTTTCTCTTCTTTCTTTCTCTCTTGAAGTTGGAAAGAAAGGCAAGGAGAGAAAGAGAAAACAAAAAATGGTAGTTTCCAGGGTGGTTGTTTTTCTTGGTCTCATTCTTGCAACCCTTGTGTCATTGGCTTGCTCCCAATCCGCTGCTCCGGCTCCTGCTCCCACAAGTGATGGTAATTAATTTTTCTCTTTCACATTTTATTATTGTAATCACGATAACACAATTGATAATTAATTCAACTTCATCTTATGTTGATCATTCCATACTCCGGTTCATAGATGACATATCCATTTTTTTATCCCCATAGTTCCTTGATTGTTTGTTTGGCTTAATTACATTTTATATAATTCTTATATATATTGGTCAAAATATAATTCTTTTATAAACCTAGGAATTGTGATATTGTATCTAATAGGCATGGGAACCGGGCAGGATGGAAACAAATATGTTGTTCCTAGCTAGTGCTCCATTCCCGAACACCTTCTCTATCCTCAACGACGAGATAAAATTTGAATCCATCTCCGCTTCCAATCGGGGTTGAGTATAACTGCCTCATTCCCATTCACATTTTATTCTGGTCATTACAATACCACATAATTGTTAATTAATTCAACTTCTTAAAATCTTATGTTGATCCTTCCATTCTCTGGTTCATAGATGGCATACCCCCCCCCCCCCCCCCCTTTATTATCCCCAAAATTCCTTGATTCTTTGTTTGTCTTAGTTACACTTTGTATAGATTTTTTATAATCTTAAAAATTGTGATATTGTATCCAGCGTAGTGTCGGTCCAATATATATTTCCTTCTAAATTCAATTTTAAGGTGGATTTTTCTTATTAATTAGAAAAACTTACTTGAATTGTCATAACTTTATTTTAATGATATCGATATAAAGTTAATATTTCACCAGTATTGAATTTTCTGCGTGTGCAAAAATTTTTTGAAACTAATCACGCAAGTAGAATTAATCTTTGATAGAAAGGGTTAGAAGGAAACCTCTAATCTCTCATTCAAGACAATAAAAAGTTTATATTTCAAAATATTTAAAATGCAAAATTATTTATTAAACCATTGAAATATGTAATTAACATTTATGTTAGTCAATATTTTGTTGAGTTAATTTATCCCAATGTTTATAAATTACAATGTTGAATGATAAAGATGTATTTCAATTAAGATTAATATACTTTTTAAAAAACTTATACCAAACATAAAAATGTGATATTTTTAAATTTATTTTGCTATAAATAATTTTGAATCCCTTAAAACAACTACAACCACATTGTGAGAACGATAAGAATAAAAGCTGCATTTTGGTTATACCAAAAAAGAACAATAGGACAATAATATGTCAATGTGTTTTGTTTTTCTTTTTCTGTTTTTACAATCTCAATCTCCTTTGACTTCATTTCTTCATTTCTTTATGCAATATATGTATCGAGCCGGCATCGTAAGGACGCTTTTTGCACTAATAGTCTAATACCCAATTGGGTTTTACATCTTCAGCTCTCTTAGCTTTCAAACGTAAAACTCGAGTAGCCAAAGTAGCCTCATACATGGAAGCTCACGTTTAATAGTTTAAATGAATGGCGCTGCATAAATTATTGAATAATCCAAATTTGTTATTGTGTAGCATAATGCATTGCTACTTAATTGTTCGTTGCAATTTGCAGGCACCTCAATTGACCAAACTGTAGCGTATATCCTAATGTTGGTTGCATTGGTTCTGACTTACATCATGCATTAAGCCAACTACGAGCAATGACACTTCCTAAATTAATTGAGGGATATAGGGCATTTTTATTTCAAGGACGTGCCACAAGCACTTAGGAGGAAGAAAGATATTTTAATTGGACCGATGCATTTTTGTGTATCTTCTCTTGCTCCAAGGATAGTCTCATTTTGATTTTTCAGTTGTTTATTTATTGTCTTTGTTACTCTATTTCGTTATCGTTAGTTATTGATAAGGCAAAGTAAATAAATAAAAAATTGAAAGAGTGAAAACATGTGATATTCATAAGGGGTGGTCTACCCAACTATATAAGCACTTATCATGTTCATGAATTATTCGATGTGGGACTATTCTTAGCACGCCCCCTCGAGCCAGGGCTGTTGAATATGGCTCTGATACCACATCAGATTTTATAGTGTAGCAAAGGCATCCGAAAGGTCCCCTTAAAAACCGGTTCATAAGGGGGTGGTCTACCTAGCTATATAAGCACTTATCATGTTCATCAATTACTCGATGTGGGATTATTTTTAACAAAATCTTAGTAAGATCACTTGATAAACTTGATATTACAATGGCGATTGGTATAATTTATAGAAATGAAAAAAAAGATGTCTCGTTGTGTAGTTTAAAACATCTTCAATTCTTTTAAGATAGCTCAACCGATATAATGAGAGACATGTAAACTGGGTTTATAACTTCAAAACATTTAATTAACGCACACTCTCTTTCCCCCTCAATTTCACTGTGAAGAAGGAGGCATACTGTTGGTCAATGCCTTAATGGTTCACTCCTAAGCTTATCTCAACTATCTTGAACAAATTTTTTGTGTATGCAAACATGAATGCGTTGAATAGCTATGATTTTTCTTACAAAATTGTAGTAATTTTATTACAGCTAATTAATAGAGACTACTCAATTTCCAAGTAGTTGATTGACTTGAGAAAGAGATAATGTTTCTTGATTAGATTTCTAGTCCACTCGAAAGAGTTTTTTAGCCATGTATGATGCTGAGTTTAATATGCTACTCTACTCAGAAAGGTATACAGGAATTACGGTAAAGGAAGGCTATTGTAAACGGCTAAATTAAACCAATAAATAAAGTTCAAAGTTTTGGAAAGTAAATGAAAACACGGAAATTTGTATTGATATTGGTCGTGGACCTTGTTTACATCTAGAACTTTCCTATTTGTAGAGATCTAACACTACTAAAAAAATAAATTTTAACATCGTCCTATTAACATCGGTTATTTAAAAATCGATATCGTTAAGCACTTACAACATTGGTTTTCAAATAATTGATGTTAACGGCTCAATTTAGTGCGATTTTGACATCGATTATTTTAAAACCGATGTTATAAGTGCTTAACGACATCGATTTTCAAATAACTAAGATCGATTTAGTGCGATTTTAACATCGGTTATTTTAAAACCGATGTCGTTAAGCACTTACAACATCAGTTTTAAAATAACCGATGTTAATATAAACTCTTTTTCTTTACTTATTTATATATTTTTTAAAAAATCATATATTGAGTTATTAATTATATTTTAATTAAAAAAAATATAATAATTAATAAACAATAACAAATTCAAAAGCTAAGCATTTAAAAATTAAACTAAATTTTTAAAATAAATTTTATAATTTTAATTTTATTAATTCATGATTATCATTTAAATATAACACATATTTATATTATTTATTGCATATCAGTTCATTTGAAAATAAAAAAAAAAACTATTTTTAATAGTAGAGTTTAACTTTTATAGAATTTTTATAGAATGTTAGTAAAAATAATTATATCGTCAAACAATTAAAATTTATTATTAATATATTTTATTTAATTATTATAAAAATAAAAAATTTATCATACAAAAACATTTATACAGACAATATATATATTATTTATTATCAAAATGTCTAATAAATATTTAAAAAATATATTTTATGAGATATTTGTCACCATTCAATAAATAAATATTAAATTATCATTATATTTTAAAATCTCTACAAATTTATACTTACAACTATTTTTACTTATGGATATAATTAACGGTAGATTAAATATATATAATTTATTATTTTAAAAATTTATATTTTTTATTGATGTAAATATATTTTGATTTTAATTTTAATATGCATAAATAATTATTAAGATTATTTATTAAATTTTATATTTTATAGAAAAATATAAAATTTGTAACTTAGTTATAATATTGATTTATTTAAATAACTTATTTCAATGAAATTTTTTTTCCATAAAAACATTTTCAAAAACACATGCTAAATAACCCCTCTACGTGTAGCCTCCTTTCATATTTTATATTTTATTTATTATATGAAAATGAAAAAATGATAAGTTATACTTTGATAAATCCCTAATGAGCCAAAATCATTCTAATCATGCGGTGACGTTGTTTAAACTTTCAATTAATTAGGGAAATGGATAAATTTTTTAAAAAATGATCATAAACGGTATTTTTTTTAAAATTACAAAATAGATAAGTTATACTTTGGTATACAATTTCATAAAAAAGAAATCATATATCTAAATACAATTTTGCTTTTTATTTGCTTAAAACTTTTTTCTTCTTCTAAAAGCTGAAATAGTATGTTAAATTATGATTTTAGTTTTTTTTTTTCTTTTTTCTAATGAAATATATATTAAAATATGGTTTTTAAATAACTATAAAAACATTAAAATTATATTTTAACATTAGATTTTAACTTTTAATAATAAAAAATTAAAATACTGAGATGGATCGTATGTACATATATAACTTTAGTGTAATAAATTTTTGAAAATAAAATATATCACCGCATTGAAAAAATAAGTCTGAATAACGTCACCGCATTGAAAAAAAGATAAGTTATACTTTGATAAATTTTAAAAAAATTCTTTATTCTCTCAAACGATGTTGCTCTCTCTTCCTATTCCTTAACGAGCCATTTCACCGCATTGCCTTTTCATCTACAATCATTCTAACCAAAATCAAATGTTTCTTGCGATTTCACCGTTTTGCCTTTTCTTTTTAGATCTCTTTAAGTGAAATTTAGATCTCTTTTCATTTTCTCATCCTTAGATCTAGCCTAAGTGCTCTGAAGATCCTTTGCCAAAAAGATCCAAAACCCTTTTCACTACAAGAAAAATGACATATGCCTCAGGGACTTTTGCCTATAGACATAAATTACTGTAGGTAAAAGTAAAAAAAAAAAAAAATACTTATAACTACAATTGTTTATCATAGGTAAAATTCAAAAATTTGTACCTATTATCATTTCGTGCAGGTAAAAGTCAAAATAATTGTTACTTACAAATGCTTAATGTAGGTAAAATGTCAAAAAATATATACCTATGAGTATTTGGTGTAGGTAAAATCTTATAAAACTTGTACCTACAGTCCATTAGTGTAGATAAAGTTTAAAATTTTTTTACCTACAAATATATAGTGTAGGTAAAATTCCAATATACAAATTATATTAAAATAATTATTTTAAAAAAGTTCATCAGAAATTCAACAACATAAGTTAGTATGACTTTTTTTTCTCATATTAAAATAATTGTTCTAACATATTAAAAGAATGAAAAAAGGAGAGAGAAGAAAAGGAGACCATAGGGCAAAACGAACGGCATTGATATAGATGTGATGTTGTCCGGTTGTAATAACTTAGTGGGCAGTGTTTCGGACAATAAAGTGAGTGAGACTTCTTTGTTGCCTCTTCCCTCTCTCATTTCTCTTTCTTCGTCAATTGTTCCTCCTTCCATTCCAACACACACAAGAACAAAAAAAAAATTAGTTAGATTCATCGCTACACCTTCACATTGCTACCTAAAAATATGAATTCAACAACGGTTTCAGGGTTCTAGCTTCTGCTACGTGTTGGTGTGGTGAATGCCCTTTTTGTTCTGCGTGTGCCACCTCTCTCAGCTAGTGTTCACTACACCCATAACACAAGCTCTTACAGGGTTTTTAAGAAAGATCAGGTGCGCACTCTGTGCTTCTCTTGCTTTATTTTCTTTCTAAACTCCTATGTGAGGGTTAGGTTTATTTTGCATTTTTTTTGTATTAAAAGAGGAAATCTCGCTTCTCTCTTCTCCATTTTAAGAATAATATCTAAAAACGGAAAATCTTTTAGTATTTATTTATTTTTGTTGAATATGAGGTGTACAATGTACCTATCTGGAAAGCTTGTTGAATATGATATTGGTCTTACTAGATTTGATTTTTGTATGTAAGAGTAGATATTGATCATTAATGTTTCATCCAATTAGTGTACTTCGTTTAATTATCTGTTGATTTTCTGTTTGTGTTATGCTGGTGGTTTAAATTGTTCAAAGGATAAATAGTCATTTTGGTCCCAGAAAGTGTAACTTGCTGTCAATTTGGTCCCTGAATCGAGATAAATTGCAAAATAGTCCCTGAAAGTGCAATCTGTTAGTCACGTTAGTCCCTGCCGTGAATGGAGTAGTTAACGCCGTCAGTTATTGCCGATGTGGCTCGTTAAGTGCCACACAGACATGATTATGTGGATTTTTTATTTCTAATTTCGTTTATTTTAATGAAATGAGGGACCAAAACGAAAGTAAAAAACCCTCATATATCCTCCTCCTCTTCTTCTTCTTCTTTAACATAACCCTTAAACAGAACCTATGCCCTCTTCTCCTCCTCCTCCTCTTCTTCTTCTTCTTTAACATAACCCTTAAACAGAACTTATGCCCTCTTCTCCTTCTCCTCCATCTTCATATTTTCACTTCTATTTATGTTTCAAATAGGTTTTTAGGGTTACAAATTAGGGAAAATTTGGGGCTTTTGTCATTTGGAGCCTTTCATTGTTGTTATTTATGTTTCACTGATATGTTCATTAGAAATATGAATAGTTGCATGCATTGCCTTGAAGAAAAGTGTTGTTCTCTGTTTTAGATAAGCTTGTATTACTTGGTTTAATTTTCTTCTTCTACTGAGACAGTGGGTTATATGAAGCTGAATATTAGATTTAAAAGTTATTATGGAATTGTTAATGCTTGTGATTTTGACTTATAGTTACTGCATATATGTGTTTATGTTATTATAGAATGGTTGATATTGAAGTTCAAACTCAATCACAAGTGATACAAGCTGATAGTGAGGGTGATGCTGATCCTACTTATTCACCTTCATATTTAAGTGGGGATGACGATATATACTTGGATGATGAGACTATAGCATCGTTTATGTCTAAAAAAAAGCAAAGGCAAGTGTGCAACCTCCAAGTGATGAAGATAATGAGCAGTCAGACAAAGATTCGTGGCACTCAGAGGAGTTGAAGAGCCCAATTAGTACAGATGATGAGGATGATGAGAAGGTTGTTTTCCCAATTTTTAATCCAAATTCAACCTTTGGTCAAGTTCACCTAGAGTTGGGGATGAAATTTGAAAACCTTGACTTGTTTAAGGATGCACTTAGAGACTACACAATTCCTAGACTTCCCCCAAGCGGACATGGTCAGAATCAAGGTTGAAGAAATTTGAAGACTAGTTATGAAGTTGTAATAGAGTAATTAGGATATGTTTTGAACCACTTATGCAATTATGCATATCTTTTGAAGACTAGTTATGAAGTTGTAATAGAGTAATTATGATATGTTTTGAACCATTTATGCAATTATGCATATCTTTTGAACAAATTATGAAGTTGTAATAGAGTAATTAGGATATGTTTTGAACCACTTATGCAATTATGCATATGTTTTGAACAATTTATGTATTGAAATATTCTGGTTAAATTTCTGGTAAAATTTTGTTTAAACTGCAGGGACTATATTTCCTGGTTAAGTTTCTGGTGAGGTTGGTAAAATTCTGGTTAAATTGCAGGGACTATTTTGATTTCACGTGTAACTTTCAGGGACTAAGTTGACAGTAAGTGACAACTTACAGGGACTAAAACAAAATAAACGTATATCTTTCAGGGACTAAAATGACAGTTACGCATTGATTTTCTGGAACCAATTATACAGTTATGCATCATTGTTTTTTTGACAGATTATGCCCTTATGCAGAATTGAATCTTATGCAATTTTGAAACAAAATGAAACATACTAAGACAACAAAATAACATTCCTTAGATTAGCATTACATCAAATTGATTAAAAGCATTCAAGTAGATAACAACATGAACACACTAAGACTCAAATTACATCATTACACTTAATATATATATTCCTAGTACTTGTGAATACATACAAACACCACCATTGACAACAATTGGATTAAGAACATTCCATAAACAATTGTTCTAAACATCTTCATTTCAATCCCCATACAATCAAGCTTTGAGTTAACTTGAGCTTTCCACATTGTCTTATCTTCCTCTCTTCCAAATTGTCTTCTTTGTTCCATGGAAAATGTCCCAAGTGAATCATCAACTCCAAGTGCTTCAATCAATTGATCAACCCAAATAAAGTACCCACAATATCCAACTTCATCCTGAAAAGCCCCAAATAGAAACCCTAAATCAAAACCCCCAATGTGAAATCAAAACCCTAAATCAATAAATGTGAAATAGACATACCTTATTAATTGAACAAGTGAAAAACATCCTTCCTCTGTTAATATTTGTTCCAGCAACACGCCTAACAGCCCTTCTACCACAACCACAAAAAAGAACAACTAGTGATGAAACTCTTGTTCGAGATGATGATGCATTGCTCCTCTGCGACATTGTTGATAGTAAGAGAGAACGAAATGGTGCGATTTTTGAGGTCTATTGAGATGATTAGAAGTGCAAATATGGAGGAGGAGGAGAAGAGGGCATAGGTTCTGTTTAAGGGTTATGTTAAAGAAGAAGAAGAAGAAGAGGAGGATATATGAGGGTTTTTTACTTTCGTTTTGGTCCCTCATTTCATTAAAATAAACGAAATTAGAAATAAAAAATCCACATAATCATGTCTATGTGGCACTTAACGAGCCACATCAGCGATAATTGACGGCGTTAACTACTCCATTCACGGCAGGGACTAATGTGACTAACAGATTACACTTTCAGGGACTATTTTGCAATTTATTTCGATTCAGGGACCAAATTGACAGCGAGTTACACTTTCAAGGACCAAAATGACTATTTACCCTTGTTCAAAATGTGATTTCGTGTTTATGGCTCAAGTTTGACTGACAGCTAAGTCTTTGCGGGGAAGCAATATTTGGCTGAGCTTGCTACTGACTGAGGTTAAATAGGAATGTGTAACAAGTAGGACTGGTTAGTTTAATAGGAATGCGTAACAAGTAACAATTATTTTTCCCTTGTGAACGAAAACCTTATCGCTTCAAATAAATTGCTTTTTTTTTTAAAAAAAAAAAAACATTATACCGTAATTCTTTATGCGTTTCATTTACTAGTCTCTTATGTAATGAAACTTGCTAATGTTAAATTCAAATTTACATAAAGAGGGTGGATTTTATTCTTTTGATCATAGACAATTATTTATAATTATCTTTGTTATATATATATATATATATATATATATATATATATTTTTTTTTTTTTCCTTCATATATACATATCTTAATTTAAATAAAATAAGTTTTATTTTAACATTTACGAAACATAGATTTTCCATTAAGAACAACCCACTAATTCAATTTAATTTGTTTCCCCTTGCTCAAAATATATTGAAATTGTTACCTTTACTCCATATCTATTATTGAGTGAACGAAAACCTTATCGCTTCTAATAAATTGCTTTTTTTTTTAAAAAAAAAAACATTATACTGTAATTCTTTATGCGTTTCATTTACTAGTCTCTTATGTAATGAAACTTGCTAATGTTAAATTCAAATTTACATAAAGAGGGTAGATTTTATTCTTTTGATCATAGACAATTATTTATAATTATCTTTGTGTTATATATATATATATATATATATATATATGTTTTTTTCCTTCATATATACATATCTTAATTTAAATAAAATAAGTTTTATTTTAATATTTACGAAATATTGATTTTCCATTAAGAACAACCCACTAATTCAATTTAATTAGTTTCCCCTTGCTCAAAATATATTGAAATTGTTACCTTTACTTCATATCTATTATTGAATTAAGTCCACGTGGACTCTAATTTAATCTCTCTATTAGAAAATTGCATGTCCATTATCACGTTGAACAATAAAATATGAAGACACTACTAGAAAAACACTACTAGACCTCATGAAACAGGACATGATTATATATAGTATTCGGTTTTGTTAACAAAGAGTAAAGAAATAAAGTAGAAATGTAAGTTTATCTTTATTAAGGTCAAACACTTTTTGAGTTTAAGCCAGCTAAAATAATACATTGATTAATATAATATATAAACACATATATTAAACTACAGTTTTTTTAATTATAGGCGAGGGTGGATTTTATTCTTTTGATCATAGACAATTATTTATAATTATCTTTGTTATATATATATATATATGTGTGCGTTTTTTTTCTTTCATATAAAAAACGGAAAGACAAAATATATGTCTTTCCCATTTTTATACTTAACTAAGCTAAAATTGTTCTAGAAAATGCATTGTAATATATATATATATATATATATATATATATATATATATATAATGATTTGAGCTGCATAAGTGAAGAATAATTTCATAAATAATTTGGACATTTTTCTTTTGAATTAATCCAAGAGTTACTATGAATAATAAAAAATAAAATAAAAATGATGCGAATGACCAAGCTTGTGGAGTCAAAGGAAATGCTTTTCATTTGAATCACTTATGAATACAGATATCGTAGTCTCTAAAAAGTTGTCAAAGGATTGGTAGGAAGCTATGGAGAATCTTAGTCTCTAAAAAGTTAATTTCTTCCCTCAAAGAATTGGTAAGCTTTTCATTTGAATCACTTATGAATGCAGATGAGGAAAACCTTACTTTTCGATTTTATTTAATTGCGCTCAATTTTATTTAATTACACTTAATTAACTTCTGTTTATAGCCTTTACCATTTTGTAAAGGTTTAATCCTCTAATGAGCTTGTTTATATTACTGGAATGAATTTATTTTGTAGTTTTCAAGTACTTTTTCCTATGTAAAAAAAAAAAACTTAAGTCTTTGTGTTCAATGGTTAAGCAATTTTGCAGTTGTTTATATCAACCTTTGGCAACATTTTAACAGTAGGATTGGGATTAATTAGACTACAAGACCACTAGAAAATAGTAGAAAATATATACCAGGCAAAAGTTTTCATATATCTTTTCATTTAAGTCATATTATATTATTCAACTAATGTAGTTAATTGTTTGGACATGCTTTTCCAAAAAAAAAAATAGTGTAACAAAGCAAACTAATGCATTTTTTTTCTTAGCTTGGACATGTTGATTTGGATTTGTCACAACCTACCCTTCGACGGGAGGGTGACGTGAGGCTCACGGGTACATCTTCCAAGGAAGGAAAACACGCGGAGTCGCCACCAACATTTATTCAAGGAAAATATCGGAAAAATCAAAAAGTGGGTCTACGAACTTTAAGAATAAAAGGTTCGAGAGTTGTTTTTACGTGCGGGAAAGGTATTAGCACCCCACACGCCCGTCACAAGGGACGGTAGCCTCTAATCTAATGTGCACAACATGACTTCAACATTATGTATTTTCCCTTTTTTTTATGTATTTTTATGTATTTTTCCTTTTTATGTTTTTTACCTTTTTGTGTTTTTACCTTTTTGTCTTTTTTACCTTTTTGTGGTTTTTACCTTTTTGTGGTCAACAAGGGTGTTTCCGTCACTCCTACATATTCCTCAATTGCGATGAGGAAATCAGACCAATGTAATTCTTTGAGAACTGAACGTTGGTTAAGTTGTTTTATCCTTTTTTTTGAAAGATTGATTTTTGTTGCGAACAAAAGTCGTTTAAGGCGTTGGACCTTTAAACGATCTTTTGATTTTTTAAAAGAGATAATCGTTAAGGCACCGGACCCTTTTGAACGATCTCTTGATTTTTGAATGGAGGGGAGAATCGTTAAGGTGTTGGACCTTGAATGGTTTCAAATGACCTTTTCGCGGGCAAAAGTTTGATTTGTGAGTTGATTTTAGCCTTAGTTTCACTTGGTTATTTCTCAACTCATTTAAGAGAACTTTCAAAGTAAATGTCCAGTTGAAACTTGCCTTTTTAATGATTAACCGAGGTTACAACACAAACGATAGGTTGAATTTCATTTTAAAGGCGATTAAATGAGGTTACGGCTTAAACGATCGGTCGAAATTTGCTTAAAATAAAGAAAAAGAATACCGAAAGTAGACGAGATGAAGATGAAAACATACAAAGAAAGAATGGACCCCTAAGGGTGCATAAAATGAATTCAAAGCTTCGAAATCGAAAACTAACTGGTTGAAGATCGACGAACGATGAAGAACGGCGAAGAACGTTCACGAAATTGATCATGGAAACGTCACGGAAGCGTTACGGAAGCGTCTCGACCTCAATTTTCTCCTTCTTTCTTCTTCACCTCACTAATTTTAAGTGAATTCTGAATACCAAGGGTGCTGACCCTTTGTACCCAGCCCTCCTCCCCTATTTACAGCAAAAATAGGGGAGGTGCTTGCTGCCCAGCTCGCCCAGGCAAGCTAGTTGCTTCCTGATGAAGCTTTCTGATGGGCCCAGTGCTGAAGAACACCCCTCGGTTTGATCAGTTCACCCCCATTTTTCATATTTTGCTTATTTCCTTCTGAAACGTTGTGAAACTTTATGGATCACGTGACGATGAGTGTTAAGCATCTTAATTTGGTCAGCCAAAGTCCGCATGTTGACAAACAATTGTCACTGGACGAAATTAGGATATGACAGGATTCTAGCATGTGATATTAACTTGGCTTCAAATATGAATTATGAAAGTGGATATATATTCTTTATTTTTTAAGGTTAATATATTGGATAAAATGACAAATAGGCTTGATACGATTCTTAATGAATTAAGGCTAATGCTCCCGATGGAATTCACAAACATCAGTGGTCTTTATTCATTGATCATCATCTAGGTTTTTGCATCGTGATCACGGCATTCGCTGCTGCACACTATTCTAGTCATCATCACATGTACCAAATTTTTTCATAAACTTTTTATGCTTAATTTTTTTACGATTGTTTTTGTATGTTATTAATGTATTTTGCTTTAATTAGATACAAATTTTGTTCATAAAGAGTGAACCTTAGATTCTCGTTTGAGATTGAATACAATGATTCCTACGGATAGTTTGCATTAATCATTGTATTGAATCTTGAATTGTCCGTTTGGACAGTTTGGGAAGACTCATATTTTTATGGTAGATCCATGCTTTAAGGTTAACATTATTTTGTTTAATTTGATGAAATCTCGGTACAATGCATTTCTAGTTGTTCTCTGAGTGCATACTTGATTATCAGGGAATTAATGTCACCGATTTCATGTCGTGTACTTGAAGATCAATGCGAAATGCTGCCGGAATTTCATCAAATCTAACAAAATAAGATTAGCCTTAACGCATGAATCTACCATAAAAAATTGTCTTCTTGAATGGGATAGGGCCACACCTTAAATGAAAAGGTGAGATTTAATGCATTGAATGAGTTTCGGAGTATGATGAAGTAATTATTTAGATGGATCAAAGTTAGATGAATGAAAGTCGCTTGAGCCCTGCGTATAAGGAAGGCGTGGAATAGTTCCTACAATTTGCTTCAGAAAGAAGTCGACCGGATGAAAACATGAAGTTTTTTTGTCCGTACATAAATTGTTTGAGCGAGAGACGACAAAAAGTCGACGACGTGGATATGGCATGGTGAATTGACAAACATGCAGAGTGGGTCCCAATCTGAACCGTTTGATGTAAAGGTGGGAGATCGCTTGGAGGATATGATTTGTGACCTTGAACAAGAGTCTTTTCAACAAGCACATGCCCCTATGTATGATACATTGCAAACTAATTTAAAGAAACCTTTGTATCCGGGGAGCAAGAACTCGTTGATGCTATTGTCGGCGATGTTAAGTCTGGTTAATATCAAGGCCAAATATGGGTGGTGTGACAAAAGTTTTAGTTCACTACTTCAAGTAGTGCACGACATGCTTCCAGAGGAAAACACATTGCCTAAAAGTTATTATCAGGCGAAGAAAATATTGTGTTCGATGGATATGGAGTATCAGAAGATTCATGCTTGCCCAAATGACTGCATATTGTATAGACATCAATTTCAAGAAATGTCGAAATGCCCTAGGTGTGGGGTATCACGGTACAAAGTCAAGGATGATGAGGAGTGTAGTAGTGATGAAAACTCAAACTAGGGCCCCCTAGCGGAGGTGTTGTGGTATCTTTCGATCATTCCAAGGTTTAAGCGTTTGTTTGCTAATGGAGACTACACAAAAGACCTTACATGACATGCAAATGGGAGAAACTGCAATGGAATGCTCCATCATTCAGTTGATTCCTCGCAGTGGAAGAAGATAGATCGTTTGTATCCGGATTTCGGCAAAGAGGCAAGAAATCTTAGGCTTGGACTAGCCACTGATGGAATGATCCATGTGGCAATTTAAGCATTCAACACAGTTCGTGGCAAGTTCTACTAGTAATTTACAATTTGCCTCCTTGGTTGTGCATGAAGTGAAAATACATGATGTCTATGATGATATCGGGCCCAAGACAACCAAGAAATGACATTGATGTTTATCTAAGTCCCTTGATTGAAGACTTGACAAAGTTACGGGACAAGGGGGTTTTAGTGTTTGATGGGTTTTGAAATGAGACTTTTCATTTGCGTGCAATGCTTTTTTGTACCATTAATGATTTTCCAGTATATGGGAATTTGAGCGGTTACAGTGTTAAGGGCCATTGTGCATGCCCCATCTGTGAAGAAGACACAAGCTACATACAACTGAAACATGGTAGAAAAACAGTGTACACTAGGCATCAACATTTTCTAAAACCTCATCACCCTTACCAGCGATTGAAAAAAGCATTTAATGGAAGTCAAGAGCATGAAAATGCACCGATACCGTTGACTGGTGAGCAGGTCTTCCAGCGGGTTCAAAACCTGAATACAATATATGGAAAGATAAAAAAGAAGGACAAAAGTAAGATTTGCATATGGAAGAAAAGGTCGATTTTGTTTAATTTTCCATATTGGGCTAATCTAGACGTTAGACATTGTATTGATGTTATGCATGTGGAGAAAAATGTATGTGATAGTGTCATTGGGACGCTCCTTAACATTCAAGGCAAGACGAAAGATTGTTTGAATACTCATCAAGATCTAGCTGAGATGGGTATACGAGCGTCGTTACATCCAAGGTCTGATGGTAAAAAAAATATACTTGCCTCTAGCTTGTCATACTTTGTCCAGAAAGGAGAAGATCAATTTTTGTCAGTGCCTACGCTGGGTCAAAGTCCCACAAAGATACTCTTCAAATATTAAGAGCCTCGTGCATTTGAAGGATCTTATGTTGGTAGGCTTAAAGTCTCACGATTGTCACGTCTTAATGCAATAATTGTTATCCATGGCCATACGTGACATTTTGCCTAACAAAGTTATAGAAGCATATATGCTATGAAGTTTTGATGATGCCAAAGATAAGCGCTTCTCAAGTTTAATCCAAGTCAAGAATTCAGAAATTCAAGACAAATGATGAACTCAGTCCCTAGAATCTTAGAAAGCATTCCTTAATTGATGGTGCACAGGTTTGGCCAAAGGATATTTTACTATGGTATTTTCTCTCTGGTAATCGATTACCAGTGGAAAAATTCATTTTTGAAACAAATTTGCAAATTTTGAATTTAAAATTTAAAGCCTGTAATCGATTACACAAGGCTTGTAATTGATTACCAGAAGTTTTAAACGTTTTATAACAGCCTTTAGAAATTTGAATTTAAATTTTAAAGCCCGTAGTTGATTACAACTTGTGTGTAATCGATTACCAGACATGAAAATTCAAATTTCAAATATGAAGAGTCACAACTCTTCAGAATCTAACTGTTTAATCAATTACAACAGTTATGTAATCGATTACCAGTAAGAATTTTTGAAAATAACTCCCAAGAGTCACAACTGTTAAAAAAGTTTTTGAATGACCATCAAAGGCCTATAAATAGGTGACTTGGGGTACAAAATTCCTTAGAGTTTTTTTGAACAACATTGTCTTATCCTCTCAAAACCAAATTGTCTTATCACTCTCAAAATATTCCTTGGCCAAAACACTTGCAAATTCAATAAGGAATCTTGATTGATCTTCGATTGTAATATCCTTGTCTTAAAGAGAGAAAATTATTCTTCTTCTTATTCAAAGAGATCTATTTAAGAGACCGAGGGTCTCTTAAGTTGTAAGGATATCTGAACACAAGGGAAGGGTGTCCCTATGTGGTTTAGAGTTTGTAAAAAGCTTTTACAAGATAGTGGAAATCTCAAGCGGGTTGCTTGGGGACTGGACGTAGGCACAGAGCGTGGCTAAACCAGTATAAAATCTAAGTTTGCATTCACTCTTCCCTTAAACTTCTTTTATTTATTGCTATTTATCTTTTACTTTAAAGAAGTTTATTTTGAATTATTCTTTGAGTAATTCATATTAAGGGTGCATTGTTAATCCGAAAGAGAGTTAAAATTTTAATTAGGGAAAGTTTTGTATCTTAATTCAACTCCCTTTCTTAAGATACTGAGGCCACTTGTCCAACAAGTGGTATCAGAGCTTCATTCTTGTATAAAGTTTAGAAACTTCAAGAATATGGCCTCATCTAACGATCTATTTCCCGAAGGAAATTCTATAAATAAGCCTCCTATTTTTAATGGCGTGGGTTACCATTATTGGAAAACCTGCATGCAAATTTTTATAGAGGCTATAGATCTAAATATCTAGGAAGTCATAGAAGTTGGACCTTACATTCCCACTATGGTGACAGGAAATACAACCATAGAAAAACCTAGGGAACAGTGGAGTGAGGAGGAAAGAAAATTAGTTCAATACAATTTAAAAGCCAAAAATATAATTACATATGCTTTAGGGATGGATGAATACTTTAGGGTATCAAATTGTAAAAATGCAAAAGATATGTGGGATACCTTACAAGTAACCCACGAAGGAACAACAAATGTGAAAAGATCTAGGATAAATACTTCGACTCATGAATATGAATTATTTAGAATGAATCCAAATGAAACCTTACAAGACATGCAAAAGAGGTTTACACACATAATTAATCATCTTGCATCTTTAGGAAAAACATTTCCAAATGAAGATCTTATCAATAAAGTTTTGAGATGCTTAATTAGGGAATGACAACCCAAGGTAACAGCCATTACTGAATCATGAGATCTATCTAACATGTCTCTTGCTACTTTGTTTGGAAAGTTACAGGAACATGAAATGGAATTGATGAGATTGAATCAACATGAGGAGAATGATAAGAAAAATAAAGGAATTGCTCTTAAAGCTTCATCTTCAACCCAAGAAGGAAGTGATAAGGAGGATTCAATTGAAATAGACGAAGATGATGATCTTAGTCTATTTGTAAAAAGATTCAACAAATTTCTAACAGTCTTAGGAAATCAATGAAGATCAAATTTTAAATCAAAGAAAAGGCCAGAAGATTCATCCTGTACTCCAAAATGTTATGAATGCAATCAACCTGGACATCTGAGGGTTGATTTCCCAATTTTCAAGAAAAGAATAGAGAAATCTGAAAAGAAAGTCTTTAATGAAAAGAAGGCTAAGAAGGCCTACATTACATGGGATGACAATGATATGGACTCATCTAAAGATTCAGAAAATGAAGTTGTAAACCTGAGTCTGATGGCCAAGAATTATGAAAGCGATGAAGAGGTAACATCTTCTAATAACAACTTATCCATCTTATTTGATGAATTACAAGATACATTTGCTGATTTACATAAAGAATCAGTTAAACTTGCAAAACTGGTTTCATCTTCTAAGAAAACAATTTCAAATTTAGAAAAAGAAGTTTTAAAATTAAATGAAGAATTAGAAAATCTTAAAACTAAAGTTATAACTTTAAGATCAAATGATACAATTCATTCTTCTACCATGCATGATAATATAGAAGTATCTAATTCATGTAATTGTTGTAAGAAATATATAGAAGAAATCAAAGATTTTAAAATTTCTCTTACCAAATTTTCTATTGGCAAAAATAATCTGGATATTATATTAGGAAAGCAAAGGTGTGTTTTTGATAAAGCAGGATTAGGATATAAACCTGATAAACAACAAAAATTTTATAAAAATTTCTTTGCATCCACACAAAAATATAGTTCTCCTTTCTTAACCTGTTTTTATTGTGGAAAGAAAGGACATGGTACATCTACATGTTATTTTAAGAAAAATAGCAATAGTATTAAAATGATATGGGTCCCAAAAGGATCTTTTATTAAAACTAGCACACAAGGACCCAAGAAAGTTTGGGTACCTAAGCCATAAACATGTTCATATAGGTTTCCTTGAAAAAGAGTTGGTACATAGATAGCAGATGCTGTAAACACATGACGGGAGATGCATCGAAATTCACTCATATTTCTCCCAAGAAAGGCGGACATGTGACTTATGGTGACAACAATAAAGGTAGAATTCTTGGAGTTGGAAAAATAGGTACGAATTCATCTACCTCCATTGAAAATGTTCTAGTTGTGGAAGGTCTTCAGCACAGTTTGCTAAGTGTCAGTCTGTTATGTGATAAATGCTATCTAGTATCATTTGACTCTCATAATTGTGTTATTGAAAACAAGCATGATAGGAATATAAATCATATAGGCTATAGAACAAATAATGTTTACATGATAAATTTAAATCAAAAACAAATAAACTGATTGCCCATATAAACATGGAACATTTAAATAAACTGATTTCAAAAGATTTAGTTATTGGTTTACCAAAACTCAAATTTGAAAAAGATAGATTATGTGATGCATGTCATAAAGCAAAACAAGTAAGGGCTTCTTTTAAATCTAAGAATATTGTGTCAACAACTCAACCCTTACAACTGTTGCATATGGATCTTTTTGGTCCTTCTAGAACTATGATTTTTGGAGGGAACTATTATGCTCTTGTTGATGATTACTCTAGATATACATGGACATTATTTCTCACTCATAAAAGTGATGCATTTCATGCATTCAAGAAACTTGCTAAAGTTATTCAAAATAAGAAAAATCTTAAAATTGCATCTATAAGGAGTGATCATGGAGGAGAATTTGAAAATAAAGATTTTGAATCATTTTGTGATGAACATGGCATTGAGCATAATTTTTCTGCACCCAGAACTCCTCAACAAAATGGAGTTGTTGAGAGGAAAAATAGATCCTTAGAAGAAATTGCTAGAACTTTATTAAATGATATATTTCTTCCAAAATATTTTTGGGCTGAAGCCATAAATACTACATGTTACATCATGAATAGAGCTTTAATAAGACCAATCTTGAAGAAAACTCCATATGAGTTATTTAATGGAAGAAAACCTAACATTTCACATCTTAATGTATTTGGATGTAAATGTTTTGTGCTAAACAATGGTAAAGACAATTTAGGAAAGTTTGATGCTAAATCTGATGAAGGTATTTTTCTTGGCTATTCATTGCAAAGTAAAGCATTTACAATATAGAACAAAAGAACTATGATTATTGAAGAATCCATTTGTGTTTCTTTTGATGAATCTAATGCTATTTTACCAAGAAAAGATGTACTAGATGATATTTCATAATCATTAGAAGAAATGCATATTCATGGAGGAGATCACAAAGGTAAAGGAGATGGAAATAATGAAGATTTTCACATTGGTGAAATTAAAGCAAATGCTAATCTTCCTAGAGAATGGAGAGCTTATAGATATCATCCTCTTGACAACATCATTGGTGATATATCAAAAGGGGTAACCACTAGAAATTCTCTCAAAGATATATGAAATAATATGTCTTTTGTTTCTATGATTGAACCTAAAATTTGAAAGAAGCCATAATTGATGAACATTAGATAATAGCTATGCAGGAAGAATTAAACCAATTTGAAAGAAATAATGTTTGGGAACTAGTTGAGAAACCTGAAAATTACCCTATTATAGGAACAAAATGGGTATTCAAAAACAAGTTAGATGAAAATGGCATAGTTATTAGAAATAAGGCTAGGTTAGTAGCCAAAGGATACAATCAGGAAGAGGGGATAGACTATGAGGAAACATATGCTCCAGTTGCTAGATTAGAAGCCATAAGAATGTTATTAGCCTATGCATCCATAATGGATTTTAAACTTTATCAAATGGATGTGAAAAGTGCTTTTTTAAATGGCTTTATCCAAGAGTAAGTATATGTAGATAAACCCCCTGGTTTTGAAAACTCAGATAAGCCAAATCATGTTTTTAAATTAAAAAAGGCTTTATATGGCTTAAAGCAAGCCCCTAGGGCTTGGTATGAGCATCTGAGTAAGTTCCTTTTAGAAAAGGATTTCTCTAGAGGTAACGTAGATACTACTTTTTTCATTAAAAAGAAGTTAGATGATATTTTATTAGTTCAAATCTACGTTGATGATATTATCTTTGGATCTACAAATGACTCTTTATGCAAATAATTCTCTCAAGACATGCAAAGTGAATTTGAAATGTCTATGATGGGTGAATTAAATTTCTTTCTTTGGTTGCAAATCAAGCAAACCAAGAATGAAATATTTGTCAATCAATCAAAGTATTGCAAGGAATTGATTCACATATTTGGGGTGGAGAATGCTAAGCATATGGCTACACCAATGAGTACTGCTTGCTATTTGGATAAAGATGAAACCGGTCAGTCAATAGACATTAAGCAATATCGAGGTATGGTCGGATCACTACTTTATTTATCTGCTAGCAGACCAGATATAATGTTTAGTGTATGTATGTGTGCTAGGTTTCAATCAAATCCCAAACAATCACATCTTAGTGCCGTTAAGAGAATTATAAGATATCTGCTAGGCATTATGAATATAGGTTTATGGTATCCTAAAAATTCCACATGTAACTTAATAGGATATTCTGATTCTGACTTTGCCATTTCTAAAACTAATAGAAAGAACACCAGTGGAACTTGTCATTTCATTGGATCTGCTCTAGTTTCTTGACATAGTAAGAAACAAAATAGTGTTGTTTTATCTACTGCGGAAGCAGAATACATTTTTGCTGGCAGTTGTTGTGCCCAAATTCTTTGGATGAAGCAACAACTTTTTGATTATGGAATATTACTTGATCATATTTCTATAAGATGTGATAACACGAGTGCTATAAATCTATCTAAGAACCCTGTTCAACACTCAAGAATGAAACACATAGAAATAAGACATCATTTCTTGAGAGATCATGTTCAAAAGGGAAATTGTGTTCTAGAATTTGTTGATACAAAGAATCAGTTAGCTGATATTTTTACAAAACCTCTCCCTAAAGAAACATTCTTTGCTATTCGGAGAGAATTAGGTCTTTTAAATATCAATGATCTAGACAATAGGTAACTCAAATTGAGTTTGATCCTCCTTATGATCAATATATTGTCTATGAGTCTAGTTACTTGTGCTATTAATATTTATATTAACTGTTGTTCATCATATAATAATTGTCCTTCATTATCTTTGTTTGATTTTTTTTTTTGGAAAAGAATTTACTGTGTATAGTTAATTAATTATTAAATTAATTAGCTTTGTTTGTGATTGATGATTGTTGATTGAATGTGTTTGATTGTGTTTGTGATTGAATGTGTTTGATTGTGCTTGTTGATTTGAATGCATTTGATTGTGGTTGATTATCATAGTTAGGTATGTATTTGACTTAAAAATAGTTAGCTTTAAGTGAAAAAGCCTTGTTTAAGGGTCTGGTAATCGATTACCATTCCCTGTAACCGATTACATTAGAACAACAAGGTTGTAATCGATTATAGAAGCCCGTAATCGATTACCAGTAGTCACCATTAGTTACAGGTTACTCTTGTAATCAATTACAATGGCTTATAATCGATTACAAGGAATCCCTGTCTATAAATATCTGTGTTTTCACATAACCCTAATCCTTCTTTCTCGTGTAACGACGCTCCTTGCTCCCTAAACTTCAAATCTTCATATCTCACTCATTTCTCAACCAAATCACTTCAAACAAAGCCCAATCTTCATCTTTTTCAATTCTCTTTCAAACCCACCAATCAAAATCAGCTGCAACATCTTCAAATGGCAGAATCATCAAAGAAGAGAAAAGGATCTTCCTCCACCACCACCGCTACTGGCCACCGCCGCCAAGGAACTTCTGGAGACCTACCCGCACCAGTTCCTCCCTCTCTTTCATCTTCGTGATCATCTACATTATTTTCCTCAGATGATCAGCGTCAAAGGTACGCCTCTCAATTCTGTAATAGAGTCATTCTGGACCCTAAGTACCTTGATCTTGAATTTTTTGATGAAGAAACATTTGATTGTTACCAAGTGTTTCAAAATTCTGCTTTGATTGATTTCATGACTCTGAAACTGCCCTACTTTCCTGAATTAGTTAAGTTTTTCTATACTAATTTGAAAATTCAGGATGGTATTCTTTACTCTGAGATGCATAATATTCCCATTATTATTTATCAGTCCTTGTTTTATTCTTTGACTGAACTGCCCAGTCAAGGTGTTCCTTTTGAGGGCACCCTTGTGATGACTGGAAATTTGATTATTCTAGTCATGATGCTCGCAGAATGGTCTACAATGACCAGGCTGACATGACCGAAAGATTACTTACTGGGTCATTAACTTTCGATTGTCGCATCATGCATTATATCATTGTTCATATTTTGCTTCCTCGGTCTCAAACCTTGCCCAAATCTCTGAGGAGGATTTGATTCTGATGTGGGCCTTTCAAATTGTTCGTTAGATCGACTGGGACCATTTAGTTCAATACCGGATGCATAAGGCATTACGGGCCAATGCACCTCTGCCTTATCCTCACCTTGTTACTCTTTTTCTTCATCATTTCAATGTTCCTTTAGATGATGAACCATTTGTCAAGGTCAAAAGGTCTTTCTCTTTTGGTGCTGGTACGGTTACCTCCTTTGGTTACCGAAAGGATGTTAATGGTCAGTGGGTTCACAAACAAGACTTGCCACCGCCTATTCCCGACGAACTTACCCTATCTCCTCCACCACAAAGGGTTGATTCCACTTCTCTTCTGACTGAAGTACTTACAGAGCTCCGCGACCTTCGAGCTTTTATGGGTGAGCACTTCGATGTCATGAACACTTGGATTACTAGGCTTGAAGATGATATGAGCTTCATCAGGCATTGCTTCAATCCCTCGGCCGACTCTTAGTTATCTTTCTTCTATTTTATTTCCTTAGGCTTTATGGTTATTTCTTTCGCCTAGTATTTTGGCTTTTATTACTTAGTACTTTTGTTCTGATTGTCTTGGATATTTACCATTCTGTTTTGGTTATTTTAGACTGTGTTTTGGATGATTAAGACTTGCTTGGTTTATTCTATGGATTGAATCAGTTTATGGTTATATTATGCTCTAATTTTGATGTTGATTTAGTTCTTTTCTCCAGACGTTTTTGGCTTTTTGATGTTGCCAAAGAGGGAGAGAACTTAAGGGGGTAGAATTTATCATGAACTTAGGCATAAATTCTAATCTTAAGGGGGAGTAAGGGTTGTGAGCATGCGTTATCAATTGTATATCATTAATCTTGATTTCAGATTATTGTCGTCATAAAAAAGGGGGAGATTGTAGAAGCATATATGCTATGAAGTTTTGATGATGCCAAAGATAAGCGCTTCTCAAGTTTAATCCAAGTCAAGAACTCAGAAATTCAAGACAAATGATGAACTTAGTCCCTAGAATCTTAGAAAGCATTCCTTAATTGATGATGCACAGGTTTGGCCAAAGGATATTTTGCAAAAGTTTTTTGTGATTTCAAATATATGGTATGTTCTCTCTGGTAATCGATTACCAGTGGCCAAATTCATTTTCGAAACAAATTTGCAAATTTTGAATTTAAAATTTAAAGCATGTAATCGATTACACAAGGCTTGTAATTGATTACCAGAAGTTTTAAACGTTTTATAACGGCCTTTAGAAATTTGAATTTAAATTTTAAAGCCTATAATTGATTACAACTTGTGTGTAATCGATTACCAAACATGAAAATTCAAATTTCAAATATGAAGAATCACAACTCTTTAGAATCTATTTGTGTAATCGATTACTAGCAGGAATTTTTGAAAATAACTCCCAAGAGTCACAACTATTCAAAAAGTTTTTGAATGACCATCAAAGGCCTATAAATAGGTGACTAGGGGTACAAAATTCCTTAGAGTTTTTTTGAACAACATTGTCTTATCCTCTCAAAATCAAATTGTCTTATCACTCTCAAAATATTCATTGGCCAAATCACTTGCAAATTCAATAAGGAATCTTGATCGATCTTCAATTGTAATATCATTCTCTTAAAGGGAGAAAATTCTTCTTCTTCTTATTCAAAGAGATCAGTTTAAGAGATTGAGGGTCTCTTAAGTTGTAAGGATATCTGAACACAAGGGAAGGGTGTCCCTGTGTGGTTTAGAGTTTGTAAAAAGCTTTTTACAAGATAGTGAAAATCTCAAGCGGGTTGCTTGGGGATTGGACGTAGGCACAAGGCATGGCCAAACCAGTATAAAATATGAGTTTGCATTCTCTCTTCCTTTAAACTTGTTTTATTTATTGCTATTTATCTTTTGCTTTAAAGAAGTTTATTTTGAATTGTCTTTTGAGTAATTCATATTAAGATGGGGCACGTGGAATCCCGTGTGTATCAGCAAGGACCACCTTGCAAGGCTAAATACTCCTGGGTGACCGATAGTGAAGTAGTACCGTGAGGGAAGGGTGAAAAGAACCCCCATCGGGGAGTGAAATAGAACATGAAACCGTAAGCTCCCAAGCAGTGGGAGGAGGCTCGAGACTCTGACCACGTGCCTGTTGAAGAATGAGCTGGCGACTCATAGGTTGTGGCTTGGTTAAGGGAAACCACCGAAGCTGTAGCGAAAGCGAATCTTCACAGGGCAATTGTCATTGCTTATAGACCCGAACCTGGGTGATCTATCCATGACCAGGATGAAGCTTGGGTGAAACTAAGTGGAGGTCCGAACCGACAGATGTTCAGTGTTAATCCAAAAAGAGAGTTAAATTTTAATTGGGATAGTTTTTGTATCTCAATTCAACCCCCCCTTCTGAAGATAACTGAGGCCAGTTGTCCAACAAAAGTCAGGCTTGCGATAACTCGGCTGTGCTTTTTCTTCAATGCCATATGTAGCAAAGTCCTTGATCTTGTGAAGTTAGACGAACTGGAAAATGAGGCTGCTATTATATTGTGTGAGTTGAAGATGTATTTTTTGCCTGCTTTCTTTAACATCATGGTTCACTTTATTATTCATTTGGCCAAAGAAATCAAATGTTGTGGTCCTATTTATTTGCGATGGATGTACCCGGTTGAGCGATACATGAAGATCTTAAAAGGGTATACCAAGAATCTACACCGCTCGAAAGCATCTATTGTTGAAAGGTACATTGCAGAAGAAACCATTGAATTTTGTTCAGAGTACCCTTCGTGGGAGGTAACTAATTTGTGATTTTCATTGTTTTCAACTTTAAATTCACTTATTATAATACATTATAATCATGAGTTTCATTAATGTTGCATTTTTGCCGGAAGAATTCACTTATGAATATTTGTAGGAAGAATTCTTTTTGCAGGAAGAATTCACTTATGAAGATCTTAAAATTCACTTATTATAATACATTGTAACCCCCACGTGTTGTCTCGTGTGGGTTATGAATATTTAGAAAAAAGTTGATGGATCAGAAGAGAAAGAAAAAATTGGAGGAAGCTGCTCAATCCAAAAGCACTAACACCGTTATTGATCCTCCATCTCCCATCAAATGACATGTGAAGTGGAAGCTGGCCTGCACCAAGAAAACTGGCCACATGACATTTGAGGCAGCAAAGGAAATTGCTGACAAGATTGTAAGTCATTTTCAATTCATAATTGTAATTATTTTTGTTTATTGTGTGATTGAGTAAACCAATAAATGTGTTCTTCACAGGATTCGTTGGAGGAACAGGCCTCACAGGGTTCGTTTGTCGCCCATGGATGTCAGGATGTACTGACTGCTGCCATTGGGCGACCAGAACACCTTGGTTGTGTCGTGCTGCTAGAGTTGGTGTCACGATCAAGCAATACTTTGGACCGGCTCCAAGGATCTTCCGCACGTCTTCCTCCATGGCTCTCGAAGACCTAGAGTAGCTAACGCAACAAATCAGGGACCAACTGGAGGAGTCGATCACAAAAAAAGTGACTCGACAACTAATGTTATCCTTCAGCCAGATGTAGTCCCAGTTTCAGTTGTAGATGCAATCTCAAGGACTTGCTCTGTCTCCTGAGCCTGAGGTTGGTCCTCCAGCTGCTCGTGTCAGCAGAAAGGAGAGTTGTGTTGATCCCTCAGGGAACAATCCAGATACGGGTGACTCAAACAAATATGGGTTGTACATAAAAGAAAATGCTCACCGCCTGGTTGCCCTTGGAAGACTTTATGAGGGATCCACAACCGTTCACAACATTCCTTTGTTGCATGATCAAGTCAAGGTTGTTGTTGAGGAGGTTAGAGATGCAGATGCTCCCATTCCTGTATCCACTAAAGAGGTTAAGGTCATAGGGCAGACACTTAACACCTTCCTTGCTTGGCAGACACATCTTGTCAAGCGTTTATTAGAATAGGTATTTTAGTGTCATTAAATGCTTATTTTTTTCCATTAAAGTGTTCACTGTGATTATATTATGTCAATTAACTATGTTGGATAAACAGGGAGCTGTGGGACCCACGAAACCTACAGATAGGCCGGATCATGAAGTCGATGATCCCCTATATCTGATGAGATTGACCATCCCACAACTTTTTCTGAAGCTATTGCAGGTTATGTGGGATGCTACCTTGTTTGGCCTATTTAATGAAGACTTCCCCTTGTACATAAAGCATGAAGATTTGTCTGAAATAGCACACGGTGGTCAATGTCTCAACATCTCTATTATACAGTTGTGGATTCTGTACGTCAATTTAGATTATTATTAATTACCTTACTTATTGTTTTACCTTCATACATAATTTACTTTGTGTTAACAACAATAGGCATATGACTGAGACAAGTATGCGAGCGGGGAATACCGATGTGTATGGATTCCTTGAGCCACAGTCTATCCAGAGATCTGGCTAATCGCAATTTGAATCAGAAAGTTACATTAAGAACTGGATGTAAAATTCAAAACGGGATGTGTACCTAGGAGCTTACCTAAATGAGTAACTTAAACTGAACAAATGAATTTAAATAATGTATAATAGTATAATAACCTATATTGGTCTCCACTGCAGTGCACATTGGCAAATGGTCGTCATTTTTGCCTCAGGAAAATGTTGTCATTTGGTTTTGTTTGTTGCATAATAGGCCAGACAACTTCCTCAAAGGCATAATTAACAAGTTAGTGTTGTTTTTCAATGCATTTGCATTAGCATTAGTCAGGAACATCAAAATTTTAATTGTAGAATAAGCATCCATGTTTGTATTCAACAATGCTTTGAATGGACTTGATGATACTTACCAAAGTAAATCCAAGCCTGCTGCTAGGTGGATTGTTGTTAAAGTAAGTCATTTAAACAATATGCTTCTACTTATATTTTAGTACTGTGTAGACTAATTTGTACTTAACGTTGAATATCTAAATTTCATAATGTATTTAGTGTAATAGACAAAAAGGAAACACTGAGTGTGGGTATTACGTCATGCACTGGATGTCAACTATAATCTTAGGAAATTTTAAGAATAATTAGGAAACTGTAATTTTTAATTCATCAAATTTCATTTTGTTATGATTGCTATTATATTAGTAACTTATGTTTTATTATATCATGCAGTATTTCACTGACGCTAGACCATTGGAACCAGAGAGATTGAAGGCGCTTCGCATCCAGTGGGCAAAGTACTATTTGAAAGTTAAAAATGAAACTTAGGATGTTTAGGCAATTTTGTAATTGTATTTTATATTTACTTACTTTACATTTTTTACAATTCATGTCTCAACATTAAATATGCTTTTAATTCATAGTAATTAGTAAATTTCTCATGGAATTTCTGGTAAAAGCTGTTTCAAAACAGAATGAAAATTATATATTGTGTGGTTTGGTTTTAAAATTTGCAGGTTAATTTTGGGTTTATTGAAAAAACAGACAGCATATTAAAAAACAAGTTCTAAAACAACATTGTTTTTTTTTATTAAAAAAAAAACCGATGTTGATATGTAGATTTATAACTTTCTTTTTTCATAATTCTTATCATATAACATCGGCTATTTAAATAACCGATGTTGTATTTATTAGTTAACATCGGTTTTGAAAAACCGATGTTAACTATATTATGGAGCCCTAAATATTCACTTAATTCACATGAAATTACAAAACTACCCCTAATACGAAAACTAGTCTAGGTGTCCTAAAATACAAGGGCTAAAAAATCTTACATCTCTAGGGTACCTTACCTATATTATGGAGCCCTAAATACAAGGCCCAAAAACAATGAAACCTTAATCTATTATGTACAAAGATGAGAAGGCTTATACTTAGCCCATGGGCTCGAAATCTGTGGAAGCAATGACTTCCAAGATTATTTTGATGATGCCAAAGAATCAAGAGTTAAGAAAGTTCGAAAGAATCAGGAGTCAAAAAGCTTCAAGAATCAAGTTTTAAGATTCAAGATTCAAGAACAATCAAGTTTCAAGAATCAAGATTCAAGAACAATCAAGATCAAGATTCAAGACTCAAGATTCAAGAATCAAGAGAAGACTCAATCAAGATAAGTACTAAAAAAGTTTTTTCAAAACATTGAGTAGCACAAGAATTTTTCACAAAATATTTTAGCAAAGAGTTTTACTCTCTCGTAATCGATTACCAGAAGGTAGTAATCGATTACCAGTAGCCAACATTGTTTTTTCAAATTGATTTACAAAGCTGTAATCGATTACAATGAGCATTTAATTGATTACCAATGTTTTAAAACGTTAGATTTCAAATTTCAAGAGTCACAACTAGTGATTAAACATTTTCAAATTATTTTAAACTTGTGTAATTGATTACACAATACTTGTAATCGATTACCAGAGTTTCTAAACGTTTTGATTTTCAATTTTAAACACGAAGAGTCACATCTGTTGATGTATAATCGATTACACTATGATGGTAATTGATTACCAGTGACTGATTTCAAAAAATAAATTACCAAAAGTCACAATTCTTAAGGTGACTTGTTTTTGAAGATTTTTCAAAGGTCACAACCTTTAAGTAACTAGTTTTCAAAAGAGTCACAACTTTTAAAGTGACTAGTTTTTCAAAAGAGTCATAACTTTTAAAGTGACTAGTTTTAAAGAAATTGCCAAGAGTCACAAACTTTAACTTGAGTCATCAAATGATTATAAATATGTGACCATGGCACAAATTTCATATACAATACTGAAAAGACTGATTCCTTTCATGATTAACAGATTTCTTTCATAGAGTTTTTTGTTCAATACTTTCTCTTCCAAGAAAAGTTCATTGTTCAAAAACTTGTGCTACTCTTCTTCTTCATTCACTTCTTTCTCTTGCCAAAAGATTCAAAGGACTAATCGCCTGAGAATTCTTTTGTTTCTTCCCTTCTCCCTCTTGGCAAAAGATTTCAAAGGACTAACCACCTGAGATATCTTCTGTTTCTTACAAAAGATTTCAAATGACTAACTGCCTGAGATATCTTTTTCCCTTTCCCCTTATACAAAAGATTTCAAAGGACTAACTGCCTGAGATATCTTTTGTATCCCCCTCACAGAGAATTCAAGGGACTAACCGCCTAAGAATTCTTTGTCCTAACATATTGGAGGGTACATCCTTTGTGGTACAAGTAGAGGGTACATCTACTTGGGTTGTTATACTGAGAACAAGAGAGGATACATCCCTTGTGGATCAGTTCAAGTGGAGGGTACATCCACTTGGTTGTTCAAAGAGAACAAGGGAGGGTACATCCCTTGTGGATCTTTGGCTTGTAAAGGATTTTACAAGGTTGAAAGAAATCTCAAGAACCGTTGGTTGTGATGTGCCATTATTTTCTCCTATTTCTTAACCCTTTTTGTCACCAATTTAATTACTGATTTACTCTAATTGTTAAGTTTATTATTCAGTTTTATCAATTGGGCCCACTTGACTAATTTGGTGTTTTTAATTCAATTTCAGGATACTTATAAGCCATTGGGCTGAGCCAAATTGGACTTGAAGAGAGCAGACAATTTTATTAGATTTTGTCTAATTTCATTTTTTATTGCGTTTAGTTATTTTTATTTCTTTTTAGGCCAAATTAATGTAATAGGGCCCAGTGACTTTGAGTGACCCTTATAAATAGCAGCCTTGGGATTCGTGTAAATTGGATTCTATTATTCAGGAGAAAATACCCAAGCTGAGTGCATGGAGTTTTAGGGTTTTACATTTTTAGCTTTGTATTACTGTTCATGTGAATGCAGTTTTCCATTTTTTGCCTTCAATTGCAATTTCGTTTTTGTTCCTTCTTATGCTTTAAGCTTCATCTATGTTTTTTGCCTTTAGCTTCATTTACGTTTCTACTTCTAGTTTCATTTATGTTTTCTGCTTTTGTTGAACTTATGGAAGGCTAAATTTCTAGTGTTTTTTCCCTCTGAGGATGAAGCGTAACTCTCTTTGAGGTTCTGTTTTTAATGTTGCTCTCCTATCAGTTTTCCCTTCACCAATTAACCCACATGCGTTCTGTTAATCTGTGCACGCTTCGTGTTCGATTAATTGCCTCTGTGCTTAAATTACGTTCGTGCTTAATGAACAAGGGGTTAATTGGTGTATGTGTTGCTTAATCACATATTGACAACCCTAAATTGATTTTCGCTTAGTAAATTAAATTAGGGTTGGTTTAAGTGGTTAACTGCCAGGGGTGAAATTCTCATAACCTAGGATAAGAGAATGGCTTCTGAATAAGAGGAAACAACATGTTTTTAATACTATTAATTTTGTATTCCAATCTGCTTGTTCTTAAATTCACAAAACAAACACCCTCCAATTGTTACTGTTATAACGAAGCATATTATGAACATTTGGTTAGTCATTGTTCGTTGGGAAACGACCTAGGATCACTTCCCAGTTACTGCATTCTAATGTTTATTTGATTCGGGTACGGCCTCGATCAGGTTGCTTGGGGACTGGATGTAGGCACGGGTTGTTGCCGAACCAGTATAAATCTTGTGTTTGTCTTCTTCTTTCCTACACTCTTTAATTTCTGCTGTGTATTTTTAATTCCCGCTTTTACTTTTGGTTAAGTTATTGTTTCTGTTCTTTACTTTCTTAACTTAGTAGTAAAAGCCTAGTTAAATCTAGTAACATTAAGAAGGATAAATTTTTTAATTAGTCAAGACACATTAATAATTAATTCAACCCCCCCTTCTTAATTATTTTGAGGCCACTTGATCCAACAAAATCTACCCTAAGGCTCATGAGAACTCCAGGGCCTTCTCACGCATCTCTGGCCCAATCTTCTTGAAGTCTTCTATCCAATGCCCTTGCGGGGTAGGATTGCATCATTCCCTCCCCTCGAAAAGGATTTGACCTCAAATCCCGAGATTCTTGAAACTCTGGGCTTTTTTCCTCAACACTTGTAAAAAGAACAAAAACATATGTATTAGTGATGTTTGGTATGTTGAAGTAAGGTAAGATCTGAAAACCCATTTCCTGGGCATCTTTCCATGAAGGAACATGGTTCCTCACTAACTCATTGAGTGGTGCTACAAGTATAGAAATATATGGGACAGACCTTTTGTAAAAGTTTGTTAAGTCATGGAAGCCCCAAATTTTTCTTATACTTGGTGGAGTGGGCCACTTAGGAATGACCTTTATTCTCTTAGGGTTCATAGGAACCCCTTGATCACTATTTAAAAAATTAAGAAAAGTAATGCAATAAAACATAACTTTTTTTTGTATTTTCATGTTGATTATTCCTACCAAAAAGTATAACAAAACTAAGGTGTCCCATACGAGTACCTAAGTTTGTATTGATACTAAAAATAAGAACAAACCTACCTAATGAGTCCCTATGTACACAAATCATGAAGATGTTGGGTGCACGAGTGATTTTACAAAAGAGGGTTGCACCACTCAAAAACATTCATCATACTAGCTATTTTAGGGATTTGGTGCCGAATAATACCTATTTTGGGCACTAACAAAGCACAAGGATTTAAGCTCTTGCGAATCAAACCCTCATCAAACAATTCCTTTACTTGAGGAATAAACTCAAGCCTAAAAGGTGTGGCAATGCTAACAAGTGTCTTTTTACAAAGGAGAAGATGTGGAGGTTGTCTAAGAGGGGAAATTTCTTTAATATTTTTCTTTTATTTCAAAATGTCTTTCCTTTTTAGCTAACCTCTTAGAGGAGACACTTACTTCCTTACACTCCTCCTTAACCATTAAAGGTTGTCCTTCTTCTTAGGGGTAGATCTCTTCACTAGATTCTTCCTCTTTTGCTTCTTCACTTTCACTAGAGGAAGGTGAAGTAGTAGCCTCATCTTGGCTACTATAAATGTCTTGGCCCTTCTTAATCATGGTTTTCTTGGTGGGGCATTGAGAAGTAATGTATCCTCTTCCAAGACATTTAAAGCACTTCATGGAGCTAGTCTTCTCTTGCATACTAGCCTTAAGGGGTTACTTTTCTATTGTCTTCCCCTTATCATCTTTGGGCTTAGAAGGTGTCACCCCTAAGATGCCTTGACCTTGGTCTTTCTTTGGATAAGAGTGAGAGCCATAAGATTTTGAAGTAGAATTCCTTTTAAGTTATTGCTCTACCCTTATTTCCCAATCTAAGTTAGCCTCTACATTATCCTTCCCATGGAAGTATGGGAGGTTAATGTTAGCTTCTTGAGGCTTTCTTTCCTTTTCTCTGCAATAGGAGTGAGGTCTAAGATGTGACCTATGCCTTCCTTCATAATAGTCACGAAGTTCTTCATTTAGGCTCTTGCAAGAGTTATGACTATTATAGGAGGCATGTTTTCCTTTTCTTAACTCTTTTAGTATTTTCCTTCTTTCTTCTTCCCTTATTTGTTCCCTCTCATCTTGATTTATTTTTACCCTCTCTTTTCTTTTTTATTTTATTTCTAGTTTTTCTTTCCATAACTTGAGGGAACTCAACTCATTTAAGATTCTAGATAGAGGGTCCTTATGACTAGTACCCTCGCCATTAACACCAGATGAATGATGACTCATGTTGGTTTTTAAGTTGTGGTTCTTTCTTGTTGGGGGTTTGTAAAAAAGGTAAAAGCTAAGGTTCCAAAAGAACTCAAGATAAGCGTGATAAGAAAGAAGAAAGTACTGTGCAATAACAAGATAAACTAGGTGTGGCTAGTAAAGAAAATAAACTATGAAAGTAAGCAAGAAATTAAAGTGAAAGAAATGTAAACTAGGTGGATCCTAAGAGTGTTTGGATGACCTCATTTAAGGTTCCCAACAAAACACTCACTATCCTAAGGAAAAATTGCCTAAAATTATTACACACAAATGGAAGTAGGGTGGCCTATTGGAGGCTCCCAACTTACTTCCAATGAAAAGCCTTTTTGTTACAAAATTTGAAAGCAATGAAGGTAAGTAAATTCACAATTAAAAAAAATTACAAAAAGGTCCTCAATTTTGGTGGTTGTTCTCTCTTTGGTGATTCACTCAATTTGGAGTGCTTCTTAGTCCAATAGATCTTAAGGTGGTTGGCCCCTTGCTTCTTGACTCAAATTCTTCAAGGGATGACACCAATCCTCCTTTCCAATTCCCTATATGGCAACTCACAAACAAGGGAACAAAGAGGCAAGCAATAACCAAAGACCAAAAAAATGAAATGAAAGCTAAACCAATAGAGTTTTAACAAGACAAATTTTCAAGGATTATTCAACAATTAAAGCAATGAAAAGCACATAAAAGCAAGCTAGGACTCAAAGAGAAACTTAGAATGGCTCTAGAGTGGAGTAAAAAAAATTAAAAAAAAAGACTCAAGAAACCTCTAGTTTTGGAACTTGTTTTCACAATAATTTTCAATTGAAATTTCCAAACTAAGATTGGTATAAAATAGGCATTAATTATAGAACAAATTTCGAGCCAAAACAACAAGCACACTTCCCTTTCATTTTTTTTCCTGGACACTAATTTTTCTTCCAACTTATGTGATTTTTCTTATTTTTTCGTTTAATCTAAATCGCTTGGTTTGTTTTTTATAATTTTGGTCCAGATGTATCGAAAATTCAGTAAAATTTCAGCTCAAAAATTCGTAGTAAGCAATTCCTAGTAATTTATACAATTTGGTATGTTCAAGCTACCAGAACCAGCAATTTCAACCTAGAAATCAAGAGTAGTGTTTATGTTGCTTAAGGCTTGGATAGTTACAATTTGTGTTTGCTTATGCTCAATTATCTTGAATAACACAATTCAATAGAGCTCAAGACTTATTTGATTCACAAATCCAACCACAACTCAGCACCTCAACTCAAATTCATCATAGGCATCATGTAGGAAACTTAGAAAACAAAAAAAATGTTCAACAAGACTACTTCTAGGAATTGATTTAGAACATGTTATGAACTAGATAACATGCATGAATTAGACTCAAAATTCAAAAGATAGGCTAAGAATGAAAAGAATACATGACCAAATGTATCTACAATTCAATCGAAAAAATAAAAATTCAACACAAACTTAGAACATAATGTGACAATTATTATTACTAAACATGACTCTAAGACAACATGGATCAAGTGATTTACACTTAGATTTTTGTGTTTTTTTTTCTAATCAATATTTTGGATGAATATTTTGATCTAAAGGTTCAGAACAAGAAAATTATGACTGAAAAATGTTAGAACCTAAAATCAACACAAAAACATGATTCAAGAGTAGATCTATAAAATTTGAACCATAGAAATGCAAGAACAAGTGTAGATCTAAGATTTAATCGGTTTATTTTTTTGAATCTACTATAAATAGCACCAAACCACAAGACAATGAAGGATATACATGGAGAATAAGATGAATAACAAGGAATTAAAGTGAACTGACCAAACAAAAAGATAGAGGAAGCAAAAGAACATCACCTAGATGAAGATGCTCTTGATACCACATGATGTAGCTCCATTGGAGCTTGTAGGCCTTGGATCTTCTTCATCAATGGAGTCCTTTGCTTCTTGAATTTTAATTGCAGCGGAATGGAGAAGAAGAAGAGTTGAGAGGAGACGCCACTTCAAGGAGAAGAAGAGTTAAGAAGAAGCTCAGCACTATAGGAAGAAATGGATAAGAGCTTGGAGGTAGGAGAAGAAGAATGGAAGGAGAAGGAGAAAGGGTGCACGAAATTTTGTGCCTCAAATGAGGTCTGAACTTTGAATTAAAATTCTCAAATGATCAAAGTTGAAAAAATGAACACACATAGCCTTTATTTATAGCCTAAGTGTCACACAAAATTGGAGGAAAATTTGAATTTCTATTCAAATTTCACTTGAATTTGAAATTGAATTTGTGGAGCCAAATTTTGGAGCCAAAATTTTACTAATTATGATTAGTGAATTTTAGCTGTGGTTCAACCCACTAATCTAAGATCAAAGATTGTTCACTAAGTGTGCTTAGGTGTCATGCGGCAAGTAAAGCATGAAGGACATGCATAAAGTGTGACTATATGATGTGGCAATGGGGTGTAGCATGTAAATGCCCGCCTCCCTCTCTAAAATTTAATTAGAATGGGCTTCTCCAAATTCAATTAAATTAATTTCCAACCACACACATCAAATATTCACTTAATGCATGTGAAATTACAAAACTGCTCCTAATACAAAAACTTGTTTAGGTGCCCTAAAATACAAGGGCTAAAAAATCCTACATTTCTAGGGTACCTTACCTATATTATGGAGCCCTAAATAAAAGGCCCAAAAATAATGAAACCTTAATCTAATATGTACAAAGGGAAGCAGGCTCATAGTTAGCCCATGAGCCCGGAATCTACCCTAAGGCTCATGAGAACCCTAGGGCCTTCTTACGCATCTATGGCCCAATCTTCTTGGAGTCTTCTATCAATGCCCTTGCGGGGTAGGATTGCATCACTAATCCGCCTAGCCAATACTGCAAAAAAAGAAAGGCCATCCTCCATTTAGATGTTGAAGAAGACATGATCATAATTGTAGTGAGTGTAATCAAATAGGGGCATGGAGCTATTATCTACAAAAATAGGAATCCACCACATGGTGAAGAGGCAAAGACTGTTGAAGTAGTTGAGAATGTTCCTTGTAGATGTTGTCAAAGTAGTTTTATTTTGAATAAGTCAAGATAAAAATTCGTCAATTTAATGGCTTCGTTAATGATTTAATGGAGCATGATCTTTTATCATTTTATTTCAACATATTTAAATATAAATTACTTTCAATAAAAGCATACGATTTTGCAATACAAAAATCCATTCACGTTACCTCCTTGCTCTGATGATTTTCTTTATCCAAATACTAAAACAAATATAATAGAGACTATCGTTATGTAATGTCATATATTACTTGATCCATCAAGACTTTAGATTGGACATACATGACATTACTTACGTAGTCTTGCAAACTGGTAGGGGATTCTAGGTTGAGATGACCTTTTTGGTAAAGGATCAATGTTATGGTAATATAGGCAGAAAATTTGTTAGAAGAATGGGTTGATTCATTTGGGGGTATGAAGAAAGATAGGCTCATTGATGGGTGTAGGTATGAAATGTGAGAGAGTAAATTTGGTTCAAGGTTTGAATCGGTGAGGCTATGAAAGGAAAAGACAATTTCATAAAAGAATTAAAGATCACGTAAATATGAGGAATTTCCTAATAGTAATGTCATACAACCTATATTCCTTATAGCCTTTGGGAATATGCACAATGAAGACACCCGAGGTAGAGATCTTAGGAAAATTTTGACCTTAGTTAAGGATTTTTTTAAACATATCACAAATAACCAAACACTTTTAGATCCTCATAAGGAAATTTGTTGTATAGTAGTTCGTTAGGAGATTGATGATTTAGACTAGGTGGGGGAATTCTGTTTATCAAGAATGTCGAAGTAGAAATATAATCTCCCTAAATTTGAATAGGGATTCAAGATTGTTAAAGTAATGGTCCAACAACATTAAGCAGGTGATAATGCTTTCTTTCAACCACTGAATTTTGCTAAGGTTTATATTGGAATTCAAATTGGTGTTGTTAAGTGCCGTAAGTTTACACTAAATCATGTGATTGGTTTAAGACCAAAAAACACTAAATAGATAGGAAAGAAGATGATAGAAAGAGAAGAGTGTTAATGCAAACAAAAGTTTATTGCATTAAATAGAATTCATAGTACAATGAAGATTGGGTTCAAAAGCTCTCTTTAACTCGCTTATCGAACCTTGCTAACTAACTATTTTTATAGGAGTGACCATTTAACAAAATAACCAAAAAAATAGTTACAACACAAAACATTGTTAATGAACCATTTAATCAGATAAACTAAATAGACTACTAGACAATATATTGTTAGACACGATTGGATGCTCCATTGAATAGAAGACAAATTCCAGCATAGAGAACTATATTGGACAACACAAGCAGTGTTGTCTAGTCAACTTTTTCTCACGTGTGCTTATATATCATATTTATTTTCAAATGTAGGACAACTCAATGGATAAGCATGATGACATTGACATGTAGGACTCTAACACAATGGAAGCGATGTTACTGCCTTGCCCGATAAGGCCTAAAAATCTATCCATTGCATGGGCACACTTTATGTTCTAGATCCCAACCCTCTATCCCAAGCTAAATGTAAACATTGCGGTAGTATGATTAGATATAATAATGGTACAAGTGTTATGCTTGCTCATGTAGAAATACGTGAGAGGAAATCAAACAATGTGGGCAAGAAGCAAAAATCAAATTCTTCCGCAATGGGCATTCTTTCTCCTTCCTTTACCATGATTGACCAAGAAGCATGCCAGATTGCACTGGTTAAACTATTTGTTGCATTGGAGTTCTCTTTTCGAATGGTTGAGCATAAAGCCTTTAGGGAATCTTTGAGTATTGTAGCACCATTTCTTTTTTTCATCTCACGCACTACCATGGCACAAGATGTTCTTAAACTTTGGAGTAGTGAAAAGTGAAGTTGAATAACTTTTTTTCCCAACATTGGCATAAGATTTGCCTCACTACAAACACATGGAATTCATTACAAAGTATGACATATATGAGTTTGATGGAACATTTCATTGACAATGGCTGGAAGTTGCGAAAGAAAGTGATAAATTTTTGTCAAGTCTTAAGTCACATGGGGAAGAATTTGGCTAAGACGATTGAGGATTGCTTAAGTAGTTGGGGGCTAACTCGTATTATTTCATCAAAAGTTGATAACGCCACACAAAATAATAAAGCAATCAAATATCTTTGAAAAAGGCTAATGACTTGGAACCTTTGGCTTTGAATGGATATCATATTCACATGCATTGTTGTGCACACATTATTAATATGATTGTGCAAGAAAGTTTCAAAGAGGATATTGATGCAACTTGTAAGACTCGTGCTATTGTCAAATATATAAGATACCATCCCTCTAGATTGGCTTCATTCAATGAATGTGTTGCGCATGAAAACATTAAATATAAGGGTCTTGTTCGCTTAAACTAGAAACAAAATGGAATTCTACATACTTGATGTTGGAAGCCGCGTTAAAGCATCAAAAGACATTAGTGGAGTCTGAACTAAGAGATAAAAGGTTCATGGGCATGGCTCCTACATATAGTGATTGTGAATTTGTGCTTTCAATCTTGCCATTCTTAAAGATTTTCTATGATGCCACTATATGCATTTCTAGTTTATCTTATATGACTAGCTCTGCATATATTTTTTAGGCCTTTGGTATTGGATTGAGAATCAAACAAATGTCTACTTCCAAGGATGTGAATGTGAGTGAGATTAATGGTTGGCAGAATGAAGAAGAAATATGATAATATTGATAGTCTAAACATGATATTAATGATCGCTCTTGTGTCACATCTGGCATACAAATTAAAATTCATGAATTGGCTTAGTGCTGAAAGTTTTGATGGCAAAAGGGGAGAAATAACATATAAGTTGAACAAAAAGTGGAATCTAGCTTAAGATAACTTTTTGAAGAGTATAGTGGTGGTGGAAATGCATTTGAAGTTAGCTCACAAGGGGCCAATGATGATCCTTATGGCTATAATTGATTTTTTGGATCTACTAGATCTAGTGAATCTGAATTATATAAATAACTGGATAAAGCTAGAGAGAGTCAGGCAAATTCGTATGTTTTGGCTTGGTGGAAGCTAAACTTAGGCCAATTCCTCTCTCTTGCAAGAATGGAAAGAGCTGTGCTTGTTATACTTGTCTCTACTATGGCCTCTGAGTCTTCCTTTAGCACCGAAGGAAGAGTTCTAGATCTGTATCATTGCTTTCTTACTCCCCAAATGGTTGAAGCACTTGTTTGTACACAAGATTGGATCAAAAGAACACCATCACCAATGCCTTCAAATGAAAAATGAGGATTTTTTTGGAGTTTGATAGAATTGAAGTGTAAAATATTGTTTAATGCACTTATTAATTATTATAAATATGAAAGGTAACTAAAAATTTGTTTTCTTCATCTTGCAAAACTTCTTCCCTCAATGGCAGCGTTGAACGTTAATTATTCAACCTCATTGACCTTTACACTTGATGATGAATGAAAATTGAGGAATGAAGCAAACTACATTTTAATTTCTTTTAGTTATTAAGATTGTTATGTACTCAGTTAGTTGATCTTAATTTGGACCTTGTAATTATTGTTTAAGATCTTTGTTTAGAACTTGATTTGGACCTTGTAATACTTGTGTTGATTCATGTTTCTGTGTTGATGCATTATTAGTAGTTTGCCACATTTTGATGCAATCCTACCCCCCAAGGGCATTGGATAGAAGACTCCAAGAAGATTGGGCCAAAGATGCAAGAGAAGGCCCTAGGGTTCTCATGAGCCTTAGGGTAGATTTTGGGCCCATGGGCTAAGTATGAGCCCCTTATCTTTGTACATATTAGATTAAGGTTTCATTAATTTTGGGCCTTGTATTTAGGACTCACATAGCCTTTTCCTTGATCACTCAGGAATGACCTTTATTCTCTTAGGATCCATGGGAAGCCCTTGATCACTATCTAAAAAGTTAGGGAAAGTAATGGAATAAAACATACCCTTTTCTTTATTTTCATGTTGATTATTCCTACAAAAAATTATGACAAACCTAAGGTGTCCCACATGAGCACCTAGGTTTGCATTGAAACAAAAAAATAAGAACAAACCTACCTAATGAGTCCCTATGTACACAAATCATGAAGATGTTGGGTGCATGAGTGCTTTTACAAAAGAGTGTTGCATCACTCAACACATTCATCATACCACCAATCATAGGGATTTGGTGCCTAATAATACCTATTTTAGGCACCATAAAAGCACAAGGATTTCAGCTCTTGCGAACCAAACCCTCATCCAACAACTCCTTTACTTGAGGAATAACCTCAAGCTCAAGAGGTATGGCGGTGCTAAGGGAATGCCCTTGGGGGGTAGGATTGCATCACCTCCCCCTCTAAAATTTAATTGGATTGGGCTTCTCCCAATTCAATTAAATTTGTTTCCAACCACACACATCAAATATTCACATAGTGCATGTAAAATTACAAAACTACCCCTAATACAAAACTAGTCTAGGTGCCCTAAAATACAAGGGCTGGAAAATCCTACATTTCTAGGGTACCCTACCTATATTATGGAGCCCTAAATACAAGGCCCAAAATTAACGAAACCCTTCAGATTTCAGAGCACTTTTAGAGCACAAAATTTTGTGCTCTTCTCTTCCTCTTCTTTCATTCATCTCCTTCTTCCTCCAAGCTCTTATCCATGGCCTCTTATGGTAGTGAGTTTCTTCTAGACTCATCTTCTCCTTGAAGTGGCATCTCCTCTCTCTCTCTTCCTTCTCCATTCTTCTGCCATTCATCTTCCAAGAAGCAAAGGAATCCATTGATGAAGAAGATCCTAGGCCTTGTGTGTGCATTTTGCAACTTTGATCATTTTGAGAAATTAGACTTCAAAGTTCAGACCTCATTCTCCCTCTCTCTCCACTCATGTTCTCCAACCTCCAAGCTCTTATCCATGGCTTCGTATGGTAGTGAGCATGTTCTTGACTCATCTTCTGCTTGAAGTGGCGTCTCCAATCACCTTTCCTCCTTCTCCATTCTGCTGCCATTGATCTTCAAGAAATAAAGGACTCCATTGATGAAGAAGATCCAAGGCCTATAAGCTCTACATGGAGCTACGTTATGTGGTAACAGAGCATCTTCATCTATGATGTAAGCTCCATTGGAGCTTGTAGGCCTAGGATCTTCTTCATCAATGGATTCCTTTCCTTCTTTGAAGATGAATGGTAGCGGAATGGAGAAGGAAGAGAGAGAGGAGACGCCACTTCAAGAAGAAGATGAGTCTAGAAGAAGCTCACCACCATAGGAGGCCATGGATAAGAGCTTGGAGGAAGAAGGAGATGAATGAAGGGAGAGGGAGAGAAGATAACGGAATTTTGTGCTCTAAGAGAGCTCTGAAATCTGAAGTTTAATTTTCAAATGATCAAAGTTCAAAAAATGCACACACATGACCTCTATTTATAGCCTAAGTGTCACACAAAATTGGAGGGAAATTTGAATTTCAATTCAAATTTCACTTGAATTTGAATTTGTGGAGCCAAACTTTGGAGCCAAAATTTCACTAATTATGATTAGTGAATTTTAGTTATGGTTCAGCCCACTAATCCAAGATCAATTCCAAGATTCTCCACTAAGTGTGCTTAGGTGTCATGAGGCATGTAAAGCATGAAGGACATGCACAAAGTGTGACTATATGATGTGGCAATGGGGTGTAGTAAGCAAATGCTCACCTCCCCGTCTAAAATTTAATTGGATTGGGCTTCTACCAATTCAGTTAAATTTATTTCCAGCCACACACATCAAATATTCACTTAGTGCATGTGAAATTACAAAACTACCCCTAATACAAAAACTAGTCTAGGTGCCCTAAAATACAAGGGCTGAAAAATCCTATATTTCTAGGGTACCCTACCTACATTATGGAGCCCTAAATACAAGGACCAAATATAATGACATCCTAGTCTAATATGTACAAAGATAATTGGATCCAACCTTGGCCCATGGGCTCAGAAATCTATCGTGAGGTTCATGAAAACCCTAGGGCCTTCTTCAGTAGCTCTAGCCTAATCCTCTTGGAGCCTGTTGCTCATGGCTCTAGTGACTGGTCCCTTCCTAGGGAGGATTGCATCATCCCCTTCCTCTTGAAGAGGATTTGACCTCAAATCTGTTAGTTTCTCCTCCTCAATATCAGCTCCACCTGCAAAAGGAATTAAATCAGAATTGTTAAAAGTGGTGTTGACTCCATACTCTTTTGGGAGGTCCAACCTATAGGCATTGTTATTGATCATATCCAAAACCTGAAAGGGTCCATTCCCTCTAGGGCTAAGCTTGGATTTCCTTTTAGTTGGGAATTTATCCTTCCTAAGATGGAGCCAAACCCAGTCACCCTCATTAAGAACTAGCTTTTTTCTTCCTCTATTGCCTTTAGTTGAATACACCTTTGTTTGGTTCTCTATTTGGTTCTTAACGCTCTCATGCAACTTCTTTACAAACTCTGACCTAGATTCCCCTTCTTTATGTATAAAAGAAGTGACCAGTGGGAGGGGAATGAGGTCTAACAGTGTTAGGGGATTGAACCCATAGACAACCTCAAAAGGGGACTGCTTGATGGTTTTATGAACCCCCCTGTTGTAGGCAAATTCTACATGAGGAAGATACTCATCCCAAGACTTATGGTTGCCTTTCAGAAAAGCCCTCAAAAGGGTGGATAAAGACCTATTCACTACCTCTGTTTGCCCATCAGTTTGTGGATGACAAGTGGTAGAGAAAAGAAGTTTAGTTTCTAGCTTAGCCCATAAGGTTTTCCAGAAGTAGCTAAGGAACTTAGCATCTCTATCTGATACAATGGTCCTAGGCAAACCATGGAGTCTCACAACTTCCCTGAAAAAGAGTTTTGAGATGTGGGAAGCATCATCCACCTTGTGGCATGGTATAAAGTGTGCCATCTTGCTAAACCTATCCACCACCACAAAGATAGAGTCTACACCTCTTTGGGTTCTAGGAAGTCCAAGGACAAAGTCCATACTAATGTCTACCCAAGGTGCAGAGGGGATGGGTAAGGGTGTGTATAGCCCATGAGGCATCACCCTAGACTTGGCTTGTAAACAAGCCACACACCTAGTGCAATGCTTATGGACATCTTTCTTCATATGGGGCCAATAAAACTTTTCTTTGAGTAAGACAAGGGTCTTGTGTATCCCAAAGTGGCCCATGAGCCCACCCTCATGGCTCTCTTTCACAAGTAATTTCCTAATGGATCCTTGGGGTATGCAAAGCTTTCCCTCTTTGAACAAATACCCCTCAGCCAAATAGAATCCATCCTGGGCCTTTTTCCCATAACTCTCGTAAATGGGAGAGAAATGTTCATCTAAAGCATACAAGTACCTAATATTATCAAATCCTAAAATTTGAGCTCCTAGGGAGCAAAACAATGTGTGTCTCCTAGAAAGGGCATCAACTACCACATTTGTTTTTCCCTTTTTGTATTTGATAACATATGGCAATTGCTCTAGGTACTCTACCCATTTTGCATGCCTCTTGTTTAACTTGCTTTGCCCACTAATGTACTTAAGTGATTGATGATCACTATGAATGACAAATTCCTTGGAAACAAGGTAATGTTCCCGAGTTTGGATGGCTCTTATTAAGGCAGCTCTTTATCATAGGTGGGGTAGTTCAGGGTGGCACTGATGCAATCCTACCCCGCAAGGGCATTGGATAGAAAACTCCAAGTAGATTGGGCCAGAGATGCAAGAGAAGGCCCTAGGGTCCTTATGCGCCTTAGGGTAGATTTTGGGCCCATGGGCTAAGTACGAGCCCACTTATCTTTGTAAATATGAGATTAAGGTTTCATTATTTTTGGGCCTTGTATTTAGGGATCCATAATGTAGGTAGGGTACCCTAGACTAGTTTTTGTATTAGGGGTAGTTTTGTAATTTCATATGCACTAAGTGAATCTTTGATGTGTGTTGGGAAATAAATTTAATTGGATTGGGCATGGTGTAAGCTCCATTTTGTAGGCCTAGGATCTTCTTCATCAATGGATTCCTTTGCCTCTTGGAAGATGAATGGCAGCGAAATGGAGAAAGGAAGAGAGAGAGGAGACGCCACTTCAAGGAGAAGATGAGTCAAGAAGAAGCTCACCACCATAGGAGGCCATGGATAAGAGCTTGGAGGAAGAAGGAGATGAATGGAGGGAGAGGGAGAGAAGAGCACGAAATTTTGTGATCTAAATGAGCTTTGAAATTTGAAGTTTAATATTCAAATGATCAAAGTTAAAAAAAATGCACACACATGACCTCTATTTATAGCCTAAGTGTCACACAAAATTGGAGGGAAATTTGAATTTCAATTCAAATTTCACTTGAATTTGTGGAGCCAAACTTTGGAGCCAGAATTTCACTTATTATGATTAGTGAATTTTAGTTATGGTTCAGCCCACTAATCCAAGATCAATTCCAAGATTCTCCACTAAGTGTGCTTAGGTGTCATGAGGCATGTAAAGTATGAAGGACATGCACAAAGTGTGACTATATGATGTGGCAATGGGGTGTAGTAAGCAAATGCTCACCTCCCCCTCGAAAATTTAATTGGATTGGGCTTCTACCAATTCAATTAAATTTATTTCCCAACACACATCAAATATTCACTTAGTGCATGTGAAATTACAAAACTACCCCTAATGCAAAAACTAGTCTAGGTGCCCTAAAATACAAGGGCTGAAAAATCCTATATTTCTAGGGTACCCTACCTACATTATGGAGCCTTAAATACAAGGCCCAAAAATAATGAAACCTTAATCTAATATTTACAAAGATAAGTGGGCTCGTACTTAGCCCATGGGCCCGAAATCTATCCTAAGGCTCATAAGGACCCTAGGGCCTTCTCTTGCATCTCTGGCCCAATCTACTTGGAGTTTTCTATCCAATGCCCTTGCAGGGTAGGATTGCATCAGGCACTATGAAGTTTTTCACTAAAATAAGCAATAGGGTGCCCATCTTGTAACAATACAGCTCCAACTCCCACTCTAGAGGCATCACATTCTAGCTCAAAAGTTTTAGAAAAGTTAGGAAGAGCTAGAACAGGTGCCTTAGTAAGCTTTTCTTTGAGCAAAGCAAAGGCTTGCTCTTATTTTTCACCCCAGGTAAATGCCACATTCTTCTTCACCAGCTCATTGAGAGGTGATGCAATTGTAGAGAAATTTGGAACGAACCTTCTATAGAAGCTTGCTAACCCATGGAAGCTCCTAATATCTCCCACACTTTTTGGGGTGGGCCATTCGTGGATGGCCTTGATTTCCCAGGGTCCACATGGACCCCATTTCTACCAACTACAAAACCTAAGAAAACTATATTATCTACACAAAAGGTACACTTCTCTATATTTGCATAGAGGGTGTTTTTCCTATGGACTGAAAGAACTTACCTGAGATGTCCTAAGTGATCATCTAGGCTCCTATTGTACACTAAAATATCATCAAAATAAACAACTACAAATCTACCTATGAAATCCCTTAAGACATGATGCATAAGCCTCATAAAGGTGCTTGGTGCATTAGTGAGCCCAAAAGGTTGGTCTTGAAAGTGATTTTCCACTCATCACCCTTTTTCATCCTGATTTCGTGATAACCACTTTTAAGATCAATTTTTGAAAAGATATTGGCACCATGCAACTCATCAAGCAAAGCATCAAGTCTAGGAATGGGGTGGCTATACTTTACAGTGATGTTGTTGATGGCCCTGCAATCTGTACATATTCTCCATTTACCATCCTTTTTGGGCACCAACAACACTGGCACAACACATGGACTTAGGCTCTCTTGGACCCAACCCTTCTCCAACAATTCTTTAACATGAGACTCTATCTCCTTAGTCTCCTGAAGGTTAGTCCTATAGGCTGACCTATTAGGAAGGCTTGCTCCTAGGACTAAATCTATTTGGTGTTCTATTCCCCTTAAAGGAGGTAGCCCAGGGGGTATCTCTTTGGGAAATATATCACCAAATTCATGTAAGAGTTCTTGGACCTTTGGGGGTAAGGTCTCAAATGTAGGAATCGTGGCAGTGCTAAGGGATGTTTCCCTTGATAGGAGAAGGTAGAAAGATTTTTTAAGAAGGAGAGCTCTTTTAATATCACCTTTTGTTGCAAAATGATTTTCCTTCTTAACAATCTTCTTGGAGGAATCCTTTCCCTCTTTTTCCTTCCCCTTGGCCTTTGAAGACAAGGCCTTACTATCCTTCTTTTTCTTTTGTTTTTCTACTTTTTCTTCCTCATCCCTTTTATCTTTCATAGTTAGTTGATCTTTGGCCACCTGTGAAGGTGTTTGAGGATGCAACAGAAATTTAGTGCCAAGATGGGTGAGGGTAATCTCATTAGTTAGGCCATTATAAATGATCTTCCTATCAAATTGCCACGGCCTTCCTAAAAGAATATGTCCTGCCTCCATGGGAACATCACCTAGATGCAGATGCTCTTGATACCACAAGATGTGCTCCATTGGAGCTTGTAGGCCTAGGATCTTCATCATCAATGGATTCCTTTGCTTCTTGGAAGATGAATGGCAGCAGAATGGAGAAGGAAGAGAGAGAGGAGATGCCACTTCAAGGAGAAGATGAGTCTAGAAGAAGCTCACCACCATAGGAGGCCATGGATAAAAGCTTGGAGGAAGAAGGAGATGAATGAAGGGAGAGGGAGAGAAGAGCACGAAATTTTGTGCTCTAAGAGAGCTCTGAAATCTGAAGTTGAATTTTCAAATGATCAAAGTTCAAAAAAATGCACACACATGACCTCTATTTATAGCCTAAGTGTCACACAAAATTGGAGGAAAATTTGAATTTCAATTCAAATTTCACTTGAATTTGTGGAGCCAAACTTTGGATCCAAAATTTCACTAATTATGATTAGTGAATTTTAGTTATGTTTTAGCCCACTAATGCAAGATCAATTCAAGGATTCTCCACTAAGTGTGCTTAGGTGTCATGAGGCATGTAAAGCATGAAGGATATGCACAAAGTGTGACTATATGATGTGGCAATGGGGTGTAGTAAGCAAATGCTCACTTCCCCCTCTAAAATTTAATTGGATTGGGCTTCTACCAATTCAATTAAATTTATTTCCAACCACACACATCAAATATTCACTTAGTGCATGTGAAATTACAAAACTACCCCTGAAACAAAAACTAGTCTATGTGCCCTAAAATACAAGGGCTGAAAAATCCTATATTTCTAGGATACCCTACCTACATTATGGAGTTCTAAATACAAGGACCAAATATAATGACATCCTTGTTTAATATGTACAAAGATAATTGGACCCAACCTTGGCCCATGAGCTCAGAAATCTACCCTGAGGTTCATGAGAACCCTAGGGCCTTCTTCAACAACTCTAGCCTAATCCTCTTGGAGCCTCTTGCTCATGGCTCTAGTGATTGGTCCCTTCCTAGGGAGGATTGCATCAATCTAGGTGATGCTCTTTTGCCTCCTCTATCTTTTGTTCGGTCTATTCACTTTAATTCCTTGTTCTTCATCATCTTCTCCATGTATCTCCTTCATTGTGTTGTGGTTTGTTGTTGTTTAGAGTAGATTCAAATAATAATAATAAAATGATTAAATCTTAGATCTATACTGGTTCTTGCATTTCTATGGCTCAAATTTTATGGATCCACTCTTGAATACTATTTTTTGGTTGATTTTAGGTTCTATCATTTTCAGTCATAATCTTCTTGTGCTGATCCTTTAGATCTCAATTTTCTTGCAAAATATTGATTAGAAAAGAAAACACAAAAATCTAAGTTTAAATCACTTCATTCATGTTATCTTAGAGTCATGTTTAGTTATAATAATTGTCACTATGTTCTAAGTTTGTGTTGAATTTTGATTTTGTTGATTGAATTCTAGATACATTTGTTCATGTATTGTTGCAATTTTTAGCCTATCATTTGAATTTAGGGTCTAATTCATGCATGTTATTTAGTTAATAACATGTTCTAAATCAATTCCTAGAAGTAGTCTTGTTGTTGAACCTTTTTTGTTTTCTAAGTTTCTTATATGATGTCTACGAATAAGCCAGATGGGTCTTCAGCTGTGATTGGGAAGCTTCCTTGAGAAGCAAATAAGGTAGCTTCCTTGAGAAGCTAGAGGGGGGCTACTCACACCTCTCCAATAGCTAAGCTCACCACCATGCCAAAATACATGAAAATACAAAAAAGTCCTAACTACAAAGACTACTTAAAATGCCCTGAAATACAAGGCTAAAACCCTATACTACTAGGGTACCCTTAACTTGTAGGGGTAGGGTGTCCTTAATTTGAGGGTACCTTACAAACCTAAAATTGTCAAAATACAAGGCCCAAAAGAATGACAACTGATTAGAGTCGTACCCGAATAAAATAAACATCAAAATGCAGTATCTAGGAAGTGATCCTAGGTCGTCTCCCAGTAAGGAATGATCAAACAAACGTTCATAACATATAATAATAAAACAATAACGAAATGGGGGGGGGGGTTTGTTTGGTTTTGTAATTTAAACTGCAAGCAAACTTGAATAAAAAAATAACAGAACTAAAACATGTTTCCCCTTGATTCAAAAGCAAGTCTCTTATCTTAGGTTACGAGAATTTATCCCTAATCAGTTCAACCACTTAATCCAATCCGAAATTAATTTACTAAGCGAAAATTAACACAAGGCTGTCATTATGTGATTAAGCAACACATACACCAATTAATCCCTCTCACATGTCCATTAAGCATGAACATTAATTAAGCACAGAGACAATTAATCAAGCATTAAGCATGCATGGATTAATATCAGCAACAAATACAGAATAATTGGTAAAGGGGAAAAACTGGTTAGAATATAATATTAATAACAAAAGCTTAGAGAGAGCTATTCTTAATCGTCAAGAGAAAACAACACAAGAGATTCAGCCTTCCATTAACAGTAGAAACGAAACACAACAACTGGAAACTAATTGCAACACATAAATGAAAATGAACCTACAAATAGAAACCGAAAATGAAATTGCAATTAGAAACGAAATGAATAGGAAATCAAAGGCAGAAAACGAACTGAAATTAGAAGACAGAATTGAAAACGAAACGGGCATTAAAAGCAGAAAATGAAAATGGAATTTGAAGCAGAAAATGAAAATGGAATTGCTAGGTGAACAGTACCATGTGCGTGAACAGTAACACCGAAAACTAAAAATGAAACCCTACAATCTCTCTCTGCGTGAACAGTAACCAAACCACTCTTAAAACCCTAGCAGTTGGGCTCACTAAAGGTCACTAGGCCCCAAAGCTTACAAATCTGATTATCGGGCCCAATAAGGTCTGGTGGCCCAATTACAAAAATACAGCCCAAAATTCCGGATCCAAACCCAATTTTTTATAATTCTCCTGAAATTAAATTAAAACACAAAATTAGTCAAGTAGGGCCAAATGATAAAACTACATAATTAATTTGACAATTAAGGCTAATCAGTTATTAAAATGGTGACAGAAAGGGGTAAGAAATAGGAGAAAATAATGACACATCAAATTCCCCCACACTTAGCCTTTTGCACTCCTGGGCAAAATCAAAAAGCAGAGCAAGGAACAAATCCAGAGACATTAAAGAGAGACAAACAAACACAAAAACATTTACATATTTCTCAATGAATCTCAAGGAATGAAAGGAATGGGCAACATCCAACACGTAAAGAGTTAAAGAATCAAGACAGTCATGAAAATCATCCAAGCACCTCAAACATGGCAAGGTAGTCAATCAACTCAAGAATTGAATGAAAAGTGATAAAGCCTCACAAGATATGTACTCTATCTCTCATGTTTCTAGGCTACTATTTACTCTCAGAGCACCCATGAAAACAAACACCACATAGACTTGGGAAGACTCTAAAATTGACAACCAAACACCACAAACACATGCACATGAGGATCAAAAGGTATTTTAAGGATGTAATAGGGCCAGGGACAAGGTAGAGGAAAGTATGAGATAAGTAGTTAAAACCCAAAGGAATAGAGGAGCAATGGGGAATAAGTGGAAATTAAGCAAAAGTAGTAAACCCAAAACCAAAATTAAAAATTAAGCATAAAAGGTAAACCCAAAACCTCCTATATCAACAAAATCAACCAAGTCCTCAAACCAGTCCAAGTCCTCAAAACAAGACCTCATTTATTCAACTTCATTCTTTTTTTGTTTTTCTCTTCTTCTTTTTTTCTTTTTCTTTTTTTTATTGAACAATAGCATTTGAAAGCATTTTGAATATTTGAAAAGTAAAGCAACAATTAGGCAATATATGTATATACATCAAGCATGGCAAAAATACTTCATCAAGCATGGCCAAAAAAACATATCATCCAATGAAACATACCCCGCCCCCCACACTTATTCCCAAAACAATTCCAAAGCTCCAAAATTCCTTAAGGGTAGGGTGAGATCATGGTTTTTCACTTAAGGCTTGTAATGAGCTTCAAAACAAAGAAAAGGGAACATAGGCTCAAAGGGGCTATCAAAGGGATTAATTCAAGGTAGGCTCATTTGGCTAAAGGCTTATAAGAACAAAATGCCTAAATCATCTCCCAACATGCATGTGAACCAAGAAGTATCAACAAGAGTCAAGCCAAGGCTATTGTGCAAGCAATCAATGGGGCAAAACACACCGAATAAAATAGATAATGATGGCTCAAAATCTCACCAAGGGTAAATCTATCACTTTCAATTCAACCTTTCAAAACTAACTTGACATGTAGAGAAAAACAAGGATTTCAATTCACAAAATGCCAAGAAACTCCTATTTCAAAAACAATTACCCATTACCTATACATAACCTAGAATTCAAAGAGAAACATGCAATATTGTACACAAAAAATAAAACCAAAATAACAAAATTAACCTAGAAAACCCCAAACAAAGAACAAGCTCCCCCCCCCCCCACACTTAAACAACACATTGTCCTCAATGTAGCACAATCATGAGATCAAGAGCAATCAGAACAATCAATAAATTTAGACAAGTGCAATAAAAGTAAAGAAGGAGATACAAAAATAAAACCCTCTAAGTCATGGCGGAAAAGAAGTAGGTTGAAGTAAGGAGGTCTCCTCCACCACTACATCCACCAAGGAAGGATTTGTGAGGAATGGTTTCAGCCGGTGTCCATTGACCTTGAAGCTCTTATCTGTGGATTCACTTTTGATCTCAACTGTACCATCAGGAATAACATTAGTCACCACAAAAGGACCAATCCACTTTGACCTCAACTTACCACTCATGAGTCCGAGCCTAGTGTTATACAATAAAACTTTCTGTCCAACCAAGAAGTCCTTCTTAGCTATCAAGTTGTCATGGTACTTCTTGGTTTTCTCCTTGTAGAATTTGGAATTCTCATAGGTTTCTAAACGGATCTCATCTAGCTCACTTAGTTGCAACTTCCTTTCCTCTCCAGCCTGATCAATAGAGAAGATGACATGCCTAGCCAAAGACAACCCGATAAGGAGACATTCCTGTGAGTGCTTTGTAGGCAGTCCTATGCACCCAAAGAGCATCATCCAGCCTGGTGCTCCAATCCTTTTTGTTCGGCTGCACGATCTTCTCCAAGATCCTTTTTATCTCCTTGTTTGAAATCTCCGCCTGCCTATTAGTTTGGGGGTGGTAAGGTGTGGAAATTCTGTGCACGACCCCATACTTTTTAAGCAAGGCATACATGGATCTGTTACAAAAATGGGTGCCTTGATCACTAACGATGGCTCTAGGGACTCCAAACCCCAAACATCAAACACCTCACAGAACAACATGGCTTGTTGAGGCATTTGCTGTCTCCATGAAAGTGAGCCGCCTGCTCTCTGACAAGGCTCACAAGTGGTACAGATTCTCCACGCATCCTTGAAGATGGTGGGCCAATAGAAACCACAGTCAAGCACCTTGTGAGCTGTTCTCTGTATGCCAAGATGGCCACCTGGTGGAGAAGAATGACAAAATTGCAGGACCGAGTCAATCTCATGGTCAGGAATGCATCTCCTAATAACCTGGTCACTGCACAACTTCCACAAACAGGGGTCTTCCCAAATATAATGCTTAACATCACTCTTAATTTTATCAGTTTGAGCTTTAGATGCTATGGGAGGAAAAACATAAGCAACCAAATAATTCACAATATTAGCAAACCAAAGAGTGGGGAAGGAATCAGAAATATTATACAGAATGTACAAATGGTCATCCGGAAAATCATCCTGAATGGGTGAGTCCTCAGACGCACACCCAATCCTACTTTGGTGGTCAGCCACGAGGTTCTGTGCACCACTCCGATCACAGATCTCCAAATCAAACTCTTGGAGCCAAAGCATCCACCTGATCAATCTAGGCTTTGATTCAGCCTTCTTCAATAGGTACTTCAGAGTTGCATGGTCAGTATAAACAATAACACGAGTACCAAGCAAATATGAACAAAATTTCTCAAGAGAAAAACTATCGCTAATAGCTGCTTCTCTGTGGTAGTGTAATTTGTTTGGGCAGCATCCAAAGTTTTGGAAGCGTAGTAGATCACCTGAGGCAACTTGTCAATCTTTTGAGCAAGGACATCCCCCAATGTATCGCACATCAACTCAAATGGGGCTGTCCAATCAGGTGCCTGAATGATAGGGGTGGTAGTCAACGCACGATTGAGGCAATCAAATGCCTTTTTGCACCGGTCATCAAAATCAAACTCCACCTCCTTTTGCAGCTGATTTGATAGTGGAAGGGCCACTTTGCTAAAGTCCTTGATAAAGTGCCTATAAAACCCTGCATGGCCAAGAAAAGAACGAACCTCTTGCACGCAAGAGGGGTAAGGCAATTGTGAAATAACAACTATCTTTGTAGGGTCTACCTCTATGCCCCTACTGGAAATGATATTCCCTAAACAATAAACAATAAAATCATCCATAAACATGCATCTATTAAGAACTCTATCCAGATTATCCAAACATGCATCAAAAGAGGATCCATAAACAATAAAATCATCCATAAGCACCTCTATGTAACTCTCTAAAAAGTCACTGAAAATGCTAAGCATACACCGTTGGAAGGTACCAGGGGCATTGCATAGGCCAAAGGGCATCCTCCTATAGGCAAAAGTGCCAAAGGGATAGTTGAATGTGGTCTTTTCTTGATCCTCAAGAGCAATATGAATTTGTAAATAACCAGAAAAATCATCAAGAAAATAGTAATGAGACTTACCTGCCAAGCACTCAAGCATTTGATCAATGAATGGCAGGGGAAAATGATCTTTTCTGGTTTCCTGGTTCAGCCTCTTATAATCAATGCAGACTCGCCAGCTGTTCTACACTCTTGTGGGGATAAGCTCATCCCTCTCATTCTTGATCGCTGTGAGGCCTGTCTTCTAAGGAACCACTTGGACTGGACTCACCCACTGGCTGTCAGAAATGGGGTAGATGATTCCAGCTTGCAAGAGCTTGGCTGTGGCTGCCTCACTGGCTTAGCTCCATCCTCTAAAAGTATCCTATGCATGTAGGTAGATGGGCTAATACCAGGAATGTCTACTAAAGTCCATCCAATGGCTTTCTTGTGCTTCTTGATCACTAGCAACAACTTCTCCTCTTGCTCAGCAGTAACGGAGGCAGAGATGATCACTGGAAAATTTTCCTTGTCCTCCAAGTAAGCATACTTGAGGTTTGCTGGTAAGGGCTTCAACTCTGGTGTGGGTGGTGGCTGAACAGTAGGAGGAACCAGGGTAGGAGAAGAAGATGAGGGTTCCTCAGCCTGTACCTCATAAAGCAAGTCAGAAGTATATGTACTTCCTGTAACATGGTTAGTGCATTCTAACTCTAAAAAATCAACATCAAGAGGTACAACACCTAGAAACCAAAACCAAACTCAAATTCAAATTTACTCTCAGCATAAAAATCAGATACATGATCAAATTCAAACTCAGATTCAGATTCAAAGCATGAGGAATGACAGGTATGCAAATCAGATAAAAATGGATGTTTCCTACCATGAAGAGAATCAAAATCAAACATATAATCATCAACAATCTGATCAAGTATCTCAGCACGATAAATAGAATGATCCTCAGATGGATGTTTCATGGCATCAAGAATGTTAAAATGAACAACAATATCACCAAATTCCATAGACAATGTGCCAGCATAAACATCTATCTTGGTTTGGGCTATTTTCATAAATGGCCTACCTAAAATAATTGGAACTGAACCGCGGGAAAATCCCTCTTCCATGTCAAGAATATAAAAATCAGCAGGAAAAATAAGTTCAGCAACCCGAACCAACACATCCTCTATGAAGCCTGTGGGGTGAGAAACACTTCTATTTGCCAATTTGTAGAAACAAAGCTTCATGGTGAATCAAGAATGATTCAAAGATGTTTTGATGATCACAAAAGATGATGACAAAGGTGATGACAAAAAGCTCAAAGGTCAATCAAAGAATGAGTTCAAAATGTTCAAGATGGAATCAAGAACAATTCAAGACTCAAGAGGAAAAGTTGAAGAACACTTCAAGATTCAAGAGGAAAGTTGAATTCAAGAATCAAGATTCAAGGATCAAGCTTCAAGAATCAAGATCAATATTCAAGATTCAAGAATCAAGAGAAGACTTAATCAAGATAAGTATGAAAAGGATTTTTCAAAAACTGAGTAGCACATGGATTTTTCTCAAAACATGTTTACCAAAGAGTTTTTACTCTCTACTTGTAAAAGGATTTTTACAAGGTTGAAAGAAATCTCAAGGACCGTAGGTCGCTTGGGGACTGGATGTAGGCACAGGTTGTTTCCGAACCAATATAAAAACTCTTGTGTGTTTGTTTCCTTCTTCCCTACTCTTTTACTTTCCGCTGTGCATTTAATTTCTGCTTTTACTTTCTGTTAAGTTTCTCTTCTACTCCTCATTCTCTTAACAATTTAGTAAAAGCCTTAGAAGTGTAATTTTTTAATTAGTAAAGGTTTAGGAATAATTAATTCAACCCCCCCTTCTTAATTATTCTGAGGCCACTCGATCCAACAATTGGTATCAGAGCAGGTATCTTGTAGAAAGTCTAACAACTTCAAGATTAATGGCCTCTTTAGATTCTTTGTCTTTCAAAAGTATTTTCAGGAACAGGTTATTCCAAGATCATGATGAAGACCAAGTCAACTTGTGTCTCATGACAAAATCTGATGAGAATAACAAAGAAGATTCTGTAAGGAAGAAATGGTACATATACAGTGGATGTTCCAAGAACATGACGGGTGATGTATCAAAATTCACAACTATTTCCCCCAAGAAAAGTGAACATGTTACATACGGAGACAACAACAAGGGCAAAATTATTGGAGTCGGTAAAATAGGTACGAGTTCTTCTACTCCTATTGAAAATGTGTTGCTTGTAGAAGGTTTGAAGCATAGTTTATTAAGTGTTAGTCAATTATGTGATAGAGGACATAAAGTATCTTTTGATTCTGAAAAATGTGTTATTAAGCATGAGCATGACAAAGATATTGAACATATAGGTTTTAGAGAAAATAATGTTTACATGATTGATCTAAAACAAAAATTTGAAAATGATAGATGTTTTTTAAGTAAAGATTGTGATCCATGGTTATGGCATAAAAGAATTGCTCATATTAACATGGATCATCTAAATAGACTAATTTCAAAAGATCTAGTTATAGGCTTGCCTAAATTAAAATTTGTAAAAGATAAGTTATGTGATGCATGCCAAAAAGGTAAGCAAAGAAAAGTATCTTTTAAATCTAAAAATATTGTGGGTGCATAGCTCCTTTGATTTGTCAGATCTTGGAATTTGCTTGATGGCATCTAGCAGAGGTATGTTCACCTCTACTTTCCTGAAGGTCTCCAAGATCTCCTTATCCACTTCTTCCATCTTTTTGTTTGGAATTTCTCTATGTGGAAATGGAAGAGGGATAGGAGGCTGCTACAAGTCAGAACTACTAGAAGAAGGTCCACCTGCATGAAAATTTTTGTTAGCCCCCTCATGATCAGGAAGCTTTCTCTTTTGTGCCGCTAGCTCATCCTCTTTTTCAGGTGTAGAATGAAGCTTGACAGGTTCAGGTTCAAGTGTTGCTACTGGTGTAGGGACTTCAATTTGCTTGCCAGACCTCAAGGTGATGGCACTCACATTTTTCAGATTCTGCACCGTTTGTGAAGGCAATTTGTCAGAATTTTGGGACTGAGCTTGGTTCAACTGAGTAGCCTTCTGCCGTATCTGATTTGTCGGACTCTGAATGGAGGCTCTTGTCTCTTGCTGAAATTTCATATTCTGGATGGTCATTTGCCTCACTAACTCCTCTATGGAAGGTTAAGAAGGGGCCTCAGTTGCTTGTTGTCTTTGTTGTTGCTACTGCATTGGAGGAGGAACATATGGCCTTCTTGGACCAACAACATTCTGGAAGGGAGGGATAGGCTGTTGTTCTACTGTTGTTGTTGTGGAGGATTTGCCCATCTCAGATTTGGATGATTCCTCCAACCTGGATTGTATCTGTTGCTTGAAAGATCATAATTATTCTGCTGTTGTTGGTTTTGCTACTGAGGGGGTCTAGTATAAATGTTTGCAGCATAGGCTTCAGGTTGCTCATTAACTCCAGATTGCTGCAAAGAAGGACAAAGATCTGTATGGTGATCAGCAGAAGAACATAGACCACATACTCTTGCAACAGTAATAGGTGCAGATGCAAATTTCTGATTTATGGTAAGCTGAGTTACTAGGTTTACCAAGGCGTCAAGTTTTCCCTCAAGATTCTTATTTTCAGCAGATGAAGATGAATCCGTGGCCACATCATGGACTCCTCTAAGGACAATAGCATCATTTCTTGCACTGAATTGTTGGGAGTTGGAAGCCATGTTCTCAATCAGATTCCTAGCCTCAACAGGAGTTATATCACCAAGAGCTCCACCACTGGCAGCACCAAGCATACTCCTCTCCATGTTGCTAAGTCCCTCATAGAAATATTGTAGAAGGAGTTGCTCAGAAATCTGGTGGTGAGGACAGCTTGCACACAATTTCATGAATCTTTCCCAGTACTCATAGAAGCTCTCTCCACTAAGTTGCCTGATGCCTGAAATGTCTTTTCTGATGGTAGTGGTCCTAGATGCAGGGAAGAATTTCTCCAAGAACACCCTCTTAAGGTCATCCCAGCTGGTAATGGACCTGGGAGCAAGGTAGTACAGCCAATCTTTCGCCACTCCCTACAGAGAATAAGGAAAAGCCTTTAGAAAGATATGATATTCCTGGACATCAAGGGGCTTCATGGTGGAACAGACAATATGGAAATCTTTAAGATGCTTATGAGGATCCTCACCTGCAAGACCATGAAACTTGGGCAGCAAATGTATTAGTCCAGTCTTGAGAACATATGGAACATCCTCATCAGGATATTGAAAGCACAAGCTTTAAGTGCAACCATCTCCCTAAGAGTCCTCTCACGAGGTAGAGATTGAGCCATGTTCTCAGTATGAAAATTAGCAGCCAAATGCTCAAAATTAGAATGTTCAGAATCACCAGCAACATAATGCTCAGAATGCACAGAATGCACGGAATGCTCAGAATGCTCAAAATGCACAGAATGATCAGGATGCACACTATGCCTAACAAATCTATGAAAGGTTCTATCTATTTCAGGATTAAAGGGTTGTAAATCACCTGGATTGCCCCTAGTCATGCACTATATGCAGAAAATCATGTATTTCTCAAACAAGCACCAGGGGTAAAAAGGGGGTAAAACTACAACTATACTCAAACAATATCCAAATGAGCTGAAAATTTGTGAGCAACACCCTAAAATCATGAAAAGATAGCACAAAAATTTTCAGACAAAAATTCAAAGTCTAACTATGAAAACTGCCTAAGAAAATTTTAGAAAAATAGGACAATAATACTTAAAAAATAAAAAAAAATAGTAAACAACTGATTTCTTAAGCGCTAAGAACCGCAACCGGGGCTGCATGGGGAATTATTTTCTACCCCAAATGCATATATTATGGCCGTTTTGAGTTTTGCTAAAAACAAGTTCCCAAATTTTTGGTTTCTCTCAAATTCAGCCACACCAAGTGCTTCTGGTATTTTTCACACAAAATATGGATCAAAAGAAACTACCACACAAAAAATCAGCCAAAAATAACAACTCTAGCTATCAAAACAAAAATCATCAATTAATTAGAAAAATCCGACACAGTTCATATCACTATTCATAACACTCTTCACCTCTGAACAGGGGAGAACCACGAAATTTCACCCCTAAATAGGGGACACCTAAAACACACACAAACAACACTAAACAACACTAAAAAACAGAACTACACACAAAACAACTAAACAATGCAAATTAATCACATAACACAGATTTTATAGAAACACACAGAAACAAACACAAAGACACAAAAACATAATTACGAGCCTTTGGACCACTACTCCCCGACAACGACACCAAATTTGATGGGAGCCGTACCCGAATGAAATAAACATTAAAATGCAGTATCTAGGAAGTGATCCTAGGTCGTTTCCCAATGAACAATGATCAAACAAACGTTCATAACATATAATAATAAAATAGTAACGTAATGGGGGGGGGGGGTTGTTTGTTTTTGTAATTTAAACAACAAGCAAACTTGAATAAAAAATAATAATAGAACTAAAACATGTTCTTTCCCCTTGATTCAAAAGCAAGTCTTTTATCCTAGGTTACGAGAATTTATCCCTAATCAGTTCAACCACTTAATCCAACCCGAAATTAATTTACTAAGCAAAAATTAACACAAGGTTGTCATTATGTGATTAAGCAACACATACACCAATTAATCCCTCTCACATGTCCATTAAGCATGAATGTTAATTAAGCACAAAGACAATTAATCAAGCATTAAGCATGCATGGATTAATATCAGCAAAAAATACAGAATAATTGGTGAAGGGGAAAAACTGATCAGAATATAATATTAATAACAAAACCTTAAAGAGAGCTATGCTTAATCCTCAAGAGAAAACAACACTAGAGATTCAGCCTTCCATTAACAGCAGAAATGAAACACAACAACTGGAAACTAATTGCATCATAGAAACGAAAATGAATCTATAAACAGAAACCGAAAATGAAATTGCAATTGGAAACGAAATGCAGAAATGAATAGGAAATCAAAGGCAGAAAACGAACTAAAATTAGAAGACAAAAATGAAAACGAAACTGGCATTAAAAGTAGAAAACGAAAATGGAATTTGAAGAAGAAAACAAAAATGGAGTTGCTACGTGAACAGTACCATGCACGTGAACAATAACACCGAAAACTGAAAATGAAACCCTACAATCTCTCTCTGTGTGAACAGTATCCGGACCACTCCTAAAACCCTAGTAGCTGGGCTCACTAAAGGTCACTAGGCCCCAAAGCTTACAAATCTGATTATCGTGCCCAATAAGGTTCTGTGGCCCAATTACAAAAATACAGCCCAAAAACAAAATAATATAAAACTGGATGACAAATAAAATTGTCTGCTCTCTTCAAGTCCAAGCCGGTTCAGCCCAATTCCGGATCCAAAACCAATTGCTTATAATTCTCCTGAAATTAAATTAAAACACATAATTAGTCAAGTAGGCCCAAATGATAAAACTGCATAATTAATATGACAATGAAGGCTAATCAATAATTAAAATGGTGACAGAAAGGGATAAGAAATAGGAGAAAATAATGACACATCAACAACCTATTCTAATATTTATGAAGAAAAATGGGCTCATACTTAGCCTATGGGCCCAAAATCTACCCTAAGGCTCATGAGAACCCTAAGGCCTTCTCCTGCATCTCTGCCCCAATCTTCTAGGAGTCTTTTATCCAATACCCTCTTGGGGGTAGGTTTACATCATCCCCCTCCTTGAAAAGGATTTGTCCTCAAATCGAGAGGTTCTTGAAACTCTGGGCTTCTTCCCTCAATGCTTGTAAAAAGAATAAAAAGATATATATTAGTGGTGTTGGGTATGTTAGAGTAGGATAAGGCTTGAAAATCCCTTTCCTGGGCATTTTCCCATGAGAGAACATGGTTCCTCACCAACTCCATGAGTGGTGCTACAAGTATAAAAGAATATGAGGCAAACCTTTTGTAAAAGTTTGTTAAGTCATGGGAGCCCCAAATTTCCCTTATACTTGGTGGAGTAGGCCACTCAGGCATGACCTTTATTCACTTAGGGTTTATGGGAACCCCTTGATCACTATTTAGAAAATTAAGGAAAGTAATGCAAATAAACATACCTTTTTCTATATTTTCATGTAGATTACTCCTACCAAAAAGTATGACAAACATAAGGTGTCCCATATGAGCACTTAGGTTTGTATTGAAACCAAAAATAACAACAAACCTACCTAATGAGTCCCTATGTATGTGAATCATGAAGATGTTGGATGCATGGGTGATTTTACAAAAGAGGGTTGCACCATTAAACACATTCACCATACCACCTATCATAGGGATTCAGTGCCTCATAATACTAATTTTGGGCACCAACAAAGAACAAGGATTTAAGCTCTTACGAACCAAACCCTCATCCAACAACTCCTTTACTTGAGGAATAACCTCAAGCTCAAGAGCTGTGGAAGTACTAACAATGTTATTTTACAAAGGAGAAGATGTGGAGGTTGTCTAAGAAGGGAAGTTTCTTTAATGTTTGTCTTTATTCCTAAATGACTTTCCTTCTTAGCTAACCTCTTGGAGGAGACACTTACCTCATTACACTCCTCCTTAACCATTAAAGGTTGTTCTTTTTTCATTTTCTATTTTTTCCCTTATCATCTTTGGGCCTAGAAGGTGCAGTCCCAAAGATGCCTTGACCTTGGTCTTTCTTTGGATAAGAGTGAGAGCCATAAGATTTGAAGTAGGCTTCCTTTTAAGTTGTTGCTCTACCCTTTTGATGAAATCCTACCTAGGAAGGGACTAGTTACCAGAGCCATGAGCAAGAGGCCCCAAGAGGATTGGGTAGAGCTGCTGAAGAAGGCCCTAGGGTTCTCATGAACCTCAAGGTAGATTTCAGAGCCCATAGGCCAAGGTTGGGTCCACTTATCTTTGTACATATTATACTAGGATTTCATTATTTTTGGGCCTTGTATTTAGGGCTCCATAATGTAGGCAGGGTACCCTAGAAATGTAGGATTTTTTAACCCTTGTATTTTAGGGCACCTAGACTAGTTTTGTATTAGGGGTAGTTTTGTAATTTCACATGCATTAAGTGAATTTTTTGATGTGTGTGTTGGGAAATAAATTTAATTGAATTGGGAGAAGCCCAATCCATTTAAATTTTAGAGGGCGAGGTGAGCATTTGCTTGCTACACCCTATTGCCACATCATATAGTCATACTTTGTGCATGTCCTTCATGCTTTACATGCCTCATGACACCTAAGTACACTTAGTGCAGAATCTTGGACTTCATCTTAGATTAGTGGGCTGAACCATAACTAAAATTCACTAATCATAATTAGTGAAATTTTGGCTCCACAATTTGTGCATTTTTCCTCCAATTTTGTGTGACACTCAGGCTATATATAGAGGCCATATGTGTGCATTTTTTCAACTTTGATCATTTGAGAATTACACTTCAAATTTCAGACCTCATTTGAGGCACATAATTTCATGCTCCTTATCTTCTTCTCCCTCCACTCATCTTCTCCTACCTTCAAGCTCTTATCCATGGCTTCCTATGGTGGTGAACTTGTTCTTGATTCATCTTCTCCTTGAAGTGGCGTCTCCAATTATCTTTCTTCCTTCTCTATTCCACTGCCATTCATCTTCAAGAAGCAAAGGACTCCATTGATGAAGAAGATCCAAGGCCTACAAGCTCCACATGGAGCTTACATCACCATCCTAGGAGCACCATTGGATTTAAAGCAACCAAAGCCTCACCAAATTTTGAGTGAAACACTTGAGAAAAACCAAAAGGTGTAGGTGTGGGAGCTATGTTGTTGCAAGGTGGGCACCCTTTTGCTTACTTTAGTGAGAAACTTCATGATGCCACTCTCAACCACCCCACATATGATAAGGAGTTGTATGCCTTAGTTAGAGCCCTCCAAACTTAGGAACATTACCTTGTTTCCAAGGAGTTTGTTATTCATAGTGATCATGAATCACTTAAGTACATTAGAGGGCAATGCAAGTTAAATAAAAGGCATGCAAAATGGGTAGAGTTCTTAGAGCAATTTCCATATGTTATCAAATACAAAAAGGGAAAGAACAATTGTGTGTGCATTTTGAAACTTTGATGAGAAATTAGACTTCAAAGTTCATACTTCATTCTTCCTCTTCTCTCTATCAAAATTTTGTTCCCCCTTCCCCCTCTCCTCCACTCATCTTCTCCTACCTTCAAGCTTTTATCCATGACTTCCTATGGTGGTGAGCTTATTCTTGGCTCGCCTTCTCCTTTAAGTGGCGTCTCAAATCACCTTTACTCCTTCTCCATTCCACTGCCATTGATCTTCAAGAAGCAAAGGACTCCATTTATGAAGAAGATCCAAGGCCTACAAGCTCTACATGGAACTACATTATAAATGGAGAATGTGTACAGATTGTAGGGCTATCAACAACATAACTGTGAAGTATAGGCACCCCATTTCTAGGCTTGATGATATGCTTGATGAGTTGCATGTGCAAACATATTTTCCAAAATTGATGTTAAAAGTGGTTATCACCAAATAGGGATTAGAGAAGGTGATGAATGGAAAACCGCTTTCAAGACCAAGTTTGGGTTGTATGAGTTGCTAGTGATGCCTTTTGGGCTCACTAATGCACCAAGCACCTTCATGAGGCTAATGAATCATGTCCTAAGGGAGTTAATAGGTATGTTTGTAGTCATTTATTTTGATGATAACTTAGTCTATAGTAGGGACCTATATGATCACTTAGGACATCTAAGGCAAGTTCTTTTGGTTCTTAGGAAACACACTCTCTTTGCTAATATAGATAAATGCACCTTTTGTGTTGATAGTGTAGTCTTCTTAGGTTTTGTGGTTACCAAAAATGGGGTCCATGGGGAACCTAAGAAGATCAAGGCCATCCAAGAGTGGCCCACCCCAAAAAGTGTAGGAGATAATAGGAGCTTCCATGGGTTGGCAAGTTTCTATAGAAGGTTTGTTTTGAATTTCTCTACTCTTGCTTTGCCACTCAATGAGTTGGTGAAGAAGAATGTGGCATTAAAATAGGATGAGAGACAAGAGAAAGCCTTTGCTTTGTTAAAAGAAAAGCTCACCATGGTACCTGTTCTAGCTCTCCCTGACTTTTCTAAAACTTTGGAGCTAGAGTGTCATGCCTCTGGTGTAGGTGTTGGAGTTGTGTTGTTGCAGGGTGGGCACCCTATTGCTTACTTTAGTGAGAAACTTCATGGTGCCACTCTCAACTACCCCACATATGATAAGGATCATTATGCCTTAGTTAGAGCCCTCCAAAGTTGGGAACATTACCTTGTTTTGAAGGAGTTTGTTATTCATAGTCACACTTTGTGAATGTCCTTCATGCTTTACATGCTTCATGACACCTAAGCACACTTAGTGGAGAATCATGGATTTGATCTTGGATTAGTGGGCTGAACCATATCTGAAATTCACAAATCATAATTAGTGAAATTTTGGCCCCAAATTTGGCTCCACAAATTCAAATTCAAGTGAAATTTGAATAGAAATTCAAATTTCCCTCCAATTTTATGTGACACTTAGGTTATAAATAGAGGCCTTGTGTGTGCATTTTGCAACTTTGATCATTTGAGATATTAGACTTCAAAGTTCAGACCTCATTCTCCCTCTCTCCCTCTCCCTCCACTCATCTTCTTTTACCTTCAAGCTCTTATCCATGGCTTCTTATGATGGTGAGCTTGTTCTTGACTCATTTTCTCCTTGAAGTGGTGTCTCCAATCACCTTTCCTCCTTCTCCATTCTGCTGCCATTGATCTTCAAGAAGTAAAGGACTCCATTGATGAAGAAGATCAAGGCCTACAAGCTCTACACGGAGCCCCATTACTTGGTAGTGTACAAGATGCCTTTGTTTGTAAGGAAGTTAAAGCACTTCTAGGCAGAAAGGTATCTAGTGGACGCAAAACTCTTAAGGATTTTCAAGACTTGGAAGAAAGGGTAAAATCCTTAAAAGCTCTTAAAGATTCAGAAGAACAATGCAAGGAAATGTTTAAACAAAAACTCTTACTTCAAAAGGAATGCACCCTTGCTAATGATGAACTTGATAAGCTGAAAATGAAAAACTCGGATCTATGGATGAAATGTTTGCATTAAAAAAAGATGTCTTCTGATATGAACTTTAAGCTCAATGGGTGTGAGGTCTTAAAGGAACTACCTCTTGAGATTGTAAAACTCAATGAGGAGATAGAAACCCTGAGAGATAAACTAAGCAAGTTTGTCGGTCGGCATGAAGCCCTTAACTAAATTATTAAGGTGCAAAGAAACCCCAAAGACAAATCTAGCCATGTTTTCAAAGGCAAAAAGATTGTACATGGTGAAGAAGTCAACACATTTTCTATTTCTATGGAAAAGTGGGTCATGAGATTCATAAGTGCAATTACCTCCCTGAAAAGGGCAACCCATCAAAGGGTCTATCCAGTGCTTACCAGCACCCACTTGCTAACAAAGAAAAAGGACCCAAAAAGATTTGGGGTACCTAAGAACAAAATAACTCTTGTTGCAAACCTCTTTGATAGTAGGAAAGAAACACCAATCATGGTACCTGGCCAATGGCTACTCACAACACATGATAGATGAAAAGTCTATGTTCCAATTCCTAAGCCCGGGGTGATCACTTTCGGAGGGAATCATAAAGGTCTAATAATTAGAGTAGGTAAAGCATGCATTCCTCCATACCCTCCTATAGATAATGTTTTACTTGTTAAAGGATTGAAGCATAATCTGCTGAGCATAAGTCAATTATGTGACAATGGATACAATGTCACTTTTAACTAGGATATGTGTATCATCCAGAACAAGGACTCTACTAAGAGACAATGAAATTTGTATAAGATTAAACTTGGTGATCTGTCTAGTCAAAAGGTGGCATGCTTACTCTCAGTCAAAGAGCATCATTGGGTATGACATAAGAAGCTTGGCCATGCTAATTTGGATTAATCTCAAAGCTTCAAAAGCATAGTCTCTATAAAGGACTTCCAAAGCTATCATATCTAGATTATTCTCTTTGTGAAGCTTGCTAAAAAGGGAAACAAGTAAAAAGTTCTTTTAAAGCTAAAAATGTTTTTTCCACTTCTAGGCCTTTAGAGCTTCTACACCTTGATTTGTTTGAACCAACCATAACTGCATCCCCCTCTAGACGTAGATATGGTCTGGTTATGATGGACGATTACACCAGATGGAGATGGGTAAGGTTCCTAACCCACAAGGATGAGTCTTTTGATGCCTTTTATAAATTCTATAAAAAGATTCAAAATGAAAAAGGCATTTGTATCTCTTCAATCAGAAGTGATCACGAGGGAGAGTTTGAAAATGATCTTTTTGAAAAATTCTGTGAAAAGAATGGCATTAACCATAATTTTTCCACTCCAAGAACAGCACAACAGAATGAAGTTATTGAGAGGAAAAAAATATCTCTTCAGGAAATGGCATGAACAATGCTTAACGATCACTCAACTCCCAAAGATTTATGGGTTGAAGCTGTAAATGTTTCCTGGTATTTATAGAACAAAATTTACATAAGGCCTATCTTAAAGAAGTCCCTATGAATTATGGAAGAGACGTAAGCCCAATATCTCTTACTTCCACTCATTTGGATGTCAGCGTTTCATCCTAAACACCAAGGATAAACTTGGAAAGTTTGACTCCTAGTGTGATTCTAGAATCTTACTTGAATACTTTGAATTGTCCAAGGCATACAGAGTGCATAACTCCAGAACCTTGACTGTAGAAAAGGCCATTCATGTAAGATTTAATGACAACAAGCTTGACACAACATTGTTAGAGCTAGATGAGTCTTATGTAGAAATGAAAATGGAAAATTTCCTCAAGTTTGTTACTATGTCTAATCAAGATAAGCTTGCATCCAACACACCAATGGGCGATCAATTTGAAGAAGCCACAGAACCAACTGAACGCTTGCCGAGGAAACATTATTCAAAGTCCCAAAACAATGGTGACCCTATGGACAAAGTCCAGAGAAGGAATTCTCTCAAGCATACAACACTACAGTCAAAGAATGAGCCAAAACACATAGATAATGTTATGTCTCATCAATACAGGGCCAAGGCTATGTAAGAATAGCTGGATCAGTTTCAGAAGAACGATGTCTGGAAGCTTGTAGAACTTCCCAAAGGCAAATTTGTTGTTGGAGCAAAATGGGTGTTCAGAAACAAGCTGGACGAAAAAGGTAAGGTTGTGAGGAATAAGGCTAGACTTGTGGCCAAAGGTTACTCATAACAAGAGGGTATAGACTATATTGAAACTTTTTCTCATGTTGCTCGTCTAGAGGCAATATGCATTTTACTATCATTTGTTGCCCATCATGGTATGATGTTGTGTCAAATGGACGTAAAAAGCTTGTTCCTAAATGGTATTATCAAGGAGGAAGTCTATCGGGAACAACCCCCTGGGTTTGAGAGTTCTATCTACCCTTATCATGTTTTCAAACTTAATAAAGCATTGTATGGTTTAAAGCAAACTCCTCGAGCTTGGTATGAAAAATTAAGTTCTATTTCAATTGAGAATGGCTTTATAAGAGGGAAAGTAGATACTAATTTATTTCCCAAAGATTATGGAAATCAATTCCTATTCGTCCAGATATATGTGGACAATATCATATTCGGTGCTACTAATGAATCTTTATGTGAGGGCCTTTCCAAGCTTATGCAGACAAAGTTTGAGATAAGTATGATGGGAGAATTAAAGTTCTTCCTTGGACTCCAAATCAAGCAAACAAATGAAGGCATATACATACACCAATCTAAGTACATGAAAGAACTCTTGAAGAAGTTCAAGAGGGACGATGCAAAGCTGATGAAAACTTCTATGCATCCAACCACTGTACTTGGACTGGACAATGAACTAAAGGTGGACGAAAAGACATACAAAGGAATGATAGGATCTCTTCTGTATCTCATTGCGTCCATACTTGATGTTATGTTCAGTGTATGCCGCTATTCCAGATTCCGAAAGGAACCAAGGGAAGTTCATTTATCTGTTGTCAAACGAATATTCAAATATCTAATTGGAACTCCTAACCTTGGTGTGTGCAATAAGAGAGAAAAGGAATACAAGTTTCTTGGTTATTGTGATGCCGATTTCACTCGAGATAAAGTGGAACAAAAAAGCACTAGTGGAGGCTTTCACTTTATTAGTTGATGTTTGGTTTCTTGGATGAGCAAGACATAAGGAAAAATAGTTCTATGAATGGTAGAAGCAGAGTATATATTAGCTATGAGTTGTTTTTCTCAACTCTTATGGATCATACAACAACATAAGGACTGAAAAAAGATGATGGAACTCAATAAACCAAGAAGGGGGGTGTATTGGTTTTCAAACAAAACCGTATTTTTAAAAATAGAGTTGTGGAAAAAAAACTTTTCTATGCCGAATCATATCAAAAAACAAATATGAATCGAATGTAATCAATACTTCTTTACACATGATCCTTCATTAACTTCCTTTCTTTCAAAATCATAAAACTTGAATCTTTTCAAACTTTGAATAAAACTTGAATGAGTTGATTAAACCTTGAATAAGTGAAAGATATGAATCAAGAGACAAAGACACAATCTTATATACTAGTTCACTCTCTATTTCTAGAGAAGCTAATCCAGTTATCTAATCCACAACCTAAATTAGATTTCTACTATGCATCAAGAATCCTTACAAGCAATATACAATTCCCAACCCGAAAAAAAGAGACTAAGGAATCCAACACTAGGACCCTCTATGGATATAAGCTTAAGAGAACCCTACTCTTAGATCAAACTAGAAAACCCTATTCTAGCAAGTTGTAAGCAATTCACACATAAACACAAGACCGTGTAAAACCATACACAACAAAACCAAGTATGAGAGATACAACCTAACCAATCTTTCCATAAAAACCTTGCTAGATTGAGAAGTTGATCTTCTTCTACTCAAAAGAAACAACTCACTTCCAAGATCTTCCAAATAAAAAGATTAAGAAGTTGTGAGTTACTTTAAAACTATTTTCTGATGTAGCTCCATGTAGAGTTTGTAGGCCTTGTATCTTCTTCATCAATGGAGTCTTTTTCTTCTTAAAGATCAATGGCAGTGGAATAGGGAAGGAGGAAAGGTGATTGGAGACATGTTAGTCATGGTTTACTACTAACTTTTGTATAGAAAAGTTTTCCAAAATGTATATAAATCTCCCAATTTATGGTTCTTTTTGGTAGGATTGTAAATAAAATTCCTTTATTTTGATCTCTGCTTAGTAGAAGCCTCTTTACATGGAATTAATGTTAAATTTTCTTTAATTTCAGGCAAAAAGGAGTTATTTTGAAGAAGTGCCAAAGGAGTCATCACGCTAAGCGAACTCAATGCGCTTAGCGTGCATCAATGGCTAAGCCCAGCACTACCGCGCTTAGCGAGTAAAGGGGAATCTGGAAAGACATCTGCTATGGAAGCATGTGCTTAGCGCGTTATCAACTCACTAAGCGAGTCGTCTGTCGCTTTCCAGGCTTAGTGCGAGATTGACGCTAAGCTCAAATTCACTTACTCGCGCTAAGCTCAAATTCACTTACTCACTTATGTCGCGTTCCACTAGTAATCAATTAGATCCTCTGGTAATCGTTTACTAGAGAGGAAATATCATATTTTTGAAAAAATAATTGTTCTTAAAAAAATTTTTGTAAAATATTTACTTTAGCCAAACCTGTGCAGCATCAATTAAGGAATTCTTTCTAAGATCCTAACTAAGTACATCGTTCTTCTTGCATTTTTGAATTCTTCACTTGAATCACGCTCATTTTTGGCATCATCAAAACTTCATATCATATATGCTTCTACAACTTCAAGGAGAAGATGAGTCAAGAACAAGCCTACCACCCTAGGAAGCCATGGATAAGAGCTTGAAGGTAGGACAAGATGAGTGGAGGGAGAGGGAGAGAGGAGGGCACAAAATTTATGCCTCAAATGAGGTCTACACTTTGAAGTATAATTTCTCAAATGATCAATGTTGAAAAAATGCACACAGTGTTGGAGGGAAATTTGAATTTCTAATCAAATTTCACTTGAATTTGAATTTGAATTTGTGGAGCCAAAATTTCACTAGTTATGATTAGTGAATTTCAGCTATGGTTCAGTCCACTACTCTAAAATCAAGTCCAAGATTCTCCACTAAGTGTGCTTAGGTGTCATGAGGCATGTAAAGCATGAAGGACATACACAAAGTGTGACTATATGATGTGGCAATGAGGTGTAGCAAGCAAATGCTCACCTCCCCCTTAGGTTAGTCCAAAATTTAATTGGATTGGGCTTCTCCCAATTCAATTAAATTTCTTTCCCAACACACACATCAAATAGTGCACATAATGCATCTGAAATTACAAAACTACCCCTAATCCAAAAACTACTCTAGGTGCCCTAAAATACAAGGGCTGAAAAATCCTACATTACTAGGGTACCCTCCCTACACTATGGAGAACTAAATATAAGGCCCAAAAATAATGAAACCCTAATCTAATATGTACAAAGATAAGTGGGCTCATACTTAGCCCATGGGCCCAAAATCTACCCTAAGGCTCATGAGAACCATAGGGCCTTCTCCTGCATCTTTGGCCCAATCTTCTTGGAGTCTTCTATCCAATGCCCTTGGGGGTAGGATTACATCATTTTCTCTCTATCTCTTGTTCACCAATGAAAATACAAAATCTTGCTTATTCTGAGGCTAAGAAGTAATTTTAAAGATGTATTGAGTATTATCTAATGATCTCATGATGTATAGATGCGAACACAAGCTGGTTATTTATAGAGAAAATAGTTATAACTACCTATAATTGATTAAATCTATAAGGTAATCGATTATTTCAATGAAGTCATCAATTATATTATTTGAGTAATCGATTAAAGTGTTCATCCAACATCTTGAAAACCACTCAAGAACAATGTAGTCGACTAGATGACCTAAGTAATCGATTAAAGTGTTCTTGTTCACCTCTGAACAACTTAAACAACAGAGAAGTAATGATGATGCATAATGCAAGAAAGATATCAAATGTACAAAGGTGCAACAATCAATTTAACAACCAATACAAATGCCACTCAAAGGAGTTGGGCATGTAAAAGCCAAAACATCTTCTAAAGCTCCTTCAAACTTTTCTTGGGCATCAAGCTTTAGCCTTAGGTTGTTCCATGTTGGTGCTCCCCTATCTCTAACAAGGACTACAACTTATTTGAGAGTAACATTCTAATCCTTTGTGATAATACTGCTGCCATAGATCTTTCTATAAATCCCATCATGCATTCACGTTCCAAACATATAAAAATAAAAAATCATTTCATAAGGAATCACATTCAGAAGGGTACTCGATGGAATTACAATTTGTATTAATAGAAGATCATCTTGTTGATTTGTTTACTTAACCCCTTACTGAAGACAAGCTAATCTCGTAAAGAGAGAGGCTTAGGATATTTCCTATGGAATGAAGCTTCAAATCTATATGTGAAGCTTTAACACTTCACTAAAGCGTCCAAAGGACCTATCATCCAATGAGGTTAGCTAGTACATGTGCACTATACACATGCATCCAACATATGGACTGTGACCACTAGACACAAAGTAAATGAAACCCAACATTTTAAGTATTTTTGTGCTAAGTCACCTAAAGTAGGTCAAATCCTTTTTGAGAAAGCCCATTTCATTTCAACTTCCCCCATATATGCTCTCTCCTCACCCCCCCCCCCCCAAACAGTTAACCGTTACCATCATAAATCACCTCAACCTTTCATTGTCAACCTTATGCAAACTCTCCATATTTTCTCCCCCTCAGAAACCTTTGCACCCAAACTTCTCCTCTCTTTATAAATTTCCAAAAACCCTAGCGATAGCCAAGAGACAGAACCAAACCCAAACAACCAGGCTAAACTTGACTTCAAGAACAACCCACCATCTGCTTCATTCGAAGAAGGTGAAGTTGTACAAATCGTCAGATCTACACGAATGTCCATTGTCACTGTAGAAGTTTCATTGAAAGACAAAGAGCCTAAGGTTCACATTCAACACTTCTTTGACATTGAGTCATTGGAGACTATTGGGTGTATTATCAAGGCACACCTAATGTTGTGCAACATCCACCGCTTCTTCGAGAACCTAAAGGTGGTGGTGCCTAAATTCATCCGAGAGTTCTGGAGGACAGCCAAGGTCTATCATTATGAGGTAATTAGCAATTTTTTTGTTGGACAAGTACTTGGCATTATTGTGAAGCTATCAGTAAAAACCATTGCTCAACCATTGGTTGTGAGCGTAAAGGCACCAAGTTCATGAACGATTGAGGTAATGAACTTGAGGCCACATTGGGCACTCTCTGTGGGGACCCAATTGGGCCAATATGCCAAGGAAGTATGGCACCAGCAAAGTGAAGATTTTTTAGCAGATTGTAAGCAAAGCTATCATCCACAAATAGGGCTCAAAGGACTTTCTGTCAAATGCCCAAAAGTTCATCTTGCATCATCTGATGGAAGGCACTCCCTTTGACTTGCCCCAAATTCTCTTCAATTGTTTTGCAACTGAAGTGATGAAGGACAAGAGTATTTGGAGGGGCATCTACCACAACGCTGTTGTTAGACTTTAGTCAAGCATACCAATTGTCGTTGCAAGTTACAAATTTATAAAAAAAGATCGTCTCCACAGGGACTTGAGTTACTTAATTCATCCGGATAAAGTTTATAAGTTTAATAGTTATGTACAAATTTAATCAAAATATCATGGGTTTTTCTAACTAACAAAAGATAATTTCAAGTAATGAAATAACGAAAATAACGGAAATTATAGAAATAACAAAATTTAGTGTGTCAGAAATACGTAAAGGTACGGAAACAATAATAACAAATTTAATTAATTCAAGGAAAACATAGGATTTGATTTCATTGTTGATACCCTCAGTATCCAAATAAGATTAACATATATGAAACATTTTCTAACATTACTGATGCATACATTAAGTTACCCCGAGTCAATTCCTCGCACTCGAGAATCCTATCAATATTTACCGAATATCGATCCCTCGCATATGAAGTAAATATCCCAGCATTACAATCATAATTTCGTGTTTTTTTCAATCAAAATGTTATGCTTTATTCCTAGCAACGTAACATAAAGAGTAAAATCATTCAATTCAAATTCTAAGAGTACTTTCCAGTCAAACTTAAAATCCAATTTCGTGAAACTAGTGATCAAATAGAATCAAGCATTACGAACAGAATGAAATCACCAATAAAGGGTAGAAAACATTCATGCGTATATAATATCAAAAGAGATACATAAGGGTACAAAGATTACATCCAATCATTTGGAAAAACTAACCAATCATTGCATAGGGCACAAGACTATCAAGAGAAATGACAAAGGATGCAATCCATGGTCATAACTCTACAACGCTCGGGCTCCACTTTCCATTTTCTTCTTCACTTCCCAAGCTTCTCACATTTTGTCTCTGCTTCTGGTTGTAATTTTCAACTTCCTAAACATAGCAATTTATAGAAAAGAGCCAAGAGGTTCAGACAAATTCTCCCAGGCAAGCTAAACTCGCCCAAGCAAATTTCTTGCCTAGTGTTGAAGGCCCCAATTCTCCCAGGCGAGTTGTAACTCTCCCAGGCGAGTTGGTTGCTTAAGCCTGAAGAAATTTGATTAGCCCAGGCAAGTTGGTTACCAGCTTGGGCGAATGGATGTCTAAAATTTTGGGGAAATGACCATTTTGCCCTTCTTTTGACTTTGTTTCTGGATTTAACAAACAACCATCAAAACCTACAAAATCATGGATGAATCCTTCATATGTAAACAAAAACATTAGTAAATGTACAATATATATATATATATATATATATATAACTAGATTTAACAGTAGTTTATAAGAAAAATATTACAATTGAAAGATAAGTGTTAACATTTTAATCCCAAAAATAAATAAAATATGGCACTTATCAGTCATCCTGACCAAGGTTTTTGAAGCCTATGGAGTAATAAGGAAGTTCTTGTATGGGACTCCTAAAGAAGTACAAGATAGAATCTATTTTGACGGGGTATTTTTTTCCCAAACAAAAGGCCTTCAATCAAGAGGACATCTCAAAGATGAAATAGTTGATTATGACTCCCTAGATGGACAATTCCATTCTTTCTGAACTCTATTAGAAGTTTGGACTCAACACTAGGATGCAAACATAGGTGTGGTAAAAAGTAGCTGATGAAGTTGAAACAGTGGATGTAGACACAACTTCTTAAGATGAAAAGAAATTTAAGATGGCTCATGTGTTCACAAGGACTGCACCCAAGAAGCAACAACCATAGTCCACTGCAGAATGCCTAAGGGAATTCAGTGAGACTGACAATGGTGAAGATGGGTTAGTGTTTAGAAAGAGGAAAGTTGCATCACCTTCAGATGAGAGCATTGTGTTTTAAATGAAGAAGGTTAGACCAACTCAACTGTGTCCACCTCCCCCAACTCAACCTTGCACTAGCAAGCGATAGAAAAAAGTTGGTCAAAGAACTAAGCGTCCAGCAGGTGAGCAATCCTTTGTTGCTGCTACCACTAATTCTCCACCCATAGAGATTCCTCCCATACGAGAACAGACCTCCGTCATCCAACAGTTCAATAGAAGCTTAAGAAGGACTAAGATTATTCACCTTAAGAAGAAGGAAAGAACTGACTCCAATGTTGATATGGATCATGAAGTTCTACACCAAGCACCTCCATCACCCATCCATCTTGATCGTTTCCACCATCAAGGACCACCAACCAAAGACCCTAACCTCTCCAAAGAAGACATGGCAAGGATACAGTTTCCTGTGGACTTTCTCTTTGAGAATGCTTACAACATTCAAAGGAGATTGGACATGGAATTCCAACCTTCAATTGATTGGACGCAAATGCAATTGGATGTTGAGGAGGAAGTTATCACATGCCCTTCATCCATACATAAGGTAGATGAAGTTGTACCCTCCTCTTCTGCATTGTATCAACCTATAGAGGTTGAAATCCTTCCTCCATCAACTTGGAAGCGGATTCATTCTAAGGTATCCAAACCTGCATCCCTAGTGACCCTTTGTAAGAATGTTTACAAGATTCCATTTAGGGCTTGCAAAGAATTGGTCAGCTATGATAAAGACATCATTGGATGGAGTCAAAAGATTGATACTCAAACTGACTCCAATGTTGATATGGATCATGAAGTTCTACACCAAGCACCTCCATCACCCATCCATCTTGATCGTTTCCACCATCAAGGACCACCAACCAAAGACCCTAACCTCTCCAAAGAAGACATGGCAAGGATACAATTTCCTGTGGACTTTCTCTTTGAGAATGCTTACAAAATTCAAAGGAGATTGGACGTAGAATTCCAACCTTCAATTGATTGGATGTAAATGCCATTGGACATTGAGGAGGAAGTTATCACATGCCCTTCATCCATACATAAGGTAGATGAAGTTGTACCCTTATCTTCTGCATTGTATCAACCTATAGGGGTTGAAATCCTTTCTCCATCAACTTGGAAGCAGATTCATTTTAAGGTATCCAAACCTGTATCCCTAGTGACCCTTTGTAAGAATGTTTACAAGATTCCATTCAGGGCTTGCAAAGAATTGGTCAATTATGATAAAGAGATCATTGGATGGAGTCAAAAGATTGATGCTCAACATATTGACCCTTCTTCTTATGACCTTTTGCCACCATTCCTGCATCCAAAACACGTCCAACTCTTTACTCCGATGTCCCAGTTTGTACCTTTAGTCTATGGCCATCAAGTCATTCCCTTAACAAAGGATCACATCTTCAACGTTGGGATGATCATGATGCAATGCAGTCTAACTGATCAATGGCCAAGTTATCCCCCTGTAATTCACATTTTCCCAATAATAGCAATCAAGTTCATGCCCGATAGAATAGCTCTCAGGTTGCCTCCCTTGGACCTCAAGAAAAAAAGGGAAGGTTCCTCCCCACAACAAACCCATGCCTAACTGATGCAATCCTACCATCCAAGGGCATTGGATAGAAGACTCCAAGAAGATTGGACCAAAGATGCAAGAGAAGGCCCTAGGGTTCTCATGAGCCTTAGGGTAGATTTCGGGACCATGGGCTAAGTATGAGCTCACTTATCTTTGTACATATTAGATTAGGATGTCATTATATTTGGTCCTTGTATTTAGGGCTCCATATTGTAGGTAGGGTACCCTAGAAATATAGGATTTTTCAGCCCTTGTATTTTAGGGCACCGAGACTAGTTTTTGTATTAGGGGTAGTTTTGTAATTTCACATGCACTAAGTGAATATTTGATGTGTGTGGTTGGAAATAAATTTAGTTGAATCGGTAGAAGCCCAATCCAATTATATTTTAGAGGGGGAGGTGAGCATTTGTGATGAGAATCCTGAAATTGGCCAAATACAGGCTAAAAGCCCAAGTGGAGAAGGACGAAGGCTCAAGTGGAGAAGGACAAAGCCCCCCGAGTGGAGAAGGATGAAGGCCCAAGTGGAGAAGGATGAAGGCCCAGAGGCAAAGACATTATCAAGACTATTAATTGTTGCTGATGGCCCAAACTAATTTGAAGGCTCAAGTTAAATAAGTTTTTAGTTATAATTTATTTTTTTTGTAATTTAGGCCCAAACTGTTTAGAAGGCCCATGTCTATTTTTATCTTTTTGTTCAGCTACACTATAAGTATTGGTTTTTGTTTTGAATAAAAAAACTTTTGGCATTTTGATAAAATTTGGTGAGAGTTTCTCTCTGGGTTCCTTGTTGAACCAATTATCAGACTTATCAAGGTAATCCTTGTGGCGTCTACCCAGACTTATCTTCCTTCATTGGAAGTGGCGTCTACCCAGACTTATCTTCCTTCACCGGAAGTGGCGTCTACCCTGACTTATCTTCCTTCACTGGAAGTGGCGTCATCCAAATCTCTGTAACCTGTATCAAGTGATCCGTTCCTAGTCAGGTTCACATCATCTGGTATCAGAGCTTCAGCTCTTGATACAGGTTCTATCTTATCCTATTATTTTCTTTGTAATTTGTCCAGGTTCGTTGTTTGTCTTTGTTCTGTTATTTGTTTTCTTGTTTGCGTTCTTGTTTGTGTCTTTGTTTCGTTCTTGTTCTTGTCACGTTTTTGTTCTTGTTCTTGTTTCTTGTGTCTTTCAGACTTTGTGTCAAAAAAAAAATCTGTTTGAGTTTTATTTCAAGTTAAAAAAAATTGCAGAAATTTTTTTAAAAAAAGAGAAGAAAACAAAAAAAAAAGAAAAGAAAGTGGGGTGTTTGATCTTTGAACACGAAATTGAGGAAATTAGAGGCTTTTTTTTGGCAGAAAATCGTGTACCAAATCCCCTTATCTAGATTCTCCTCTGAATTCTGAGCGTTTTGATATATAGTGGGCCTCAAACAGACAATCGTAGCAAAAGTTATGAGCATTTGAAGTTTACTTGTCATATTTGTTATCTTATCTGCTATCCTATCTATTATCTTATTTATTATCATATCTGTTATCCAAATTAAATCTAATTTGTTATCCAAATCTGATCTGTTCTCCAAATCAAATCAAATCAAAATTTGTTATCCAAATCAAATCAAGTCTAATCTGTTATCTAAATCAAATCCAATCTGCTATCCAAATCAAATCTAAATCCAAATCAAGTCTAATCTGTTAACCAAAATCAAATCTGATTTGTTATCCAAATTAAATCTGATTTGTTATCCAAATTAAATCTGCTACACAGTATGTGATAATTAAACTGTCTTTCCTGTTATATACCTTGTGTGTCTAATTTGATTCATCCAGGAACTTAAGAGGGAGTGAGTGGTAAAAGGCAAGAGTGAAAACATCACACAAAAGCCTATATTGAGAGCATCAAACACGAGTGAACTACCATCAAAGAGAGAAACACGTGAGTAGAGTGTGGTGAGGTCCTGAATTTTTTTTTTTAATTTACTGCAAAATTCTTTGTTCCTTAATCATGGCAAGAGCTGGTGACAATGGTGGTGTATATCATCAACTGGACGAATCTCATCGCTTATTTCTGGACGCGTGGACTACACAAATGCAACGTTTGTTGAACCGTAACAAAGAAGAGCCCTACAGACGAATAGCCAAATCTTCCTCGTTTACTCTTAAACCTCTATCCCCTAGAGAAGTGTGTGATGACCAAATCAGAATGAGAGAAAAGAGAGAACAAGAGAAAGAAAATAGTGAGGCACCACAAAGGAATATGAAAAAGACGAGTGATACACCCGAGGAAAAGAGTGATACACAAGAGAGAGAGTGATAATTCTAATCAGTTAACTATTTATGTTTCTCCTAGTGTTCAACCCTTATTGCAGGAATTTAAAGATGTCTTTCCCAAGGAGATTCCTCATGGACTGCCACCTTCAAGAAGCATAGAACATCAAGTTGATCTCTTTCTAGAAGCTTCATTGCCTAACAAGCCAACTTACAACAGCAAGCCCCAAGAGACTCAGCATAAGGATGCACAGGTCAAAGTTGAGTATGTGAAAACATTGTATGACCAAGTGAAGGTGCAAATTGCAAAGAAGAATGAAAGTTATACTAAGCAAGCCAACAAGAAAAGGAAGGAAGTGGTACTTGAACCTGGTGATGATCCTGGACATTTGAGGGCAAATGTTTTCCAAGAAGGAGGGAATGATGAGAATCCTGAAATTGGCCAAATACAGGCTAAAAGCCCAAGTGGAGAAGGACGAAGGCTCAAGTGGAGAAGGACAAAGCCCCCCGAGTGGAGAAGGATGAAGGCCCAAGTGGAGAAGGATGAAGGCCCAGAGGCAAAGACATTATCAAGACTATTAATTGTTGCTGATGGCCCAAACTAATTTGAAGGCTCAAGTTAAATAAGTTTTTAGTTATAATTTATTTTTTTTGTAATTTAGGCCCAAACTGTTTAGAAGGCCCATGTCTATTTTTATCTTTTTGTTCAGCTACACTATAAGTATTGGTTTTTGTTTTGAATAAAAAAACTTTTGGCATTTTGATAAAATTTGGTGAGAGTTTCTCTCTGGGTTCCTTGTTGAACCAATTATCAGACTTATCAAGGTAATCCTTGTGGCGTCTACCCAGACTTATCTTCCTTCATTGGAAGTGGCGTCTACCCAGACTTATCTTCCTTCACCGGAAGTGGCGTCTACCCAGACTTATCTTCCTTCACCGGAAGTGGCGTCTACCCTGACTTATCTTCCTTCACCGGAAGTGGCGTCATCCAAACCTTCGTAGCCTGTATCAAGTGATCCGTTCCTAGTCAGGTTCACATCAATTTGCTTACTACACCCCATTGCCACATCATATAGTCACACTTTGTGCATGACCTTCATGCTTTACATGCCTCATGACACCTAAGCACACTTAGTGGAGAATCTTGGAATTGATCTTGGATTAGTGGGCTGAACCATAACTAAAATTCACCAATCATAATTAGTGAAATTTTGGCTCCAAAGTTTGGCTCCACAAATTCAATTTCAAATTCAAGTGAAATTTGAATTAAAATTCAAATTTCCCTCCAATTTTGTGTGACACTTAGGCTATAAATAGAGGTCATGTGTGTGCATTTTTTTCAACTTTGATGATTTGAAAATTAAACTTCAGATTTCAAAGCTCTTTTAGAGCACAAAATTTCGTGCTCTTCTCTCCCTCTCCCTTCATTCATCTCCTTCTTCTTCCAAGCTCTTATCCATGGCCTTCTATGGTGGTGAGCTTCTTCTAGACTCATCTTCTCCTTGAAGTGGCGTCTCCTCTCTCTCTTCCTTCTCCATTCCGCTGCCATTCATCTTCCAAGAAGCAAAGGAATCCATTGATGAAGAAGATCTTAGGCCTACAAGCTCCAATGGAGCTTACATCATGTGGTATCAAGAGCATCTTCATCTAGGTGATGTTCTTTTGCTTCCTCTATCTTTTTGTTCGGTGAATTCTCTTTAATTCCTTATTCTTCATCTTACTCTCCATGTATATCCTCCATTTTCTTGTGGTTTGGTGCTGTTTAGAGTAGATTAAATAAAAATAAAGCGCTTAAATCTTAGATCTACACTTGTTCTTGCATTTCTATGGTTCAAATTTTGTAGATCTACTCTTGAATCTTGTTTTTGTGTTGATTTTAGGTTCTATCATTTTTCATTCATAATATTCTTATGCTGAACCTTTACATATAAATTTTCTTCCAAAATATTGATTGGAAAAAAAACACTAAAATCTAAGTGTAAATCACTTAATCCATGTTGTCTTAGAGTCATGTTTAGTCATAGTAATTGTCACATTATGTTCTAAGTTTGTGTTGAATTTTTTATTTTGTTCATTGAATTCTAGATACATTTGTTCATGTATTCTTTTCATTCTTAGCCTATCTTTTGAATTTTGAGTCTAATTCATGCATGTTATTTAGTTCATAACATGTTCTAAATCAATTCCTAGAAGTAGTCTTGTTCTTGAACTTTTTTTTTGTTTTCTAAGTTTCCTACATGATGCCTATGATGAAGTTGAGTTGTGGTGCTGAGTTGTGGCTGGATTTGTGAATCAAAATAAGTCTTAAGCTCTCTTGAATTGTGTTATTCAAGATAATTGAGCATAAGCAAACACAAATTGTAACTATCCAGGCCTTAAACAACATAAACACTACTCTTGATTTCTAGGTTGAAATCGCTGGTGCGGGCAGCTTGAACATATGAACTTGTATAAATTACTGGGAATTGGTCACTACGTTTTTTGAGCTGAAAGTCTTACTGAATTTTCTAGACATCTGGACCAAAATTATAAAAAAAGAACCAAGCAATTTGGATTAAAGGAAAAAATAAGAAAAATCGCACAAGTTGGAAGAAAAATCAATGTCCAGGAAAAAAAAGGTGAAAGGAAAGTGTGCTTGTTGTTTTGGCTCAAAATTTGTTCTATAATTGGTGCCTATTTTATACCAATCCTAGTTCTGAAATTTCAATTGAAAATTATTGTGAAAACAAGTGCCAACACTAGAGGTTTCTTGAGTCTTTTTTTTTAGAGTTTTTCTACTCTACTCTAGAGCCTTTCTAGGTTTCTTTTTGAGTCCTAGCTTGATTTTTTGTGCTTTTCATTGCTTTAATTGTTGAATAATCCTTGGAAATTTGTCTTGTTAAAACTCTATTGGTTTAGCTTTCATTTCATTTTTTTTTTTGGTTTTTGGTTATTGCTTGTCTCTTTGTTTCCTTGCTTGTGAGTTGCCATATAGGGAATTGGAAAGGAGGATTGGTGCCATATCTTGAAGAATTTGAGTCAAGAAGTAAGGGGGCAACCACCTTAAGAGCTATTGGACTAAGAAGCACTCCAAATTGAGTGAAACACTAAAGAGAGAATAGCCACCACAATTGAGGAATTTTTTCTTTGTAATTTTGTAATTGGCAATTTGCTTTGCTTTCAAATTTTGTAACAAAAAGGTCTTTCATTGGAAGTAAGTTGGGAGCCTCCGCTAGGTCACCCTACTTCCATTTGTGTGTAATAATTTTAGGCAATTTCCCCTTAGGATAGTGATTGTTTTGTTGGGATCCTTAAATGAGGTCATCCAAACACTCTTAGGATCCGCCTAGTTTGCATTTCTTGCACTTTAATTTCTTCCTTATTTTCATAGCTTATTTCCTTTACCCTCCATTGTCAAACCGCCTAGATAGCTTGCCTTTTACCAATTAGTTTTTACCTTATCTTTCACACCTTTTTTATTGTTTATTTTGGCTAGTTTCAACCATAGTTTCTTTTACCTTTTGTTTTCAAACCCCCAACAAGAAAGAACCATAACTTGGGAACCAACATGAGTCTTCATTCTTCATCTAGTGTTAATGGTGAGGGTTCTACTCCTAAGGACCCCTTGTATAAGATATTAGATGAGTTGAGATCCCTTAAGTTGTGGAAAGAAAAACAAGAGAGAAAAGAAAAAGGTAAAAAAAGAGTGGAAGAAATAAGTCAAGATGAAAGAGAGAAAATAAGAGAGGAAGAAAGAAGAAAAATAATGAAAGAAATGAAAAGAGAAAAACATGCCTCCTATAGTAGTCATGACTCTTGCAAGAGTTTAAGTGAAGAACTTAGTGACTATTATAGAGGGTGCCATAGTTCACATACTAAACATCACTCCCAAAGAAAAGAAAAGGATAGAAGGCCTCAAGAGGTTAACATTAGCCTCCCATATTTCCATGGAAAAAATAATGTTGAGGCCTACTTAGATTGGGAAATGAAGGTTGAACAACTCTTTGCTTGCCATCATATTAGCGAAGAGAGAAAAGTTCCATTGGCTACCCTTAGCTTTCAAGGGTATGCCCTCTATTGGTGGACATCCCTTGTTAGGGAACGAAGGATTCATGGGGATCCTCCAGTAGAGTATTGGAATGATCTTAAGAGTGCCCTTAGGAAGAGGCACATTCCCTCCTACTATGAAAGGGAGCTTATGGACAAGCTCCAAAGGCTTAGACAAGGGAGTATGAGTGTTGAAAAATATAGACAACAAATGGAACTACTCCTTTTAAGCGCTGGACTTAGGGAGGAGGAAAGAACAAGCATAGTTAGGTTCCTTAGTGGGCTTAATATGGAAGTGAGGGACAAGGTTGAACTCCTTCCATATAGGGACCTAGATGAGCTAGTCCAACTTTGTATAAGAGTGGAGCAACAACTTAAAAGAAAGCCTTCTTCAAAATCTTATGGCTCTCACTCTTATCCAAGGAAGGACCAAGCCCATGGAATTTTAGGGGCTGCACCTTCAAAACCCAAGGAAGATAAGTGTAAGACCATAAAGAAATACACCCCTAAGACTAGTTCCCAAGAAAGGACTAGCAACATTAAATGCTTCAAATGTCTTGGGAGAGGTCACATTGCCTCTCAATGCCCCACAAAGAAAACCATGATCATGAGGGGTCAAGACATTTATAGTAGTCAAGAGGAGACTACTTCTTGCCCCTCCTTTAGTGGAAGTGAAGATGAAGTAAGGGGTGAAGAGTCTAGTGAGAAAGTCTACCCTCGAAGAAGGTGACCTCTTAATGGTTAGAAGGCTTCTTGGAGGTAAATATTGTGATCTATCTCAATCCCAAAGAGAGAACATCTTTCATACAAGACGCAAAATTTTAGATAAAACTTGTTCTCTCATTGTGGATAGTGGATCTTGTTGCAATTTTTGTAGCACAACATTAGTTTCCAAGTTGAACCTCACTATCATTCCCCACCCAAAACCTTATAAACTTCAATGTCTCAATGAGCAAGGGGAAATGATTGTTAACTAACAAGTGAAGGTACCTTTCTCTATTGGGACATATAAGGATGAAGTTAATTGTGATATAGTTCCCATGCAGGCAGTACATATTCTTTTAGGAAGGCCATGGCAATTTGATAGGAAGATCATTTACAATGGCCTAACAAATGAAATTACCCTCACCCATCTTGGCACTAAATTTGTGTTGCATCCTCAAATACCTTCATAGGTGGCCAAAGATCGGACCTGCACGGCCTACCCGACTCGGCGGCATTAACTGCTCCCCCTCCATGATTGGCGAGCGGGTTCATTTTCACGTTGGGCCGGTCCTCTTGAAACGTCAACCATCTGGCGTCTATCAAATGTTGGACCCTTTATTTAAGGGCCAGACATTTTTCGGTGGAGTGGCCCGGGGTTTTCCCATGGTATGCGCAAGTTGTGTCAGGGTCACACCACTTTGGGAAAGGAGGTTGGTAGATCTTCTTGGGAGATATCACAGCCATCTGGTTGGCAATGAGGGACGGCAAGAGGTCTTCATACGTCATTGGGATCGGGGTGAATTCTGGAATTGGCCTCGGGGGAAAGTTCCTCATCACGTTGGAATCGACGCCTTAGTGGGCATTGCCGGCCGGGCGAGTCGTGGTTGGAGCCGGAGCTTGGGGGGCCTCCCTCTGGATGGGGGCGGGCGCTCTAGGCTGTATGGGTGCTAAATTGGAAGAGTTCCCGGCACGAGCTAAGAAGCTCAAGTGATGTTGCGCGTACTGATGGGTACCATGAGAGGTCTGTGGTGGCTTGACCCATGCGAGCGCCGAAGTGACGACATGGGTATCTCCTTCCTTCCATTTTGCCCTAGTTGCTCTGATCCTTCTAGCATTGGTACTTGTGGAGGAGACGTAATCGAACATCCCTCTCTTCAAACCTACTTCGATTCTCTCCCCGGCAAATACCAAGTCCGCGAAGCTGGAGGGCATATAGCCTACCAACTTCTCATAGTAAAACACTGGTAAGGTGTCTACCATCACGGTAATCATCTCCCTTTTGACCATGGGAGGGGCCACTTGTGCTGCCAGGTCTCTCCACCGCTGAGCGTACTCTTTAAAGGTCTCACTTTCCTTCTTAACCATGTTCTGCAGCTAAGTGAGATTGGGAGCCATATCGGAATTGTACTGATATTGCCTAAGGAAGGCAGTAATCAGATCCTTCCAAGTACGGATGTGGGAAGCTTCCAGATTAGTGTACCAAATGACCGCGGCTCCAGCCAAGCTATCTTGGAAAAAGTGCATTAACAACTTTTCATCCCTAGAATGTGCCCCCATCTTGCGATAATACATCTTGAGATGGTTCTTAGAACAAATCGTCCCTTTGTACTTGTCAAAATCAGGTACCATGAATTTTGGGGGGATGACGACGTCCGGTACCAAGCAAAGATCCGCCATGTCCTCGAATGGATAGTCGCCAAAGCCTTCAACAGCTCTCAATCTCTCCTCGAAGTGACGACATGGCTTGCATTTGGAGAGGTCCCATCAACCACCCCAACTCCTTAAGGCTGGTGACATCTAGGCCCTTAATCTTGACTTGATAGAATCTTTTTCCAGTTTGATTTGTTCCCATGTTTTACTAAAGTGAAACAAAACCCAGTGCGAATCAAAACTCCGACATCTATCATGGGTGGAATGGATGAATGCATGAAGAAATGCATATGGCACAGATGCAATTTATGAATATGGGAGCCTGGGAAATTGTCTCCTTCTTAGATACAACGTCTTGGGGTAGCACGATGCCCGACGTATGTATTTAAGAAGGTGACACGGACCTTCCGTTGGTTTGCCAAAGAGAGGGGATCCAGACGAAAACCCGTGCATGATAAGGCACAACATGGGAATGTACATAGTACGACACTAACCACAAAAAAATATAATCAAAGGGATACACAACATTTGACTACATGTATGGCAGTGTGAAAAATGGCACGCAGCGTGTTTGCTCCGTGCCCCTCTTTTAGGGACCTACATGGGAGGGAGATAAAAGGGCTTTTTAGTGATAATTCCCAAGGTGGTCATATCTCTCTTGATGGTTTCTAGAGGTATCATCCCCTTCGAAGAGCATATTGCAGCAGTAGGGACTACTAGCAACAATATGTTATCAAAGAGAAAAACTCTAGATGAGGGTTCACTGTAATCAAGCAAGTCGGAGACCTAGCATGATCACAGATTCACCTCCACTTCTTATGTTCCCACGAACCCGGGTATAGGGCCCTTTTTCAACTCACCGTGTGTGCAAATAGTGTTGGTGTTTGTGTGCATGAAATGAATAAATATTTACCTCATGCATACATTTTAAAACACACTAAAAGCATCAAAAGAGTTTATATACACAAGATCATAAGAAAAAAGAAAAAGAACAAAAGGGGAGTCATAGTAAAGAAAACACACTGATTGATTGGCCTAACTCTCTAACAATAGTCCCCAGTGGAGTCGCCAACTGTCGCAACCTACCCTTCGGCGGGAGGGCGAGACGAGACTCGTGGGTGCATCTTCCGAGGAAGGAAAACACGTGGAGTCGCCACCAACGTTTATTTGAGGAAAACGTTAGAAAAACCAGAAAAAGGCGTGGTCTACGAACTTTAAGTGAAAGGTTCGGGAGTTGTATTTACGCACGGGGAAGGTATTAGTACCCCATGCGTCCGTCACAAGGGACGGCAACCTTTAATCAAGTGTGCGAATATGACTTCAATTTGTGTTATCTTCCCTTTTTTATGCTTTTTATGCCTTATATATTTTTTATCTTTTTGTGGTCGACAAGGGTGTTTCCCTTGCTCCTACGTATTCCTCAATTTGTGGTAAGGAAATCAGACCTACGTAGTTCTTTGAGAACTAAACGTTGGTTAAATTATTTTTATCTTTTTTTGCAAGATGTATTTTGATTGAACGGAAGGGTCATTTAAGGCGTTGGACCATTACACGATCTTTCGATTTTTTTGAAAGGAGAGAAAACATTAAGGAATTGGACCATTAATGATCTCTTCTTTTTTTGAAAGAGGTAACAAAGCTACGTGTTGATTTTAGGCTTTTAGAAATCCACCTTTAACCAATAAAAGCGGAAAAGACCATTTCAAGGCGTTGGACCTTAAAAATGGCTTTTTAGGTGATGACAAAAGTTTGATTTATGAATTGATTTTAGCCTTAGTTTCACTTTGGTTAGTTAGTCAATTCGATTAAGAAAGAAAAATCCCAAAGAAAAACGTCCGATTGATTTTTTTGATTATTTTATTAAAAGATATTTTTTTATTATTATATTATTATTTTGCCTCTTCTTGGTTTTAAACGTGGTTACGGCATGACAGAACGGTCGGATTTCATTTTAACAGAAATTAAAAGATGTTACAATTCAAATGAACGGTGGAAATTTATTTTATTTATTGATTAGGCGAGGAAATGACTTAAATAAATGACTAAAGCACGTCAAAAGGGGGTACGGAAAGTAAATGAAATAAAAATAAAAGCATGCGAAACAAGTGGGGACCACTAAGGGCACATAGAATGAATTGAAAAGTTCAATTTCGGGAACTTACCGGTTGAAGACCAAAGAAGGACAAAGAACGAATGAAGAACGGTGGAAAACCTTTGCGAAATCGCCCACGGAAACGTCTTGGAAGCGTTACGGTAGCACCTCGGCTTGGATTTTCTTCACGGAAACAATTTTTCTCACTAATTTTAAGTTATTCTCAGATACCAGGAGGGTTGAACATTTTTGTTCTTCCCACCTTCCCCTATTTATAGGGGAAAAAAGGGAGGTGGTTGCCACCCAGCTCGCCCAGGCGAGCTAGGTTGCTTCCACTAGAAGACACCGCCTTCTCCTGGAAGGCCCAAGTGGACTTGATTGCTATTTGTACCCCCTTGTTTAGTAAATACACCCCCTCTGTCCTTTTTTGCTGATTCTTTTTCCGTAACGTTACGGAACTTTACGAATTACGTAACGATACTTGTTTTCTTTCCGTAATGTCACGAAACCTTACGGATTACGCAATCATCCCTTCTTTGGCTTTCGGAATGTTACAGAACTTTACAGATTGCGCATTAACACTTCCTTTCATCTCCCGACATGTTGTGAAACTTCACGGATTGCCTAACGATGGGTGTCAAGTACCTCAAAGTGGTCAAGCGAGGGTCGCATCCCAACAAACAGATGGTCCCCAGACGAAATTAGGGTATGACAGTAGGAAATAGTATCAAATTGGGGGGGGGTTGTTTGCTTTTGTAAATTAAAGAGCGAGTAAAATTGAATTAGAAAAATATTAGAATTAAAATACGTTGCTTCCCCTTAATTCACAAGCAAGTCTCTTATCCTAGGTTGCAAGAATTTATCCTGTATCAGTTTAACCACTTAATCCAACCCTAAATTAAATTACTAGGCGAAATTTAACATAAAACATTCATTATGTGATTAAGCAACACATACACCAATTACTCATAAACGACCATTAAGCATGAACGTAAATTAAGCACAGAGACAATTAATCAAGCACTAAGCATGCATGAATTAATAGCAACAAATTCAGAGTAATTAGTGAAGAGGAAAAACTGAACAGAATTTAACAGTAATAATAGAACCTCAAAGAGAACTGTGCTTCATCCTCAAGAGAAAGCAACGCTGGGGACTTAGCCTTCCATTAATCAATAGATAACGAACTTCTAAATTGAAGAACGAAATTTTATTGCTATTGGAACTGCAAAACGAAAAAAATGTCTCAAAGAAAAAACCTAAAACTAAAAAAAATGAAAATAGGGGAGAGAAAAGAGAGAGAGAAGAGAGGGCCTAAACTAGAACCTTGATGTTGTTATATAGTTTTTCCAGCCCCAAAGCTTACAAATCTGTTTTAAATCCAAGCCCATAAATAAAATCAAATCAAATCTAGATAAGATAAGATAAGATAAGATCTAGATGAAATAATATCTAGATGAGATCAAATCTAAATAATATCTAGATAAGATAAGATGAGATCTAATTTTGTAGAATAGTCTGCTCTCTTCAAGTCCAAGCCCAATTCTAGATTCAAGCCCAATGCTTTATTAATTCCTGAAATTAGATTAAAAACATCAAATTAGCTGAATGGGCCCAAATAATAAAACTGCCTAATTAATTTGACAATTAAGATTAATCAGTACTTAAAATGGTGCAAAAAGGGTTAAGAAATAGGAGAAAATAATGGCACATCAGGCAGCCTAAAAATATAGGATTTTTCAGCCCTTGTATTTTAGGGCACCTAGACTAGTTCTTGTATTAGGGGTAGTTTTGTAATTTCACATGCATTAAGTGAATATTTGATGTGTGTGTTGGGAAATAAATTTAATTGAATTGGGAGAAACCCAATCCAAATAAATTTTAGAGGGGGAGGTGAGCATTTTCTTACTACACCCCATTGCCACATCATATCGTCACACTTTGTGCATGTCCTTCATGCTTTACATGCCTCATGACACCTAAGCACACTTAGTGGAGAATCTTGGACTTGATCTTGGATTAGTGGGCTGAACCATAACTGAAATTCACTAATGATAATTAGTGAAATTTTGGCTCCAAAATTTGGCTTCACAAATTTAATTTCAAATTCAAGTGAAATTTGAATAGAAATTCAAATTTCCCTCCAATTTTGTGTGACACTTAGGTTATAAATAGAGGTCATGTGTGTGCATTTTTTGTCAAATTTGATCATTTGAGAATTATACTTCAAAGTTTGGACTTCTTTTGAGGCACAAAATTTCGTGCTCCTTCTCTTCCTCTCTCTCCACTCATCTTTTCCTACCTTCAAGCTCTTATCCTAGGCTTCCTATGGGGGTGAGCTTATTCTTGACTCATCTTCTCCTTGAAATGGCGTCTCCAATCATCTTTCTTCCTTCATTCCGCTGCCATTAAACTTCAAGAATCAAAGGACTCCATTGATGAAGAAGATCCAAGGCCTACAAGCTCCACATGAAGCTACATCATTATCCGCTTCAACTCTTGAGACTTCCATTCTTCCACTGCGTTCACCGCGGAGTTCCCATGATTGGCAAGTGGGTTAATCCTTATGTTTGGACTATCCTCTGGAAATGTAAGTCATCCAGCATCAATCAAGCTTTGTACCTTGTGCTTAAAGGCTACACACTGCTCGATGGAGTGCCCCGGGATGCCACCATGATAGGCGCATGTGGTGTTAGTGTCGCAACGTGCCCTTCGCGGGCGAGCGAAGGCGAGGCTCACGGGTGCGCTTTCAAAAAGGAGGAAAGATGCGCGGAGTCGCCACCAATGTTTATTTGTGGAAAACGTCGGGAAAACCGAAGGAAACCGGTCAAAATAAAAATTCTAAGTTTGGGAGTTATATTTACGTTTGAGGAAGGTATTAGCACCTCTCACGTTTGTCTCAAAGGACAACAGCCTATTTTTTAGAATTATGGAAATTGTGTTACCTTAACTTTTATTTCTTTTTATTTTTTGAGGTCGACAAAAGCGGAGCTTTTGCTCCTACGTACCCTCCATCAAAGAGGAAATCAGATCTACGTAGTTCTTCCTTTAGAGGTGAATCAAGCGATTCTTTTACTTGAAAGGTGATCATCTAAAGGTGTTGGGCCTTTAAAAACGATCCATTTAACTTGGTAAGAAAAAGCTGAGATAAAACTTTCAAATCCCTTTTTTAGTGACTTTTTTGGTGGACGAGCTTGACTTGGCGAATTGATTTTAGCCTTAGTTTCGCTTTAGTTATTTAATCAATTCAATTAAGAATGAGAAATCCCAAAGAGAAAACATCCGATTGATTTTTCCGCTTTATTTTACTAAAAGATATTTTTTATTATTATATTATTATTTTACCTCTTTTTGATTTCCAACGTGGTTACGACACGACTGAACGGTCGGAATTCATTTTAACCGAAATTAACGGATGATGCAATTCAAATGATCGGTGGAAATTTATTTTATTTTTAGATTAGGCGAGAAATGACTTAAATAAATGACTGAAGCACGTCAAAAGGGGGTATAAAAAGTGAATGAAACCGAGAATAAAAATACATGAAACAAAATGTGGACCACCACGGGTACATAGAATGAATTGAAAAGCTCGGTTTGAGGTACTTACTCGTTGAAGACTGAAGAAAACAAAGAACGAACGATGAACGTTGAAGAACGGTCGAGAATTTTCGCGTAATTACTCACAGAAACGTTAAGGAAAAGTTACGGAAGTACCTCGGCTTGGATTTTCTTCACGGAAACAATTTTCCTCAGCAAATTCAAGAGAATACGAAGTGCCAAGAAGGCTGACCCCTGCTCCCTTCACTCCTCCCCCTATTTATAGCAAAATAGGGGAGGAGCTTGCCACCCAGCTCGCCCAGGCGAGCAAGGTTGCTTCCTCCAGAAGCAAGAGCCTTCTGGAGGAAGAATCTGGAAGGCCCAAGTGGGCCTGATTGCTATTTGTACCCCTCTTTTTACTAAATGCACCCCCCTTTACCTTTTTTGGTAATTTTTTTTTCTGTAACGTTACGAAACTTTACGAATTTCGTAACGATACTTATTTTCCTTCCGCAAAGTTAAGAATCCTTACGGATTATATATTTACTCTTTTTTAGCTTTCGAAGAAGTTACGAAAACTCAGGGATTGCGAAAAACACTTCCTTACGATTTCCGTCACATTACGAAATTTTTACAGATCACGTAAGCCTGCTTCCTTTTGATTTTCGGCACGCCTCGGGACTTCACATATTGTGCAACAAAGGGTGCCAAGTATCTTGAAGCCGCCAATCAAAGGTTGTATATCATCAAATAATAATCGTCGGACGAAATTAGGGTATGACAGTTGCCCCTCTTTACTTACCTCTCATCGGATATAAGAGGAAAGCCAAGATAAGACACTGATTTCGTCCGTCCTGCCCTTTCCGCGATGACGACTCTCGTCTCTACTCCTTCTTTTTTTGCTGTACAACACAAAACAAAATACAGACAACAACAAAAAACAACGAATATAATATACATATACACATATACACATATTTGGCGAAGGAACCGATCCGGAAAATAACAGAAAAACATATTTCCCAGTCACCAGAGGCTCCGCGCTTGATGACGGAGGACACATGAACAGCGCTAGGCAATGACATTCATGGGGCTCCGAAAAAAAAGTGGAGAATGGAGAATTGGCGAACAACGCTAGGCAATGACATTCGCGGGGCTCCAGACTTGAAGGTGGAGGACACATGAGCAGCGCTAGGCAATGACATTCATGGGGCTCCGAATAAAAGTGGAGAATGGAGAATTAGCGAACAACGCTAGGCAATGACATTCGCGGGGCTCCAGACTCGAAGGTGGAGGACACATGAACAGCGCTAGGCAATGACATTCATGGGGCTCCGAATAAAAGTGGAGAATGGAGAATTGGCGAACAGCGCTAGGCAATGACATTCGCGGGGCTCCACACTCGAAGGTGGAGGACACATGAACAGCGCTAGGCAATGACATTCATGGGGATCCGAAAAAAGTGGAGAATAGAGGATTGAACTAGAGGGTCCACACTAGGCAATCATGAAGCATAGCTCCAAACTCTTTGGGTGGAGGATGCATGAACAGCGCTAGGCAATGACATTCATGGGGCTCCGAAAAAAGGGAGAATGGAGGATTGCACTAGAGGGTCCACACTAGGCAATCATGAAGCATAGCTCCAAACTCTTTGGGTGGAGGATGCATGAACAGCGCTAGGCAATGACATTCATGGGGCTTCGAAAAAAAAGGGAGAATGGAGGATTGCACTAGAGGGTCCACACTAGGCAATCATGAAGCATAGCTCCAAACTCTTTGGGTGGAGGATGCATGAACAGCGCTAGGAAATGACATTCATGGGGCTCCGAAAAAAAGTGGAGAATGGAGGATTGCACTAGAGGGTCCACACTAGGGAATCATGAAGCATAGCTCCAAACTCTTTGGGTTGAGGATGCATGAACAGCGCTAGGCAATGACATTCATGGGGCTCCAAAAAAAAAGGGAGAATGGAGGATTGCACTAGAGGGTCCACACTAGGCAATCATGAAGCATAGCTCCAAACTCTTTGGGTGGAGGATGCATGAACAGCGCTAGGCAATGACATTCATGGGGCTCCAAAAAAAAAGGGAGAATGGAGGATTGCACTAGAGGGTCCACACTAGGCAATCATGAAGCATAGCTCCAAACTCTTTGGGTGGAGGATGCATGAACAGCGCTAGGCAATGACATTCATGGGGCTCCGAAAAAAAAGGGAGAATAGAGGATTGCACTAGAGGGTCCACACTAGGCAATCATGAAGCATAGCTCCAAACTCTTTGGGTGGAGGATACATGAACAGCGCTAGGCAATGACATTCATGGGGCTCCGAAAAAAAAGGGAGAATGGAGGATTGCACTAGAGGGTCCATACTAGGCAATCATGAAACATAGCTCCAAACTCTTTGGGTGGAGGATACGTGAACAGCGCTAGGCAATGACATTCATGGGGCTCCGAAAAAAAGGTTTGTTGGCAGGACCAAACGGTCCACCGGTTTTTTCCACCTAAAAGGCAAACATGTTTTTTTGTTTTTTTTTTTTGCAAAGAAAAATAAATCATTCGCGAGAGCACCACATCTTAGAGAAACAATATACTTATGCCAAGGGTAATCTTCCTTGTAACCGAGAATGAAGGGCAGGATGTCAACTTTTAGCTTTTAAATGAACATGCCGGGGAAACATCGGGCTAAGCTGAAAACAAATCACTCATAGTGTATAAAACTCACACAGGCAAGTGTTTTATCCTATTCCCAAACCATAACTGCACCATGACTCTATTTTGCACACAACTTCCTATCGAATCAAAGATCAAACGTACGATCACGGACCAATAGGATTTTCTCGAGTGAAGTGTTTTTGGAGAGGAAGTTGCGTGTTTCGGTCTTTTCCTCTTTGTTCATGTGGGGTGGGATATCGCCAGTCGAGAATGGCAATATGAAAGTAAGAGACACCAAAAATGGGTTTCCCTTTGCCGGCAGTCACTTACCTTGCCGAGAATTTATTTGATCTGAAGATTTTCCATTCCCTTTCTTTCATTGACAAAAAATTATTCTGTTTGCCTCCGCTCTTTTCCATTTTCACTTTCCTTTGACCTTCGATCGGGAATCCTTCCTTTTCTTTTTTATTGTTCTTTTCTTTATTTTCATCTTTTTCTTTTTCTTTCTTTCCATTTATTCCTTTTCTTTCTTTTGACTTCTCCTTCCCCATCCCTTTGTTTGGGAAATCGGGTTTTAGCATTCTATTCGCTCTCCCTTGAGGAGATTCCGCTGTCCTTTGCTTCGAGGAAGGAATGAGGATTCTTTTTTATAGGCCAAGGTTCAAAAAGGTCTAAGGTTGTGTTTCAATGGGGTCTTTTATCGTGTGAACCCAATCTTGATATATGGGGCGAAACAAATTTGGGTGTCAAGGTGTCGATTTCGGGCCGAACTTCCATATTGTTCTATAAGGCATGCGTGACAATGATGATTTGAAAACAACGTGCAAAATTAGTCATGGCTACAGCCAGGTGGGCACTCAAGCATCCCGTTTATGGCATTGTGATACTACGGTTGGGAATTTACACAAACAGACCCAACGTTTTCAAGTTATGTTCTTTCATCAGTTTAATGAATTCATCCATTCTTATCTCGGTCATTCCGGAAAATAAACTCTTAGCGTCAGTCCCTTGTTTCCAGAAGATATGTTCGCTCTTTACGAATGATTTATACTTCTTAACTATAACATGTCGACCTTTGCGGTCTTTCTTTCTTTTTCCTTTTTTTTGTTTCATTTTTATATATTCAAAAAATTATACACCTATGGTCCTCTATGAAGAAATTTTCTTTGTATATCTACACTCTTGTACATAACCAACTCTTTTTGTATATGCATTGGAACTCTCTCTCTTCACGTCACACGGTCAAACCCTATTTACATTCAAAGATCTTTTTCGTTTTTCTCCAACGCACACTTATGGTTCATACAAAAGTTTCTTTATATATACTCGTTGTTCACACACACACAAGAATTTCTCTACACGTATTTTTTATAAAAAACCTTCTATGCATATTTTCCTTTTTCTTTATATACGTAGACATTTTATTCACAACACTTCTTTCTTTTTTATCATGATTTTGGTTCATTTTATTTTTAGGACAACGTTCCTAAATGAAAAATTCTACGCGATTCCGGAATTTCAACAGACACTATTGACAACAACGAAACAAGTACTAACGTAACGACTCAACCGATATGTATGTACAAAACAAAAGTCAATCAAAATGAAACAAACGTTAGTCCCTCAAGTCATAGAAATAAGATAACATACAAATGATAAATGATGGAACATATGAATTTGGGGATCCCACGGTCATGTGGCTCCACATGCCACCAGACCCTTGGGTCACGGTAACAAAAAGTGGGGTGGTCAACAAAAGCAGGGCTTTTGCTCATACGTATCCTCAATTTGTGATGAGGAACTCAGACCTACGTAGTTCTTGCTAACTGTGAGACTAAAATTGTCTCGGCGTTTTCTTCACTAAAATGCGAACATGCTCTAATAAAGAAACAAAACTTCCAACTGATCAGAGCAACATATGTTTTTTGGATGAAAAACAATGTGTCTATCGGGGAAGGAGAGTATGCAGATGAAATTTTCTCATGACCGTAAATGAGCTTTTGGATGTTAGCATTTTTTTTCTAAATGACCATTTAGAGGAAGCACTGGGTTCAACAAAAATAGAAGAAAATCACTCAAAGTGTATCAATCTCACACAGGTAAGTGTTTTATCCTAATTCCGAACCATAGATATGTCATGACTTGATTTTGCAAATCATTTCCTATCAAATCAAAGATTACATGCGTGATCATGGGTCAATAGGACTTTTTCTTGGGAATGGTTTGTTTTTTCTTGGTGGGAAATTTGGCTTTGAGTGTTTCTGCCTTTTCCTTTTCTGTTTTTGTTTAGTGCGGGGCGAGAAAGTCGCTAGCGCACATGATTTTGGTTGGCAATCAAAGGGAGAGTGCCACTTTGGGTCGTGGTTTTGTTTACTTGGTGACAATTCTGTATTGTTCAGATATTGTCTGGTCCAAAGACCTTTCTGCATATTTCTTTTGTTTTCTTCCGATCCTTGATCGAGAATTTTTCTTTCTTTTTTTGCTTTCTCCCACTCTTTCATTGGGAATTTTCTTTCTTTTTTGTGTCTTCTCCCTTTCTTGGTTTGGGAATTTTCTTTTCTTTTTGTGTCTTCTCCCTTTCTTGGATTGGGAATTTTCCTTCTCTTTGTGTTTTCTTCCGAGGGCAAGGATTGACATTCTCACCCTGGGTCAAGGTTTATGGTAAGTTGGAATTCTGGCTCAAGGCTTGTAGAACGGCTGGTCATGATATATGTCAAGGTTTGGCCAGCGGTTCGGGGATGAAGGGGATGTCCCACATTTATTCCCATGATACACATGCAACAATGATGATTAGGAAATTTTATGCAAAACTGGTCATGCATACACCCATGTGGACACTCAAACATCAAGTTTTTATGGTCATGCGACACTAGGGCTCAGGATTCATTTTTCCTATTTAAGTCAACCCAATGTTTCCAAAATATGTTCTTTTATCAATTTGCGCATTCATCCGAGTCCATTTTGGGCGTTCGGGAAAATTTTCACAGAATTCACCCTTCAGGTGTATACACATTTTTTCAAAAACTGGTTAAGATCAGTAAAATCTTTCAAAGAAAAGTTGGAAATTATCTCTTTTTACAAGCATGTTGTTTTTTAGCTAGACGACTTTTATTTTATTTTATTTATTATTATTTTTTTTATTTTTTTCTTCCTTCTTATTCTTTTCTTGCTCGCTCTCTTTGCTCTCTTTTTTTTTTCATGAGGTATTTTGCTACCTAAACATACGTATATTTTTGTGAGATATTTTTGCTATATACATGCATATCCAAGGTATCTTGCTACCTAAACGTACATATATATGTTTTGTGAGATATTTTTGCTACATAAATGCATATCCAAGGTATCTTTCTACCTAAACATACATATATATATTTTGTGAAGTATTTTTTGCCACATACATGCATATCCAAGGTATCTTTCTACCTAAACATATATATATTTCTTTTGTGAGGTATGACTACCTTCCGAGCTTGTGCTTGTTTTATTCAAATGCCTAGGATCATGAGTAACTAGCTGTGTCCTGCTATGACTTGAGAAACAAAAGTGATCAAATAACAAGCAGAGATTTAAAAGGTACTAGGTTGCCTCCTAGTAGCGCTTCTTTAACGTCTTGAGCTGGACGCATGATGGCTTGTCGGTCACGGACCTAGTACTTTGCTTACCTTTGGCTTCGGACTTGGTCGCCTATTGGTCAGACATGGGTCGTAAGCAACGCTCTAACCTTTTTGTGGATGAGCTGAGATGAACTCTAGAGGCGACGGCGGTGTGTCTGTCGCCCGCTGTCGGCCATCCTCAGGTTGCTGTGGTGTTTCGCCATGCGCCTGCCTGGGGACGCAGTACTTCTTGATGAAAGCTCGATTAGTAGGGGGCCTGATGACCTTGCTGGGGGCGACAGACACTCCGTAGAACTAACAAAGGCCCGTAATTAGAGCTTGGCAACTCCAAGACCCTGTTGGACTTCTTCGGGTCCATTGGGTGTCTTGCAGGCACGATCCCTACAAACAATAGATGAAATCAGGAATCAGTTGAGCGATGTGCATACCTACCTATGTCATGATGACGTGACCTTGTCGGGGGGAACGGGCATCCTGTAGAACTACAGAGGCCCGTAACCAGAGCTGGAAACCCCAAGGCCCTGTTGGACTTCTCCGGGTCCACTGGGTGTCTTTGTGGGTGCGATTCCTGCAAACAATAGATGGTATCAGAAATCAGTTGAACCATATGTATACTTACCTATGTCATGATGGCATGACCTTGCTGGGGGAACGGGCACCCTGTAGGACTGACAGAGGCCCGTAACCAGAGCTGGAAACCCCAGGGACCTGTTGGACTTCTTCGGGTCCGCTGGGTGTCTTGTGGGTGTGATCCTTGCAAACAATAGATGACATCAGAAATCAATTGAGTCACATGCATACTTACCTATGTCATGACGGCACAGACCAACTGATACATCTATAGGGGGAGATTGGCATTGTGGTCGCTGGGCAGAATGTTGCTAAATAGCAATGTCATCCATGTAAGAGTGGTCATGTTGGTGCGCATGATCCACACTCGTCTTTTTGCAGCGGCACGGGTGAAATCTTGCCCCGGTATGCATAGTAGATGCGTGATAGCCTCCCTCTCTGGATGTGCTCGCACAGTTGGTCGCCCTCTAATATCAAGGGGTGGCCCAGGAACTGATAAAAGAAAACTACTGGCCCCTTAACCGAGAGCGCAAGTCTTGGTGAAGCATCTAAGGGCAAAGGACCTTATATTCTCTTAAGGTGTGGATATGGAGCACACTGAAAACGAGGACGCGTAGCCCTCTAAAGGCGAGGGCGTGCAGCCCTCTACAGGCGAGGACATATAGTCCTCTAAAGGTGATAGGTACTAGTACCCAAGGGTCCACCTTTATGAGAAAGCAAGAGATCGACTCATCGAGAGGGCTGGTCATCCAACAAGATTGGACACGAGATGTAGGAAATCTATGCAATTAACATGATTTTTAGGGATGCAGACGCATGCAACCTTTGTCGTGAAATTTGGTAATGCTGACCTCATATGAAACAATGCAATGCAATGGAAAGTTGTACAATGTTCATGACATTCTTTCCCTATTTTGTGATTTTTATTTTGATTTAATTTTTTTGGAAAACACAGATTGAATGTCCTTTTGAAAAAGGTGATAATTCATGCAACCTTATCCTATCTTTTGCAAATCTCTCCGGGAACTCCCTCAGAGTGTATATTATGTTTGATTTAGTCACTTTACCATTTTGGAGTGACGACAATGGAGCCGTTTGACGTTTAATCAATCTATTTGAAATTCCAGGGTTTGTCTCCCCCCCCCCTTTTTTTTATTTAAAAACATCGACGGGTGAGGACTTTTGATCTGCCCCTATGTTCACTTGAGGCTCATGCATGATGCCACTCATTGCCCCAGTGTAAGGCTTTGAGGTACCAATTGTTATCTTTCGTCATGACCTTGTAGCTGGGAACCTATTGGGTGAAAACTTCTAATCTGCCCCTAGGTTCGCTTGAGGTTTTTGCATGGTGCCTTTCATTGCCCCAGTGTAAGGCTTTGAGGTACAATTGTTGTCTTGTTTTCACAACCTCGTAGTGAGGAAGAATGAAAGAAGCAGTTGATTCTTGAAAAAAGAATTTTCCAAGGATGAGAAATAGTTGAAGGATTTTTCAGTTGATGAATTAAGTTAAATGACTCCTATGTAGAAGCAAGATGTTTTGATGTCTTGATGATGCTAAAGGATCAAGTGCTTCTAAGTTTTATTCAAGACAAGAATCCAAGAAAGTCAAGATATATGATCAAGTTGATCTCTAGAATCTTTAGGAAGAAGTTTCCAAATTGAAAACAAACAAAAGGTTTGACCAAAGAATTCTATCATTCCAAATTGAGATTTGCTCTCTGGTAATCGATTACCAGCAGTTGAAAATGTTTTAATTCAAATTTTTAAAACCTGTAATCGATTACACAAGTCTTGTAATTGATTACCAGAGGGGATTTTCAGAATATAATTCCCAAGAGTCACATCTATTCAAATGGTTTATGAATTGCCATCAAAGGTCTATTTATGTGTGACTTGGAAACACGAATTTAAAGAGAGTTTTCATTGCCAAAAAGTTTTATCCTCTCAAAAGATTAAGAGTTTTTCTGAACTAAAATGTTTTATCCTCTCAAAAAGATTCCTTGGTCAACCACTTGCATATTCAATAAGGAATTTTTATTGATCTTCATTGTACAATCTATCTCTTTTAAGAGAGATTTATTCTTCTCTTCTTCTTATTTCTGAAAAGGGATTAAGAGGTCGTGGGTCTCTTGTTGTAGAGGATTCCTGAACACAAGGGAAGGGTTGTCCGTGTGTGGTTCAGACTTTGTAAAAAGAGTTTTACAAAGAGAATGGAAAATCTCAAGTGGGTTGCTTGAGGACGTAAGCACGAGAAGTGGCCGAACCAGTATAAATCAAGTTTGCATTCCTCTCTTCCCTTTAACTTCTTTTATTTATTGCTATTTATCTTTTGCTTTAAAGAAGTTTATTTTGAATTGTCTTTTGAGTAATTCATGTTTAAGGGTGGATTGTTAATCCAAAAAGAGAGAGTGAAAGTTTAATCGAGGAATAGTCTTCGTATCTTAATTCAACCCCCCATTTTTCTTAAGGTAACTGAGGCCATTTGTCCAACATCCTATTCTTGATAACTCACTTCTCTCTAAAAAGACAAACTTTCCGGAATGATAAAATGAGGTCACATGAACATCTTGAAAACACAGTCAATCAAATGCTTTTTTTCTTTTTGAACACTTTTTTTATTTTTATTTTGAAACTTATTTGTTTTGAACTATACTCGTTGTTTTACGGCACCCCCACCAATGTGCATGATGAGTAATCTCTGATTGACCGGTCTTGGAAGTCCAAACTCAGGAACACAGGTTGCTTGAGCAAATAGACCAATGGATTGCACCCACATTCCAGTGAAAGTTGAATAAACAAAGATGCGTTTGTGAGAGGATGAAGGACAAAGATATCAACTTTATCCATTTCATTTAACGTTGTAACTGTGGTTTACAATAATGGTACAAACTTGAAAATTCTAATGAGTCATTAGAGACATCTAACAACAGCTTTCAAAATTGCCCCATGTGTGGCATCTCTTGTCAATGTCAGGATTTACACGTGATTCTCCTCAAATTTCAGCCAGCCCGCATCAATTATACCTTGCACCTTACGCTTCAGAGCCCTACAATGCTCAATGGAACGCCCCGAGGCTTCTCCGTGACAAGCACACGTTGCGTTCGAGTCGTATTCTCAGAGAAATGGAGGTTGATGAACCTTGGTTGGGGTTATGGCTACCATTGAATTATCAAGTAGATATGGGAGCAAGTCAGCATAGGACACTGGAATTGGGGTGAATTCTACAGGCTTTCTCGTTGCAAAATTCATTTCCTGGTTGGTGCTCTTGGTTTGTGCTAAAGGTGGTGTTCGTCATTGGAAGTGCGGTAGATAGACTTTGTGGCTGATTTAGGGATTGCCTTTGTGGATAACTGGGCGGTGGGTAAGGAGAAGGTTTGTTATTGGCTGAGTAATGACATTGTTGGGTTGGTGGGAAACTTGGCTGTATAGGAATGGCAGTCACAGCACGGGCTTCTCCTTCATCCTCACCCTCTTCATTTGCCCCAGTTTTCTCATTCGTCCAAGCAGGATGACTAAATTTGCCTCTTTTCAGACCCACATCGATCCTTTCACTGGCAAAGACCAAATCCGCAAAGCTTTGAAGGTGCGTAGCCCACCATTTTCCATAGTAGAATACTGGTAATGTGTCTACTATCATTGTCATCGTTTTTTTCATCATTGAGGTGCCACTTGAGCTGCCAGGTTCTCCACCTTTGGGCGTATTCTTTGAAAGATCCGTGCCCCCTTTTTTGCACATGTTTTGTAGTTGCATCCTATCCGAAGCCATTATACCGACACTGCCTAACGAAGGCAACCATTAGGTCCTCCCAGGAATGGACTCGGGAAGGTTCCAAGTTAGTGTACCAGGTAACAACTACCCCAGTAAGACTTTCTTGGAAGGAATGTATCAACAATTCCTCATCTTTTACGTATGCCCCCATCTTCCGACAATACATCTTTAGATGGTTCTTGGGGCAAGTAATCCCCTTGTACTTGTCAAAGTCCAGCACCTTGAACTTGAGAGGGGTGATGATATTGGGTACTAGGAACAACTCTTCTAGGTTAGCAAAGGCATAATCTTCACCTCCTTCAATGGCCCTGAGCCTTTCCTCTAGATGATCCAGCTTTCCCATAGCATGAGGGTTTTTACTTGTCGTGGAATGCAAGAGGTGTAGTTGTGGGTGATACTGAGGGCCCTCCAAAGGGTTTTGTAGGGGTATACCACCAACTGCTTGCCCTTCAGTGGCATATCCGAGGCAAGGCTCGAAGTCAGCTAGATTGTGGTGGGGAATTTCATGTGTCTCCCCCACGGTTTAAGAGACATGTGCATGATCAGTTTGGGGTTGTTGGCTCCCAATGGGTATAGGAGTGGAGTTATTGACATCCTCATTGGGAGTGTATGCCACATTGGGTGGTGTATAGTTGGGAGGCAGGCCATATGGCGGGAAGGCGTGCTTGTTTTGATTTTGCACATCATGGGGGCCATCCCTACTTCCCAAATCTTTGCCAACCATGTCTAAGGTTGGATGATTCATTTGGTTGAGGCCAGATGGGGGCATCGGGTTCACCTTAGCAACAGTGCTGGTAGCGGCAATTGTAACCGCATTGGCTTCCATTATCCTCTTCATGCTCATCATGGCCTCCATCATTGTGGCCATTTTTTCTTTCATGGCCTCCATGTAGGCCTTCACCTTCTCTTGCACCTCTTTTGCTTTACCCATTACTCTAGCTCTAGCACAGGTTCGGTAAGGGCGCCGTAAACCGAGTTCTTTTCCTTTTTTATAACAATGATTAAGTTCTCTCTCTTTTTTTTATTTTATTTTTCAAGGAAAGAATGTAATGAGCAATGCAACCAATGAAAAGCATGGATGTATGCGAATGATGCATAGTTGAAGTATTGTGAATTTTTACATGGGGTTGAATCAATTTAGATTTTCAACTTGGTCCATGACATCTTTATCAAAGTGAAACTGGAAGTAACAAGGATATTAACAATCCTAAACGTGTTTGACAGTAGCCGAAGCAATGATGTAACACAATCCACCTTTTGCCCCAACTTTTGCAAGATGGTTACTTCCATACTTCAACTTGACTCGATGAATCTTTTCATAAAAGCACGAGCTTGGTTCAACCCAATAACCCAGGGAATGGAAATTTTGATCGCCAATACTTCATCAACATTTCATAGGGATGAAAGACTCGGGAATACGCATGCTATGCATGGAAAATGTAATTATGAGATTTGAGATGCTCGAAGAAACATCCTTTCTTAGTTAACCATGCATTAGGTACCATGTTCAATCATTTTGTTTTTAAGTGAAATGGGTTTATGATCCCAACACGGTTGGCTCATGGTACCGAATATATGCAACTAAGAATGCAGCGTGAATTTTCGCGCTTTCTTTTTTTGTTTTTGTCTTGCAGGGGAAAACGCAAGGGTCACGCATGAGCAAACATGAAAACAATTAGTACGCAATTTGTAGATCAAAAAAGTTTGTTGAACGCATATGCATGATGATGCAATGACTCATGCAAAATGTGATGCTGGAATATGATAACGAACAAATGTAGGAACGATATGTTCATTATGATGCTGAAGAGATGTTTATGCGATGCATGATATGAATGCATTTACGGACATGAGAGCCCGGAAAATCATCTCCCCTTACTTGCACCTTTAAGGGCGCAGCACCCCATGTGTGCAGTTAAGAAGACGATATGGATGTTCCGACTTCCCACGACAAAAGACGAGACCCACATACAACGCATGTGTGATGGTATAATGCAGATACGCATGCATGAAACGGAAAGAAAACACAACAAAGGGGTAATTTACATATACGAGACCAAAAAGATTCATCTTTTTAATACTACGTTTTAGGCATTATGGCGCCTCAACATGTGTATTAAAAAGAGATGTATCACTCTAGAGAAACAAAATATCACTAGCAAAACATGCTATTCGCAGAAAAATGCATGAGAACAAATGGCACGGAGCGTGTTTGCTCTATGCCCCTATTTGGGAACCTATAGGATAATATCTAGGGCTCTCTAATAACTACTCCCCAACAATTCATAACTCACACGGCTGTTTTCTAGAGGTATCATCACTCATGATAATAATATTGTGGCGGTATGGAATACCAGCGACAACACATTATAAAGAGAGAAAGCTCTAGACGAGGTTTCACTATTATCAAGCAAGTCGGAGACCTAGCATGATGATAGATTCACCTCCACTCCTTAAATTCCCATGAACCCGGGTGTAGGGCCCCCTTTTTTACTCAAACCCGTGGGTGCTTAGAATGCAGTGTAAAGAATGCGAAATAGACAACAGTTATTTACATTTTACACATTTCAACAAATGCACACACAAAGTTTCACAAATCCACAAATCCTTAAAATAGGCCTAACTCACAAAAATAGTCCCCAGTGGAGTCGCCAACTGTCACAACGTGCCCTTCGCGCGCGAGCGAAGGCGAGGCTCACGGGTGCGCTTTCCAAAAGGAGGAAAGATGTGCAGAGTCCCCACCAACGTTTATTTGTGGAAAACGTCAGGAAAAACGAAGGAAAACGGTCAAAATAAAAATTCTGAGTTCGGGAGTTATATTTACGTTTGAGGAAGGTATTAGCACCTCTCACGTTTGTCTCAAAGGACAACAACCTATTTTTTAGAATTGTGGAAATTGTGTTACCTTAACTTTTATTTCTTTTTATTTTTTGAGGTCGACAAAAGCGGAGCTTTTGCTCCTACGTACCCTCCATCAAAGAGGAAATCAGACCTACGTAGTTCTTCCTTTAGAGGTGAATCAAGCGATTCTTTTACTTGAAAGGTGATCACCTAAAGGTGTTGGGCCTTTAAAAATGATCCATTTAACTTGGTAAGAAAAAGCTGAGATAAAACTTTCAAATCCCTTTTTTAGTGACTTTTTTGGTGGACGAGCTTGACTTGGCGAATTGATTTTAGCCTTAGTTTCGCTTTAGTTATTTAGTCAATTGAATTAAGAATGAGAAATCCCAAAGAGAAAACATCCGATTGATTTTTCCGCTTTATTTTACTAAAAGATATTTTTTATTATTATATTATTATTTTACCTCTTTTTTTATTTCCAACGTGGTTACGGTATGACCGAACGGTCGGAATTCATTTTAACCGAAATTAACGGATGATGCAATTCAAATGATCGGTGGAAATTTATTTTATTTTTAGATTAGGCGAGAAATGACTTAAATAAATGACTGAAGCACGTCAAAAGGGGGTATAAAAAGTGAATGAAAACGAGAATAAAAATACATGAAACAAAATGTGGACCACCACGGGTACATAGAATGAATTGAAAAGCTCGGTTTGAGGTACTTACTCGTTGAAGACTGAAGAAAACGAAGAACGAACGATGAACGTTGAAGAACGGTCGAGAATTTTCGCGTAATTACACACGGAAACGTTACGGAAGCGCCTCGGCTTGGATTTTCTTCACGGAAACAATTTTCCTCAGCAAATTTAAGAGAATACGAAGTGCCAAGAAGGCTGACCCCTTCTCCCTTCACTCCTCCCCCTATTTATAGCAAAATAGGAGAGGAGCTTGCCACCCAGCTCGCCCAGGCGAGCAAGGTTGCTTCCTCGAGAAGCAAGAGCCTTCTGGAGGAAGAATCTGGAAGGCCCAAGTGGGCCTGATTGCTATTTGTACCCCTCTTTTTACTAAATGCACCCCCCTTTACCTTTTTTGGTAATTTTTTTTCTGTAACGTTACGAAACTTTACGAATTTCGTAACGATACTTATTTTCCTTCCGCAAAGTTACGAATCCTTACGGATTATATATTTACTCTTTTTTAGCTTCCGAAGAAGTTACGAAAACTCACGGATTACGAAAAACACCTTCTTTCGATTTCCGTCACATTACGGAATTTTTACGGATCGCGTAAGCCTGCGTCCTTTTGATTTTCGGCACGCCTCGGGACTTCACATATTGTGCAACAAAGGGTGCCAAGTATCTTGAAGCGGCCAATCAAAGGTTGTATATCATCAAATAATAATCGCCGGACGAAATTAGGGTATGACAGTTAGGATTGTACCATCGGGGAAATAGAGGTTGATAGACATTTCCCAGGCTTACCACAACCATTTGGCTGCTGAGCAGAGAAGGTAGCAGGTCAGCATATGGCATTGGGATTGGGGTGAACTTCGTGGGTTTTCTCTCTGGGAAGTTCCTCCTTGGGTTGGTGTTTGTATTGGGGACTTACACTTGGTCAGGGCTGTGCAGGGAATGGATGTTGTGGGTGATGTTGGGGTGGTCTTTATGGTTGATTGAACATTCTCAGTCGGATGGGCGTCGGGCAGGGGGGAGATTCGATATTGGTCGAGTAATTATATTGGTGCGGGGGATATTGGTACATGGGGTTGTGAGGGGTTTGTTGGGAGCTTGGCCATGTGGGTGCTATGGTCGCAGCATAGGCGTGCTATGGAAATCTTCTTGTAGTAGAACATAGGTAAAGTGTCTTCTATCATTGTGATAATTTCCCTCTCCATCATTGGGGGCGCTACCTGAGCCGCCAGATCCTTCCACCTTTGGGCATATTCTTTGAAGGATTCATGCTCCCTTTTGCACATGTTCTGCAACTACATTCTATCTGGAGCCATGTCGGAGTTGTACTGGTATTTCCTGATAAAGGCGGCCATTAGGTCCTTCCAGGAATGGATCCAAGAAGATTCCAGATTGGTGTACCAAGTGATAGTTGCCCCCGCCAAACTCTCTTGAAAAAATGCATCAAGAATTTCTCACCCTTCGCGTACGCTCCCATCTTCCAGCAGTACATCTTCAGGTGATTCCTGGGGTAAGTAGTCCCCTTGTATTTGTCAAAATCCGGTACCTTGAACTTCAAAGGAATGATGACGTCGGGCACTAGGCACAGTTCCGCCATGTCAGCAAAAGGATAGTCTCTGCCCCCTTCAATGGCCATTAGCCTTTCTTCTATGTGATCAAATTTTTCCCTTTCTACCATGGCAGGAGGCAGCCTTCCCACCGCAAAATGTAAGGGTTGTGGTTGTGGGCGGTATTGAAGGCCCCCAAGGCGTTTGGCAGGGGTACGCCACCAAATGCTTGCTGCTCAGTGGCATATCCGAGGTGAGGCTCGAAGTCGGCCAGAGTGTGGTCTCGGGGTACTTTGGGTGTCTCCCCTATGGGTTGAGAGACATGTGCATGTCCAGACTGGGGTTGTTGGCTCTCAAGGGGTATGGGAGCGAAATGGTCGACGTTCTCATCGAGCACATGTACCACATTGGGTGGTGCATAATTGGGAGGCAGGTCATACGGTAGGAAGGGATGCTTGCTCTGTACTTGCACAAAATGGGGGTCGCCTGCACTTCCCAATGCTTTGCCTCCCTGACCTACCATATCCAGGACTAGACGATTTACTTAATTGATACCAGACGGGTGAGTCGGTTCCACCTCCATGGCGACACTTGTGGCAGCGAGTGCAACCGCGTTGACTTTCATCATTTTCCTCATACTCATCATGGCCTCCATCATGGTAGTCATTTGGTCTTTCATGGCCTCCATGTCGGCCTTCATCTATTCTTGAACTTCCTCTATCTTGCTCATGATTCTAGCATTGGCACGTGTTCGGTAAGGGTGTCGTAAAGCGCATTCATTCTTTTTAATTACTATGATTACTTTTTGACGATGATGATGACTATTAAAGACAGAATGCAATGGGTAATGCAAAAACTAAATAATGCATGAGAATGATAAGTTGTTGAAGTATTGAATTCACACTGGACATTTCGTAGAACATAGGGTCGAATCAAATCCTACTTTCATTAAAAACAACATTGTTCATCTTGGCAGGCTCAAAGCATAAAGTCCCATGCCAAAATACATGAAAATATAAAAAAAGTTCCTACTACAAAGACTACTCAAAATGCCCTAAAATACAAGGCTAAAACCCTATACTACTAGAATGGCCAAAATACAAGGCCCAGAAGAAGGAAAAACCTATTCTAATAATTACAAAGAATAGTGGACCCAACCATGGTCCATGGGCTCAGAAATCTACCCTGAGATTCATGAGAACCCCAAGGCCTTCTTTAGCAGCTCTAGCCCAATCCTCTTAGAGTCTTCTATCCAATACCCTTGGGGGGTAGGATTGCATCAAGATATAATGAATGAATTAGGGCATGGTTATGTTATGCATGACGAACATATTTATCAACTTACACAAGATGCCCGAAAGATCACCTTTTCTTATCCATAATGCATTGGGTATCATGCTTTTAAATCTCGATCATCATCAAGAGAAGTGTATAAACCCAATCAGGGTTTATCTGTAGTTATTTCCATGGTACCCAATGCATGTAACTAAGAACGTGGTGCAGACTTTCATGCTTCATTGTGACTTTGACGGTTGAAAAGAATGCAAGGTGTCATACCCTAATTTCGTCCGGGGACTATCGTTTGTAGATCTTTTGATCCTTGTTAGTCGACTTACGGTGTTGAACGCCAATTACAGTGCAAAACAGATGATCATTCAATGTTTTGATCAAGAATGCAAAAAATACCCAAAGAGGACCTTGAACGATCTCAAGTGACTTTGACAGAGAGAAATTTAGTTATGCATTGATTTTATCTTGGTTTTGTTTATTAACTTTCAATCTCTCTAAAAGACAACTTTGCGGCACCAATGATCGGTTAAGATTAAACTTTACAAGAAAACGAGATTTACCAATGATAGATGAAGGAGATGAATGTGCACAGAATAACAAGGGGGGACCTCTAAGAGTACATAGATCACATTCAAATCTTAAAAATAAAACTAACCGACTACCACACGAAGAACACGGAACAAGAAACGATGTAGGGATTGATCACGGTCGCGATTCGGTAGCGCCTCGGCTTTGTTTCCCCTTTTTTATTATTCTTCTCTCTCAATTCTTCCAATATCCTTCAATGCTCAATGTTGGAACTCTCTCTCAGCCTCCCTAGCACGCCTATTTATAGGAAAAGGGTCACTTTGGGACACTTGCAGCTCGCCTAGGCGAGCTAGTTTCTTAACCATGAAGTTATTTAATGTCCCAAGCGAGCCAAATGCTGGCCTGGGTGAGCTGGGGCCTAGAAAATGCAAGGAAATGACCTTTTTTCCCTCCTTCCTTGGTATCTTTTGTTTTCCGGATCGAAACACCAAGTGGTTCATTGTTTTGCACTGTAACCGGCATCCAATGTCGTAAATTGACTAGCAAGAATCAGAAGATCAACGAACAATGATCCTCAAACGAGATTAGGGTCTGACAATGGTGTAGTTGACTTGGGTTGCATCCAAAGTGCTTGAGGAGTAAGCAATGACATGTGATAGTCTATTAACTCTCTACAACAAAACAGCCCCAAGTGCATAATTGGAGGCGTCACATATGAGCTCAAATGGAAGCTCCCAATCTGGTGGCTGCCTGATGGGAGAGGTGGTAAGCCTCCTCCTCAGATCCTTAAAAGCCTCTTTGCAAGGTTGGTCAAGCACAAAACCTACGTCCTTTTGAAGAAGCTTGGACAATGGTAGGGCAATCTTGCAAAAATCCTAGATGAATTTCCTATAAAAACCTACATGTCCAAGAAAAGAACGTACTTCCTGCATGGAAGCGGGGTAAGGAAGAGAAGTAATAACATATATCTTGGCCTTATCGACCTCAATACTTCTACTAGAGACCAAGTGCCCTAAGACTATACCTTCATGGATCATAAAATGACATTTTTCAAAGTTAAGAACAAGATTAGTCTCAATGCATCGGTCAAGAACTCTAGAGAGGCTATCCAAACATCCATCAAAGGAAGAACCATAAGCAATGAAATCATCCATAAACACCTACATGCAACTCTTTAATAAATCAGAAAAGATACTCGACATGCACCTTTGGAAGGTTCCAGGACCGTTGCATAGGCCAAAAGTCATCCTGGTGTAGGCAAATGTGCCGAATAGACTGTGAATGTGGTCTTGTGTCGATCCTCCGGTGCAATATGAATCTACATGTAACCTGAAAAACCATCAAGAAAGCAATAATGTGATTTACCTGCCAACCTCTCCAGAACATGATCAATGAATGAGAGAGGGAAGTGATCCTAACAAGTTGCCTACTTCAGTCTCCTATAATCAATGCAAACTTGCCAACTATTGGCCACTCTAGTCGAGATCAACTCATTATCATGGTTCCTCACAATAGTGATGCCTAACTTCTTAGGGACCACTTAGATAGGTGAAACCCAAGTGCTATCTAAAAATGGGATAAATGATCCCTACAACTAGTAGCTTCATCACCTTCTTCTTCACCACATCAAGAATGGTGGGATTCAACCTCCTTTGTGGCTACCTTACAAGCTTGGAATAATCCTCCAATAGTATCCGAGGCATGCATATAGAAGGATTTATTCCAGGAAGGTCAGCAAGTGTCCACCCAATGGCCATTTTATGGCCTCTCAAAACATGCAGCAACTTATCCTCTAACTCAAGTGAAAGGCTGCTAATATGATGATTATGAGCTTTTGAGCATCATCTAAATAGGCATATTTAAGGTGCTCAAGTAGTGGTTTTAGCTCCAAGGAGAATGGCTAAATGGTGGAAGGCAAGGGAAGGTTGATGGCTGGTGGAAAAGAAATAGGAGGATCAAAACCTGCACCTGCATCACAATTAGAGTGAATTATAGAGGAAATCTCTGCACAAATATAGCAGCAGACTCATCAAAATCATCACAGGCATAGTCAAAAGAACCAAGATCAAAGTCATAAAAATCAAAAAATAAATTTGTACAAATATTTACACTATCTACTGCATCATTAATGATATCTACAAGGAAAACAAAATGCTCCTCTGCAGGATGTCTAATGGCCTAAAATATGTTGAAATGCACAACATCATCACCAAACTCCATGGAAAGAGTTCCTGCATGCACATCAACTTTGGTCCTGGTTTTCATCAAGAATGGTCTCCTTAGGATCAATGTGGACCCATGGCTGGAAGACTCATTCTCCATATCCAAAATGTAAAAATCTACTAGAAAAATCAAATCCTTAACTCACACCAACACGTCTTCAATGACTCCAAGTGGAACCGCAGCACTCTGGTTGGCCAGATGGATGACAACACCAGTGGGTTTTAAATCACCAAGATGTAGTGATCTATAAACTGATGTGGGCATTACATTAATTGAAGCTCCAAGGTCAAGCATGGCATTTGTTAAAGTAAAATCTCCAATGGTACAAGGGACAATAAAAGTGCTAGGATCTTTGCACTTTTGTGGGAAGGTGGATGGTGGAATGGCAATGACACTTTTTCTCTATATAAGTGTAGAAACATTTTTTCCCATCTTCACTTGCTCATTTCCCTTCAACTTCCTCTTATGAGTGCACAAATTCTTCAAGAACTTTGCATATTTTGGAATCTTTTTGATGCCATCCAAGAGGGGAATATTGAATTCCACCCTTCTAAAAGTCGTAAGAAGATCATAATCAAGCTCTACTTTCTTTGCAGGAATGGATCTAGAAGGAAAATGTAGAGGAATTTGTTTTGGTGCAGAATTTGTTTTGGCACTGTCATCAATTTTAGCACCAGCATCTATTGGCTTTTGAAGCTCTCTGTCACTCCTCAAGGTAACACATTCCCTTTTGGATTGATAATTGGTAGTGTGGGAATATTGTTAGAACCTTGTTGCTGCAACTGGTTGACAGTTGTAGCTAACTGTCCAATTTGAGTCTGCAGGTCTTGGATGGTGGCACTCACATTCTATTGAAACTGAATGTTACTGGTAGCCATTTGCGTCGTCAGCTCCTCCAAGGAAGGTCCAGAACTGCTATTCTGCACAGGTTGTGCAGGCGAAGGTGTAGACTACTGGAATTGCTATTATTGTTTTCTGAATGGAGGAGCTTGGTATTTGCTGTGGAAGGTTGAAAATGTTCTTGTTTGAATGGTTGTTGTTGTTGTGTCTACTGCTGATATTGTGGACTAGGACCATACCTTAAGTTCGGATGATCTCTCCAACCAAGATTATAGGTGTTGGAGTAAGGATTATATTGTTGTTGTTGAGGTCTGAATGGCTAGCCAGGTTGTATTGCAGAAACATTAGCAGTTTATTCTACTTCTTAGAGTGTGGAGCATGCATCTATTGGATGATCAGGAGCACTACAGATACCACATAGCCTTGGTTGATTGGCTGCCGCCACATTCTGATGTTGACCAATGGCTAGCTACCTCACAAGGGATGTCAACTCTGTAAGTTTATTCTCCAGCCTTTGATTATCAGCAACCATAGAAATAGAAACTTCATTTGGTGCAGCAACTCTAGTACCAAATTTCTGGTAATTTTCTTCCATGTTGGAAATCAATTGTCTAGCAGCAACAGGAGTTTTGCCCATTAAAGTGCCTCCACTGGCTGAATGAATCATACTTTTTTCCATTAACATCAACCCTTCATAAAAATAATGGATTAACAATTGCTTACTAATTTGATGGTGAGGGCTAGTAGCACAAAGCTTGTTGAACCTCTCCCATTACTCATATAATGTCTCTCCAAGTTGTTGCCTTATTGATGCAAGCTCCATTGGAGCTTGTAGGCCTAGGATCTTCTTCATCAATGGATTCCTTTGCTTCTTGGAAGATGAATGGCAGCGGAATGAAGAAGGAAGAGAGAGAGGAGACGCCACTTCAAGGAGAAGATGAGTCTAGAAGAAGCTCACCACCATAGGAGGCCATGGATAAAAGCTTGGAGGAAGAAAGAGATGAATGAAGGGAGAGGGAGAGAAGAGCACGAAATTTTGTGCTCCAAATGAGCTTTGAAATCTGAAGTTTAATATTCAAATGATCAAAGTTGAAAAAAATGCACACACATGACCTCTATTTATAGCCTAAGTGTCACACAAAATTGGAGGGAAATTCAAATTTCACTTGAATTTGAAATTGAATTTGTGGAGCCAAACTTTGGAGCCAAAATTTCACTAATTATGATTAGTGAATTTTAGTTATGGTTCAGCCCACTAATCCAAGATCAATTCCAAGATTCTCCACTAAGTGTGCTTAGGTTTCATGAGGCATGAAAAGCATGAAGGACATGCACAAAGTGTGACTATATGATGTGGCAATGGGGTGTAGTAAGCAAATGCTCACCTCCCCCTCTAAAATTTAATTGGATTGGGCTTCTACCAATTCAATTAAATTTATTTCCAACCACACACATCAAATATCCACTTAGTGCATGTGAAATTACAAAACTACCCCTAATACAAAACTAGTCTAGGTGCCCAAAAATACAAGGGCTGAAAAATCCTATATTTCTAGGGTACCCTACCTACAATATGGAGCCCTAAATACAAGGACCAAATATAATGACATCCTAGGCTAATATGTACAAAGATAATTGGACCCAACCTTGGCCCATGGGCTCAGAAATCTACCCTAAGGTTCATGAGAACCCTAGGGCCTTCTTCAGCAGCTCTAGCCCAATCTTCTTGGAGCCTCTTGCTCATGGTTCTAGTGATTGGTCCCTTCCTAGGGAGGATTGCATCATCCCCTTCCCCTTGAAGAGGATTTGACCTCAAATCTGTTAGTTCCTCCTCCTCAATATCAGCTCCACCTGCAAAAGGAGTTAAATCAGAAATGTTAAAAGTGGTGCTGACTCCATACTCTTCTGGGAGGTCCAACCTATAGGCATTGTTATTGATCCTCTCCAAAACCTAAAAAGGTCCATCCCCTCTAGGGCTAAGCTTGGATTTCCTTTTAGTAGGGAATCTATCCTTCCTAAGATGGAGCCAAACCCAGTCACCCTCATTAAGAACTAGCTCTTTTCTTCCTCTATTGCCTTTAGTTGAATACACCTTTGTTTGGTTCTCTATTTGGTTCTTAACCCTCTCATGCAACTTCTTTACAAATTATGACCTAGATTGCCCTTCTTTGTGTATAAAAGAAGTGTCCAGTGGGAGGGGAATGAGGTCTAACGGTGTTAGGGGATTGAACCCATAGACAACCTCAAAAGGGGACTACTTGGTGGTTCTATGAACCCCCCTGTTGTAGGCAAATTCTACATGAGGAAGATACTCATCCCAAGACTTATGGTTGCCTTTCAGAAGAGCCCTTAAAAGGGTGGATAAAGACCTATTCACTACCTCTGTTTGCCCATCAGTTTGTGGATGACAAGTGGTAGAGAAAAGAAGTTTAGTTCCGAGCTTAGCCCATAAGGTTTTCCAGAAGTGGCTAAGGAACTTAGCATCTCTATCTGACACAATGGTCCTAGGCAAACCATGGAGTCTCACAACTTCCTTGAAAAAGAGTTTTGAGATGTGGGAAGCATCATCCACCTTGTGGCATGGTATAAAGTGTGCCATCTTGCTAAACCTATCCACCACCACAAAGATAGAGTCTACACCTCTTTGGGTTCTAGGAAGCCCAAGGACAAAGTCCATACTAATGTCTACCCAAGGTGCAGATGGGATGGGTAAGGGTGTGTATAGCCCATGAGGCATCACCCTAGACTTGGCTTGTAAACAAGCCACACACCTAGTGCAATGCTTATGGACATCTTTCTTCATATGGGGCCAATAAAACTTTTCTTTGAGTAAGACAAGGGTCTTGTCTATCCCGAAGTGGCCCATGAGCCCACCCTCATGGCTCTCTTTCACAAGTAATTTCCTAATGGATCCTTGGGGTATGCAAAGCTTTCCCTCTTTGAACAAATACTCCTCAGCCAAATAGAATCCATCTTGGGCCTTTTTCCCACAACTCTCATAAATGGGAGAGAAATGTTCATCTAAAGCATACAAGTCCCTAATATTATCAAATCCTAAAATTTGAGCTCCTAGGGAGCAAAACAATGTGTGTCTCCTAGAGAGGGCATCAGCTACCACATTTGTTTTTCCCTTTTTGTATTTGATAACATATGGAAATTGCTCTAGGTACTCTACCCATTTTGCATGCCTCTTGTTTAACTTGCTTTGCCCTCTAATGTACTTAAGTGATTGATGATCACTATGAATGACAAATTCCTTGGAAACAAGGTAATGTTCCCAAGTTTGGAGGGCTCTTATTAAGGCATAAAGCTCTTTATCATAGGTGGGGTAGTTGAGGGTGGCACTATGAAGTTTTTCACTAAAATAAGCAATAGGGTGCCCACCTTGTAACAATACAGCTCCAACTCCCACTCCAGAGGCATCACATTCTAGCTCAAAAGTTTTAGAAAAGTCAGGAAGAGCTAGAACAGGTGCCTTAGTAAGCTTTTCTTTGAGCAAAGCAAAGTCTTGCTCTTGTTTTTCACCCCAGGTAAATGCCACATTCTTCTTCACCAGCTCATTGAGAGGTGATGCAATTGTAGAGAAATTAGGAACGAACCTTCTATAGAAGCTTGCTAACCCATGGAAGCTCCTAATATCTCTCACACTTTTTGGGGTGGGCCATTCTTGGATGGCCTTGATTTTCTCAGGGTCCACTTGGACCCCATTTCTACCAACTACAAAACCTAAGAAAACTATATTATCTACACAAAAGGTACACTTCTCTATATTTGCATAGAGGGTGTTTTTCCTAAGGACTGAAAGAATTTTCTGTGATGTCCTAAGTGATCATCTAGGCTCCTACTATACACTAAAACATCATCAAAATAAAAAAATACAAATCTACCTATGAAATCCCTTAAGACATGATGCATAAGCCTCATAAAGGTGCTTGGTGCATTAGTGAGCCCAAAAGGCATCACTAGCCATTCATACAAACCAAACTTGGTCTTGAAAGCAGTTTTCCACTCATCACCCTTTTTCATCCTGATTTGGTGATAACCACTTTTAAGATCAATTTTTGAAAAGATATTGGCACCATGCAACTCATCAAGCAAATCATCAAGTCTAGGAATGGGGTGCCTATATTTTACAGTGATGTTGTTGATGGCCCTGCAATCTGTACACATTTTCCACGTACCATCCTTTTTGGGCACCAACAACACTAGCACAGCACATGGGCTTAGGCTCTCTTGGACCCAGCCCTTCTCCAACAATTCTTTAACCTGAGACTCTATCTCCTTAGTCTCCTGAGGGTTAGTCCTATAGGCTGGCCTATTAGGAAGGCTTGCTCCTGGGACTAAATCTATTTGGTGTTCTATTCCCCTTAAAGGAGGTAGCCCAGGGGGTATCTCTTTGGGAAATATATCACCAAATTCATGTAAGAGTTCTTGGACCTTTGGGGGTAAGGTCTCAAATGTAGGAATTGTGGCAGTGCTAAGGGATGTTTCCCTTGATAGGAGAAGGTAGAAAGGTTGTTTAAGAAGGAGTGCTCTTTTAATATCACCTTTTGTTGCACAATGATTTTCCTTCTTAACAATCTTCTTGGAGGAATCCTTTCCCTCTTTTTCCTTCCCCCTGGCCTTTGAAGACAAGGCCTTACTATCCTTCTTTTTCTTTTGTTTTTCTAATTTTTCTTCCTCATCCCTCTTATCTTTCATAGTTAGTCCACCTGTGAAGGTGTTTGAGGATGCAACACAAATTTAGTGCCAAGATGGGTGAGGGTAATCTCATTAGTTAGGCCATTATAAATGATCTTCCTATCAAATTGCCACGGCCTTCCTAAAAGAATATGTCCTGCCTCCATGGGAACTATATCACAATTAACTTCATCCTTATATGTCCCAATGGAGAAAGGTACCTTCACTTGTTGGTTAACTATCATTTCCCCTTGCTCATTGAGCCATTGAAGTTTATAAGGTTTTGGGTAGGGAATGATAGTGAGGTTCAACTTGGAAACTAATCTTGTGCTACAACAATTGCAACAAGATCCACTATCCACAATGAGAGAACAAGTTTTATCTAAAATTTTGCATCTTGTATGAAAGATGTTCTCTCTTTGGGATTGAGATAGATCACAAGATTGACCTCCAAGGAGCCTTCTAACCATTAAGAGGTCACCTTCTTCATGGGGGTAGACTTCCTCACTAGACTCTTCACCCCTTACTTCATCTTCACTTCAACTAGAGGAAGGGCAAGAAGTAGTCTCCTCTTGACTACTATAAATGTCTTGACCCCTCATGATCATGGTTTTCTTTGTGGGGCATTGAGAGGCAATGTGACCTCTCCCAAGACATTTGAAGCATTTAATGTTGCTAGTCCTTTCTTGGGAACTAGTCTTAGGGGTGTATTTCTCTATGGTCTTACCCTTATCTTCCTTGGGTTTTGAAGGTGCAGCCCCTAAAATTCCATGGGCTTGGTCCTTCCTTGGATAAGAGTGAGGGCCATAAGATTTTGAAGAAGGCTTTCTTTTAAGTTGTTGCTCCACTCTTATACAAAGTTGGACTAGCTCATCTAGGTCCCTATATGGAAGGAGTTCAACCTTGTCCCTCACTTCCATATTGAGCCCACTAAGGAACCTAGCTATGCTTGTTCTTTCCTCCTCCCTAAGTCCAGATCTTAAAAGGAGTAGTTCCATTTGTTGTCTTTATTCTTCAATACTCATACTCCCTTGTCTAAGCCTTTGGAGCTTGTCCATAAGTTCCCTTTCATAGTAGGAGGGAATGTGCCTCGTCCTAAGGGCACTCTTAAGATCATTCCAATACTCTACTGGAGGATCCCCATGAATCCTTCGTTCTTTAACAAGGGAAGTCCACCAATAGAGGGCATACCCTTGAAAGCTAAGGGTAGCCAATGGAACTTTTCTCTCTTCGCTAATATGATGGCAAGCAAAGAGTTGTTCAACCTTCATTTCCCAATCTAAGTAGGCCTCAACATTATCTTTTCCGTGGAAATATGGGAGGCTAATGTTAACCTCTTGAGGCCTTCTATCCTTTTCTCTTCTTTGGGAGTGATGTTTAGTATGTGAACTATGACGCCCTCTATAATAGTCGCTAAGTTCTTCACTTAAACTCTTGGAAGAGTCATGACTACTATAGGAGACATGTTTTTCTCTTTTCATTTCTTTCATTATTTTTCTTCTTTCTTCCTCTCTTATTTTCTCTCTTTCATCTTGACTTATTTCTTCCACTCTTTTTTTACCTTTTTCTTTTCTCTCTTGTTTTTCTTTCCACAACTTAAGGGATCTCAACTCATCTAATATCTTATACAAGGGGTCCTTAGGAGTAGAACCCTCACCATTAACACTAGATGAAGAATGAAGACTCATGTTGGTTCCTAAGTTATGGTTCTTTCTTGTTGGGGGTTTGAAAACAAAAGGTAAAAGAAACTATGGTTGAAACTAGCCAAAATAAACACTAAAAGAGGTGTGAAAGATAAGGTAAAAACTAATTGGTAAAAGGCAAGCTATCTAGGTGGTTTGACAATGGAGGGTAAAAGAAATAAGCTATGAAAGTAAGCAAGAAATTAAAGTGCAAGAAATGCAAACTAGGCGGATCCTAAGAGTGCTTGGATGACCTCATTTAAGGTTCCCAACAAAACACTCACTATCCTAAGGGAAAATTGCCTAAAATTATTACACACAAATGGAAGTAGGGTGACCTAGCGGAGGCTCCCAACTTACTTCCAATGAAAGGCCTTTTTGTTACAAAATTTCAAAGCAAAGCAAATTGCCAATTACAAAATTACAAAGAAAAAAAAAGTCCTCAATTGTGGTGGCTATTCTCTCTTTAGTGTTTCACTCAATTTGGAGTGCTTCTTAGTCCAATAGCTCTTAAGGTGGTTGGCCCCTTTCTTCTTGACTCAAATTCTTCAAGATATGGCACCAATCCTCCTTTCCAATTCCCTATATGGCAACTCACAACCAAGGAAACAAAGAGACAAGCAATAACCAAAGACAAAAAAAAATGAAATGAAAGCTAAACAAATAGAGTTTTAACAAGACAAATTTCCAAGGATTATTCAACAATTAAAGCAATGAAAAGCACAAAAAAGCAAGCTAGGACTCAAAGAGAAACCTAGAATGGCTCTAGAGTAGAGTAGAAAAACTAAAAAAAAAAGACTCAAGAAACCTCTAGTTTTGGCACTTGTTTTCACAATAATTTTCAATTGAAATTTCAGAACTAGGATTGGTATAAAATAGGCACCAATTATAGAACAAAATTTGAGCCAAAACAACAAGCACACTTTCCTTTCACTTTTCTTATTTTTTCCTTTAATCCAAATCGCTTGGTTCTTTTTTTATAATTTTGGTCCAGATGTCTAGAAAATTCAGTAAAACTTTCAGCTCAAAAACCGTAGTGAAAAATTCCAAGTAATTTATACAAGTTCGTATGTTCAAGCTGCCAGCACCAGCGATTTCAACCTAGAAATCAAGAGTAGTGTTTATGTTGCTTAAGGCTTGGATAGTTACAATTTGTGTTTGCTTATGCTCAATTATATTCAATAACACAATTCAAGAGAGCTTAAGACTTATTTTGATTCACAAATCCAGCCACAACTCAGCACCACAACTCAACTTCATCATAGGCATCATGTAGGAAACTTAGAAAACAAAAAAAAAAAAAAGAGTTCAACAACAAGACTACTTCTAGGAATTGATTTAGAACATGTTATGAACTAAATAACATGCATGAATTAGACTCAAAATTCAAAAGATAGGCTAAGAATGACAAGAATACATGAACAAATGTATCTAGAATTCAATCAACAAAATACAATTCAACACAAACTTAGAACATAATGTGACAATTACTATGACTAAACATGACTCTAAGACAACATGGATTAAGTGATTTACACTTAGATTTTTGTGTTTTTTTTTCTAGTCAATATTTTGGAACAAAATTTAGATCTAAAGGTTCAGCACAAGAATATTATGAATAAAAATTGATAGAACCTAAAATCAACACAAAAACAAGATTCAAGAGTAGATCTACAAAATTTGAACCATAGAAATGCAAGAACAAGTGTAGATCTAAGATTTAATCGGTTTATTTTTTTTAATCTACTCTAAACAGCACCAAACCACAAGACAATGGAGGATATACATGGAGAATAATATGAAGAACAAGGAATTAAAGATAATTCACCGAACAAAAAGATAGAGGAAGCAAAAGAACATCACCTAGATGAAGATGCTCTTGATACCACATGATGCAAGCTCCATTGGAGCTTGTAGGCCTAGGATCTTCTTCATCAATGGATTCCTTTGCTTCTTGGAAGATGAATGGCAGCGGAATGGAGAAGGAAGAGAGAGAGGAGATGCCACTTCAAGGAGAAGATGAGTCTAGAAGAAGCTCACCACCATAGGAGGCCATGGATAAGAGCTTGGAGGAAGAAAGAGATGAATGAAGGGAGAGGGAGAGAAGAGCACGAAATTTTGTGCTCCAAATGAGCTTTGAAATCTTAAGTTTAATATTCAAATGATCAAAGTTGAAAAAAATGCACACACATGACCTCTATTTATAGCCTAAGTGTCACACAAAATTGGAGGGAAATTCAAATTTCACTTGAATTTGAAATTGAATTTGTGGAGCCAAACTTTGGAGCCAAAATTTCACTAATTATGATTAGTGAATTTTAGTTATGGTTCAGCCCACTAATCCAAGATCAATTCCAAGATTCTCCACTAAGTGTGCTTAGGTGTCATGAGGCATGAAAAGCATGAAGGACATGCACAAAGTGTGACTATATGATGTGGCAATGGGGTGTAGTAAGCAAATGCTCACCTCCCCCTCTAAAATTTAATTGGATTGGGCTTCTACCAATTCAATTAAATTTATTTCCAACCACACACATCAAATATCCACTTAGTGCATGTGAAATTACAAAACTACCCCTAATACAAAACTAGTCTAGGTGCCCAAAAATACAAGGGCTGAAAAATCCTATATTTCTAGGGTACCCTACCTACAATATGGAGCCCTAAATACAAGGACCAAATATAATGACATCCTAGGCTAATATGTACAAAGATAATTGGACCCAACCTTGGCCCATGGGCTCAGAAATCTACCCTAAGGTTCATGAGAACCCTAGGGCCTTCTTCAGCAACTCTAGCCCAATCTTCTTGGAGCCTCTTGCTCATGGTTCTAGTGATTGGTCCCTTCCTAGGGAGGATTGCATCACTTATACCACAAATTTATTTTTGGATGGATGTTATTCTGGATGCAGGGAAGAATTTCCCTAAAAATCTTCTCTTCATATTTGTCCAAGTGTTGATAGTATTTTATTGAAGGTGCAACTAGTCCTTAGCCACATCATCCAAAGAGAATGGAAGTGTTTTCATCTTCACATAATCTTCATGAATGTCATGTGGTTGCATGGTGGAACACACTACATGAAACTCCTTAATATGCTTATGACCTCTAAGACCATGAAACTTTGGCAGCAAATGAATTAGTCCATACTTTAGCTCATAACTAACCTCAGTCTCAAGATATCAAATACACCAAGGTTGATACACAACATCTGGTGTAGCCAATTCCTTGAGAGTTTGATTGTTAGTAGCCATTATATCAACACTAATTTTTTCAGAATCAGATGCAAAAAAACAGGTTCAAAAATAAAATCAGCAATGAATTTAGTATGCAATATACTACTATCTAAAACTACTTTGTCTACCCTAATTTCATCTGAGGACTATCATTCATTGATATTTTGATCCTTGCTAGTGTTGAACGCCAGTTATAGTGCGAAATAGATGATCATTCAGTGTTTTGATCAAGAATGTGAAAAATACCAAAAAAAAGGGGGCAAAAAGGTCTTTTCCTTGGTTTTCCTGGACCCTAGCTTACCCAGGCTAGCCTTTGGCTCACCTGGGCCACCAAATAGCTTCATGGTGAAGAAACCAACTCACCTGGGCGAGCTCCAGCTCGCCTAGGCAAGCTTATTGCTTTAGCACTAATTTTCAGCTCGCCTGGGCGAGCTGCAACTGCCCCAAAGTGACCCTTTGCCTATAAATAGCCATCCTAGGGGTGTTTTAAGGGGTTCCAAGGTTCAGAAGGTGAGGGAATTTTGAAAAGAGAGAAAGAAGAGGAAACAAAGTCGAGGCATTGCCGAATTGCAACCGCGATCATTCCCTATGTCGTTTTCTTGTTCTGTGTTCTTCGTGCAACCGTCAGTTAGTTTATTTTTTTTGTAATTGAATGTGATCTATGTACCCTTAGGGGTGCCCCCCCCCCCTTGTTATTTTGTGCATATTCATTTCCTCCATCTATCATTGACGATCTCATTTTTCTTTATAAAGTTCAATCTTAACCGATCACTAGTGTTGTAAAGTTGTCTTTAAAGAGATTGAAAGTTAATAAACAAAGCCAAGATAAAACCAACTCATAACTAACTTCTTTTTATCAAATATCACTTGAGATAATTTCAAGGTCCAACACCTTAACGATTCTCTCCGCTTTTCAAATTTAAAAGATCGTTTCAAGGTCCAACGCCTTAACGATTCTCTCTACTTTTCAAAATTTAAAACATCATTTCAAGGTCAAATGCCTTAAACGACTTTTTGTTCGCAATTAAAATGAATCTTTCAAAAACATAAAAATCAATTTAACACACAAACATCCAGACTTAAAGAACTACGTAGATCTGAATTCCTCATCACACCTGAGGATACGTAGGAGCAAGGGCAACACCCTTGTCGACCCCAAAAATAAAAAGATGTAAAAAGGGAAAAGTAAATAATTTTGAAGTCATGTTGCATACTCGATTAAAGGTTGTCGTCCCTTGTGACGGGCTCGTAGGGTGCTAATATTTTCCTCAAATAAACGTTGGTGGCGACTCCGCTCGTTTTGTCCCTTGGAGATGAACATTTTGGCTTATCTATTTTTGCCTTCACCGTCCCGTTGTGAGGTAGGTTGCGACATACTTTATCATGCACAGCTACACTTTTACTCAACTTATGAAATGTCTTATCTATCTTAGGATCATATGGATGCAAGTCACCTGATTTGGACCTAGTCATGCACAGATAAGCTCATTAGTGACAACACAGACAAAAATAATAGACAACTACTCTACCTAGACACTATTCACAATATTTGCTAAAATGTTATAGAAAATGGAAAACTGTCTCAAAAAAAATTAAAAAAAACTCCAAAACACCACATTAACCATCTAAAAAACATTTTTTTATTTTAGGTAATTTTTTGGTGATTTTTAAAAAACATGAAAATAGAAAAAAAAATTTCAAAAGTGGTTTAGATCAATGAATTTGGCAAAAATGACCCCCCAATGCCCATGTTCGTCCCTCACAGGTAGTTCTAAACCGAGTGACATGCCCTCAAGTACAAGTATTTTCCCTCATGAGAAACTATAAGTACTTACACGAAATTGAAGGAAAAAAAAAAAGAGGGAGAGAAGTTGAACTTTGAGTTGTATCTCACAAGACTCTCATTCATCAAAGTTACAACAAGTGTTACTCATGCTTCTATTTATAGACTAGGTAGCTTCCTTGAGAAGATTTCTTGAGAAAACTTCCTTGAGAAGCTTCCTTGAGAAGATTTCTTGAGAAAACTTCCTTGAGAAGCTTCTTTGAGAAAACTTCCTTGAGAAGCTAGAGCTTAGCTACACACACCCCTCTCATAACTAAGCTCACCTCCTTGAGAAGCTTCCTTAAGAAGATTCCTAAAGAAGCTAGAGCTTAGCTACACATACCTCTCTAATAGCTAAGCTCACCTCCTTGAGATGAGAAGCTAGAGCTTAGCTACACACCCCTTATAATAACTAAGCTCACCCCCATGAAAAAATACATGAAAAAACAAAAAAGTCCCTACTACAAAGACTACTCAAAATGCCTCGAAATACAAGGCTAAAACCCTATACTACTAGAATGGACAAAATACAAGGCCCAAACGAAGGAAAAACCTATTCTAATATTTACAAAGATAAGTGGGCTCATACTTAGCCCATGGGCTCGAAATCTACCCTAAGGCTCATGAGAACCATGGGGCCTTCCCTTGGATCTCTGGCCCAATCTACTTGAAGTCTTTTATCCAATGCCCTTGCGGGGTAGGATTGCATCATTCCCTCCACCTTGGAAAGGATTTAACCTCAAATCTTGAGGTTCTTCATACTCTGGGCTCCTTCCCTCAACACCTGTAAAAAGAACAAATACATATGTATTAGTGGCATTTGGTATGTTGAAGTAAGGTAAGGTCTAAAAACCCATTTCTTGGGCATCTTCCCATGAAGGAACATGGTTTCTCATCAACTCAATGAGTGGTGCTACAAGTATAGAAAAATATGGGACAAACCTTTTGTAAAAGTTTGTTAAGTCATGGAAGCCCCAAATTTTTCTTATACTTGGTGGAGTGGGCCACTCAGGAATGGCCTTTATTCTCTTAGGGTTCATTAGAACCCCTTGATCACTTTTTGAAAAATTAAGAAAAGTAACGCAATAAAACATACATTTTTCTATATTTTCATATTGATTATTCCTACCAAAGAGTATGACAAGCCTAAGGTGTCCCATATGAGTACCTAAGTTTGTATTGAAACCAAAAATAAGAACAAACCTACCTAATGGGTCCCTATGTACACAAATCATGAAGATGTTGGGTGCATGAGTGATTTTACGAAAGAGGGTTGCACCACTCAAAACATTCATCATACCACCTATTTTAGGGATTTGGTGTCTAATAATACCTATTTTGGGCACCAACAAAGCACAAGGATTTAAGCTCTTGCGAACCAAACCCTCATCCAACAACTCCTTTACTTGAGGAATAAACTCAAGCCCAAGAGGTGTGGCAATGCTAGCAAATGTCTTTTTACAAAAGAGAAAATATGGAGGTTGTCTAAGAGGGTAAGTTTTTTTAATGTTTGTCTTTATTGTAAAATGAGTTTCCTTCTTATCTAACCTCTTGGAGGAGACACTTACCTCCTTACACTTCTCTTTAACCACTAATGGTTGTCCATCTTCTTGGGGGTAGATTTCTTCACTAGATTCTTCCCCTTTTGCTTCTTCACTATCACTAGAGGAAGGTGAAGTAGTAGCCTCATCTTGGCTACTATAAATGTCTTGGCTCCTCATAATCATGGTTTTTGTGGTGGGGCATTGAGAAGTAATGTGTTCTCTTCCAAGACATTTAAAGCACTTTATAGAGCTAGTCTTCTTTTGCATACTAGCCTTAGGGGCTTGCTTTTCTATTGTCTTCCCCTTATCATCTTTGGGCTTAGAAGGTGTCACCCCTAAGATTCCTTGACCTTGGTCTTTCTTTGGATAAGAGTGAGAGCCATAAGATTTTGAAGTAGACTTATTTTTAAGTTGTTTCTCTACCCTTATTTCTCAATCTAACTTAGCCTCTACATTGTCCTTCCTATGGAAGTATGGGAGGTTAATGTTAGCCTCTTGAGGCTTTCTTTCCTTTTCTCTTCTATGGGAGTGAGGTCTAAGATGTGACCTATGCCTTCCTTCGTAATAGTAACAAAGTTCTTCACTTAGGCTCTTGCAAGAGTTATGACTACTATAGGAGGCATGTTTTTCTCTTTTCATTTCTTTCATTATTTTTCTTCTTTCTTCCTCTCTTATTTTCTTTCTTTCATCCTGAATTATTTTTTCCAGTCTTTTTTTCCTTTTTCTTTTCTCTCTTGTTTTTCTTTCCATAACTTGAGGGAACTCAACTCATCTAAGATTCTAGATAAAGGGTCTTTATGACTAGTACCCTTGCGATTAACACTAGATGAGTGATGACTCATGCTGGTTCCTAACAAAACACTCACTATCCTAAGGAAATATTGCATAAAATTATTACACACAAATGGAAGTTTTGTAACCTATTGGAGGCTCCCAACACACTTCCAATGAAAGGCCTTTTTGTTACAAAACTTGAAAGCAATAAAGGTAAGTAAATTGCGAATTAAAAAATTACAAAACGTCCTCAATTTTGGTGGTTGTTATCTCTTTGGTGATTCACTCAATTTGGAGTGCTTCTTAGTCCAATAGCTCTTAAGGTGGTTGGCTACTTGCTTCTTGACTCAAATTCTTCAAGGGATGGCACCAATTCTCCTTTCCAATTCCCTATACGGCAACTCACAAACAAGGAAACAAAGAGACAAGCAATAACCAAAGACCAAAAAAAATGAAATGAAAGTTAAACCAATGGAGTTTTAACAAGACAATTTTTCAAGGATTACTCAACAATTTAAGCAATGAAAAGGACATAGAAGCAAGCTAGGACTCAAAGAGAAACTTAGAATGGCTCTAGAGTAGAGTAAAAAAACTATAAAAAAAAAAGACTCAACAAACCTCTAGCTTTAGCACTTGTTTTCACAGTAATTTTCAATTGAAATTTTGGAACTAAGATTGGTATAACATAGGCACCAATTATAGATTAAATTTTGAGCCAAAACAACAAGCACACTTCCCTTTCACTTTTTTTTCCTGGATACTGATTTTTCTGCCGACTTGTGTGATTTTTCGTATTTTTTCCTTTTATCCAAATCACTTTTTTCTTTTTTTCGAACTTTTTTCCAGACGTCTAGAAAGTTCAGTAAAAATGCCAGCTCAAAATTCGAAGTAACCAATTCACAGTAATTTTTACAAGTTTGTATGTCTAAGCTTCCAGCACTAGCGATTTTTTTTAAGCATGGTATATTGATTGCCTTGGGCTTACTTTCAAACTTCCTATGTATGTTGAACTCACTAGGATTGTTTACCACAGTTTTAGGAGTTCAATATTCACTTAGGATCAACATTTCAGCCAGCAATTCAATCACCAAAACTCAAATTCACAATAGACACAATCATAAGGAAACCTAGAAGTTCAAGAAAAGGTTCACAATCAAAGACTCTCTAAGAATTTTGCATGAACATGTTAAGGACTAATTAACATGAAAGATTTGACTCAAATCAAATAATATGCTAAAAGAATTTCATACACTCATGAACGAATGAGTTAGACAAAGAAACAAGAAAAATAAAATTCAGCACAACATAAGAAATCTTATGTGACAAGTTTCATGACTAGACATGACTTCTATGACAAAACTACAATAGGTGAACAAGTCACTCTAGATTTTTGAGGTTTTCTTCTACTTTAATATTTTTGTAAGAATTTTATGGTTTAGGTTTCAGCCACAAAAAATAAAAGACAAAACTCAAAGGAACCTAAACTCAACACAATTCATGGTTCAAGAACAAGAACAAGAAATTTGAACCATAGAAAATCAAATCTAGCTTCTATAGCAAGTTTAATCAGTGGAAAATCTAAAGAATCATGTTAACAACATTTAGCGCAATACATGTGAGGAGATACATGGAGAAAAAAATGAAGAAACAACAATGGAAGAGAAGGTAAAGCAAAAAAATTAATGGAGGTTTAAGGAGCACCTACTTGAAGCTCTTGTGCTCTGATTACCACTTGATGGAAGCTTGCTTGTGGGGCTTCTATGGAGGCTGGATCTTTGAGCTTCAATGAGGTCCTTTAATGGTGATTTTCCACCATGGAGATGCAGCGAAAGACAAAGGAGAAGAGGTGAGAAGAGGTGCCATCCACTAGGGAATAAGCCATGGAAGTAGGAGCTTCACCACCAAGATGAGCCTTGGATAAGAAGCTTGGAGAGGATGCTTCAATGGAGGAAAAGAAAGAGGGGGAGAAAGAGAGGGGGGAGCACGAAATTGAAGGAAAAAAAGAGAGAGAGAATTTGAACTTTTAGTTGTATCTCACAAGACTCTCATTCATCAAAGTTACAACAAGTGTTACACATGCTTCTATTTATAGACTAGGTAGCTTCCTTGAGAAGATTTATTGAGAAAACTTCCTTGAGAAGCTTCTTTGAGAAAACTTCCTTGAGAAGCTAGAGCTTAGCTACGCACACCCCTCTCATAACTAAGCTCACCTCCTAGAGAAGATTCCTTAAGAAGCTAGAGCTTAGCTACACATACCTCTCTAATAGCTAAGCTCACCTCCTTGAGATGAGAAGCTAGAGCTTAGCTACACACCCCCTATAATAGCTAAGCTCACCCCCATGAAAAAATACATGAAAAAACAAAAAAGTCCCTACTACAAAGACTACTCAAAATGCCTCGAAATACAAGGCCCAAACGAAGGAAAAACCTATTCTAATATTTACAAAGATAAGTGGGCTCATACTTAGCCCATGGGCTCGAAATCTACCCTAAGGCTCATGAGAACCCTAGGGCCTTCCCTTGGATCTCTGGCCCAATCTACTTGGAGTCTTTTATCCAATGCCCTTACTGGGTAGGATTGCATATGCAATCCTACCCTCCAAGGGCATTGGATAGAAGACTCCAAGAAGATTGGGCCAAAGATGCAAGCGAAAGCCCTAGCGTTCTCATGAGCCTTAGGGTAGATTTCGGACCCATGGGCTAAGTATGAGCCCACTTATCTTAGTGCATATTAGATTAAGGTTTCATTATTTTTGGGACTTGTATTTAGGGCTCCATAATGTAGGTAAGGTACCCTAGAAATGTAGGATTTTTCAACCCTTGTATTTTAGGGCACCTAGGCTAGTTTTTATATTAGGTGTAGTTTTGTAATTTCACATGCATTAAGTCAATATTTGATGTGTGTGTTGGAAAATAAATTTAATTGAATTGGGAGAAGCCCAATCCAATTAAATTTTAGAGGGGGAGGTGAGCATTTGTTTGCTACACCCCATTGCCACATCATATAGTCACACTTTATGCATGTGCTTCATGCTTTACATGCCTCATGCCACCTAAGCATACTTAGTGGAGAATCTTGGACTTGATCTTGACTTAGTGGGCTGAACCATAGCTAAAATTCACTAATCATAGTTAGTGAAATTTTGGCTCCACAAATTCAATTTCAAATTCAAGTGAAATTTGAATAGAAATTCAAATTTCCCTCCAATTTTGTGTGACACTTAGGCTATAAATAGAGGCCTTGTGTGTTCATTTTTTTCAACTTTGATCATTTGAATATTAAACTTCAGATTTCAGAGCTCTTTTTGAGCACAAAATTTCGTGCCCTTCTCTTCCTCTCCCTTCATTCATCTCCTTCTTCCTCCAAGCTCTTATCCATGGCCTCCTATGGTGGTGAGCTTCTTCTAGACTCATCTTCTCCTTGAAGTGGCGTCTCCTCTCTCTCTTCCTTCTCCATTCCGCTGCCATTCATCTTCCAAGAAGCAAAGGAATCCATTGATGAAGAAGATCCTAGGCCTACAAGCTCCAATGGAGCTTACATCATGTGGTATCAAGAGCATCTTCATCTAGGTGATGTTCTTTTGCTTCCTCTATCTTTTTGTTCGGTGAATTCTCTTTAATTCCTTGTTCTTCATCTTATTCTCCATGTATATCCTCCATTGTCTTGTGGTTTGGTGTTGTTTGGAGTAGATTAAAAAAAAAATAAACCGATTAAATCTTAGATCTACACTTGTTCTTGCATTGTAGATCTACTCTTGAATCATGTTTTAGTGTTGATTTTAGGTTCTATCATTTTTCATTCATTATATTCTTGTGCTGAACCTTAGATCTAAATTTTCTTCCAAAATATTGATAAGAAAAATAACACAAAAATCTAAGTGTAAATCACTTAATCCATGTTGTCTTAGAGTCATGTTTAGTCATAGTAATTGTCACATTATGTTCTAAGTTTGTGTTGAATTTTTATTTTGTTGATTGAATTCTAGATACATTTGTTCATGTATTCTTGTCATTCTTATCCTATCTTTTTAATTTTGAGTCAAATTCATGTATGTTATTTAGTTCATAACATGTTCTAAATCAATTCCTAGAAGTAGTCTTGTTGTTGAACTCTTTTTTTTTTTGTTTTCTAAGTTTCCTACATGATGCCTATGATGAAGTTGAGTTGTGGTGCTGAGTTTTGACTGGATTTGTGAATCAAATAAGTCTTAAGCTCTCTTGAATTGTGTTATTCAAGATAATTGAGCATAATCAAACACAAATTGTAACTATCCAAGCCTTAAGCAACATAAACACTACTCTTGATTTCTAGGTTGAAATCGCTGGTGCTGGCAGCTTGAACATACAAATTGTATAAAATACTGGGAATTGGTCACTACGTGTTTTGAGCTGAAACTTTTACTGAATTTTTTAGACATCTGGAATAAAATTATAAAAAAATAAACAAGTGATTTGGATTAAAGGAAAAAATATGAAAAATCACACAAGTTGGCAGAAAAATCAGTGTCCAGGAAAAACAAAAGTGAAAGGGAAGTGTGCTTGTTGTTTTGGCTCAAAATTTGTTCTATAATTGGTGCCTATTTTATACCAATCCTAGTTCTGAAATTTCAATTGAAAATTATTGTGAAAACAAGTGCCAAAACTAGGGGTTTCTTGGGTCTTTTTTTAATAGTTTTTTTACTCTACTCTAGAGCCATTCTAAGTTTCTATTTTAGTCCTACCTTGTTTTTATGTGTTTTTCATTGCTTTAATTGTTGAATCATCCTTGAAAAATTGTCTTGTCAAAACTCTTTAGGTTTAGCTTTCATCTCATTTTTTGGTCTTTGTTTATTGCTTGTCTCTTTGTTTCCTTGTTTGTGAGTTGCCATATAGGGAATTGGAAAGGAGGATTGGTGTCATCCCTTGAAGAATTTGAGTCAAGAAGCAAGGGACCAACCACCTTAAGAGCTATTGGAATAAGAAGCAATCCAAATTGAGTGAGTCACAAAAGAGAGAATAGCCACCAAAATTGAGGACTTTTTTTTTGTAATTTGTAATTGGCAATTTTCTTTGCTTTCAAACTTTGTAACAAAATGGCCTTTCATTGGAAGTAAGTTGGGAGCCTCCAATAGGTCACCCTACTTCCATTTGTGTGTAATAATTTTAGTCAATTTTCCCTTAGGATTGTGAGTGTTTTGTTGGGAACCTTAAATGTGGTCATCCAAACACTCTTAGGATTCGTCTAGTTTACATTTCTTGCTTACTTTCATAGCTTATTTCCTTTACCTTCTATTGTTAAACCGCCTAGATAGTTTTCCTTTTACCAATTAGTTTTTACCTTATCTTTCATACCTCTTTTAGTGTTTATTTGGGCTAGTTTCAACCATAGTTTCTTTTACCTTTTGTTTTCAAACCCCCAATAAGAAAGAACCACAACTTAGGAACCAACATGAGTCTTCATTCTTCATCTAGTGTTAATGGTGAGGGTTCTACTCCTAAGGACCCCTTGTATAACATATTAGATAAGTTGAGATCCCTTAAGTTGTGGAAAGAAAAACAAGAGAGAAAAGAAAAAGGAAAAAAAAGAGTGGAAGAAATAAGTCAAGATAAAAAAGAGAAAATAAGGGAAGAAGAAAGAAGGAAAATACTAAAAGAGTTAAGAAAAGAAAAACATGCCTCCTCTAGTAGTCATAACTCTTGCAAGAGCCTAAGTGGAGAACTTCGCGACTATTATGAAGGAAGGCATAAGTCACATCTTAGACCTCACTCCCATATGAGAGAAAAGGAAAGAAAGCCTCAAGAGGCTAACATTAACCTCCCATACTTCAATGGGAAGGACAATGTAGAGGCTAACTTAGATTGGGAAATAAGGGTAGAGCAACAACTTAAAAGGAAGTCTACTTCAAAATTTTATGTCTCTCACTCTTATCCAAAGAAAGACCAAGGTCAAGGCATCTTAGGGGTGACACCTTCTAAGCCTAAAGATGATAAGGGGAAGACAATAGAAAAGCAACCCCTTAAGGCTAGTATGCAAGAGAAGACTAGCTCCATGAAGTGCTTTAAATGTCTTGGAAGAGGACACATTACTTCTCAATGCCCCACCAAGAAAACCATGATTATGAGGGGCCAAGACATTTATAGTAGCCAAGATGAGGTTACTACTTCACCTTTTTCTAGTGAAAGTGAAGAAGCAAAAGGAAAAGAATCTAGTGAAGAGATCTACCCCCAAGAAGAAGGACAACCTTTAATGGTTAAGGAGGAGTGTAAGGAGGTAAGTGTCTCCTCCAAGAGGTTAGCTAAGAAGGAAAGACATTTTGAAATAAAGACAAATATTAAAGAAATTTCCCCTCTTAGACAACCTCCACATTTTCTCCTTTGTAAAAAGACACTTGTTAGCATTGCCACACCTCTTAGGCTTGAGTTTATTCCTTAAGTAAAGGAGTTGTTGGATGAGGGTTTGGTTCGCAAGAGCTTAAATCCTTGTGCTTTGTTGGTGTCCAAAATAGGTATTATTAGACACTAAATCCCTAAAATAGGTGGTATGATGAATGTTTTGATTTTTGCAACCCTCTTTTGTAAAATCACTCATGCACCCAACACCTTCATAATTTGTGTACATAGGGACTCATTAGGTAGGTTTGTTCTTACTTTTTGTTTCAATGCAAACCTAGGTGCTCATGTGGGACACCTTAGGTTTGTCGTAATTTTTTGTTGGAATAATCAACATGAAAATAAACAAAAATGTATGTTTTATTCCATTACTTTCCTTAACTTTTTAAATTGTGATCAAGGGCTTCCCATGGACCCTAAGAGAATAAAGGTCATTCCTGAGTGGCCTACTCCACCAAGTATAAGGGAAATTTAGGGCTTCAATATCTTAGCAAACTTTTACAAAAGGTTTGTCCCATATTTTTCTATACTTGTAGCACCACTCATTGAGTTGGTGAGGAACTATATTCTCTCATGGGAAGATGGCCAGGAAAGGGGTTTTCCATCCTTACCGTACTCTAACATACCCAACATCACTAATACATATGTTTTTATTCTTTTTACAGGTGTTGAGGAAAGAATCCATAAGTTTCAAGAACCTCTGGATTTGAGGTCAAATCCTTTTCAAGGGGGAGGGAATGATGCAATCCTACCCCCCAAGGGCATTGGATAGAAGACTCCAAGAAGATTGGGCCAAAGATGCAAGAGAAGGCCCTAGGGTTCTCATGAGCCTTAGGGTAGATTTTGGGCCCATGGGCTAAGTATGAGCCCACTTATCTTAGTGCATATTAGATTAAGGTTTCATTATTTTTGGGACTTGTATTTAGGGCTCCATAATGTAGGTAAGGTACCCTAGAAATGTAGGATTTTTCAACCCTTGTATTTTAGGGCACCTAGACTAGTTTTTGTATTAAGGGTAGTTTTGTAATTTCACATGCATTAAGTGAATATTTGATGTGTTTGTTGGAAAATAAATTTAATTGAATTGGGAGAAGCCCAATCCAATTAAATTTTAGAGGGGGAGGTGAGCATTTGCTTGCTACACCCCATTGTCACATCATATGGTCACACTTTGTGCATGTGCTTCATGTTTTACATGCCTCATGCCACCTAAGCATACTTAGTGGAGAATCTTGGACTTGATATTGAATTAGTGGGCTGAACCATAGCTAAAATTCACTAATCATAATTAGTGAAATTTTGGCTCCAAAGTTTGTCTCCACAAATTTAATTTCAAGTTCAAGTGAAATTTGAATAGAAATTCAAATTTCCCTGCAATTTTGTGTGACACTTAGGCTATAAATAGAGTCCTTGTGTATGCATTTTTTTCAACTTTGATCATTTGAATATTAAACTTCAGATTTCAGAGCTCTTTTAGAGCACAAAATTTTGTGCTCTTCTCTTCCTCTCCCTTGATTCATCTCCTTCTTCCTCCATGCTCTTATCCATGGCCTCCTATGGTGGTGAGCTTCTTCTAGACTCATCTTCTCCTTGAAGTGGTGTCTCCTCTCTCTCTTCCTTCTCCATTCCTCTACCATTCGTCTTCCAAGAAGCAAAGCAATTCATTGATGAAGAAGATCCTAGGCCTACAAGTTCCAATGGAGCTTACATCAATTTTCATGCAATATGAAGGATGAAAATGGACACCATCAATGCACTGACCGTTGATAATGAAAGATTCTAAGCATCCCCCTCCAGAGATGCTTAAAACTCTTTAACCACTCTATTTCCCCCATCTGGGATATCCATCATAGTCACTGCACCCCCATGTACATACACAGCATACATCATCACAATGACATTTTCAACATCAACAACATCTCATCTCAATGTCATTATCAACATCAACCTCATCTCATCTTAATGGCATTATCATCATAAATATCATCTCATCTCAATGATGTTACCAACATCAACATCATCTCATGTCACATCATCATCAATAACAACATCGTTCTTATCATCACTAACAACATCATCCTTTATCAATACTATCACCAATAACAACATAACCTCATATCAACATTACCATTGATAAAAACATCATCAGTAATCACATTCCATATATACATATAAATTTCATGCTTGGGATTCATACTCCCTAGGTCTTTAGACAGTACAAGTCTTATACAACACAATCCATAATATCACGAGACAGGTATTTTAGGGAAAAATTCTAAATTAAAGAGGAGAACTATGATTTACAAAACAAACTCTTAAGCCCATTTAAATTTTAATAACGAAGCAAATAAAAGAACAAATATCAAATTTTGGACAATCTCTTATGTAATTAAGACTTTTTCCAAAAAGTTCAATCCTTATAACAACAACATTATTCATAATTTCATTCTTCAATAACAAATATATCACATCCCATTAGTCAAAAACACATTTTTTTCTTGAAAACCAGCACCCAACAGGGGCAGGCATACATTCTTATAGTTAGGTTCCCCGACCCCAACTATGGTATCAAAAGTCGTAAATTATAATAAACTTCTCTCACCTATTATGAGCTCTCCGTCAACTCCTCTTTGCATCACTCAGAGACCTCTCTCGTTCATGTTCGTCGGTGTAAACGCAGAGTTCTATATACCAAATCAAAGGGAATTTAGTATAGATTTCAAAAATAAGGTTAATAATAACACTTGGGGGTCAAATACCCTTATCAAAACATAAAAGGCTAAAGGGTGTTTTAGGTTCTACTACAAAGAGACGTCTTTTTGAAATTCTGATCACACCAATGTGACTAGGGTTCAACGAAGGTCATGAAAATAACATCAATTTTATAAAAAGATAACTTTTACAACGTCTTATTTTTAAGGGTTTTTCAAAAGGAGTGTAAAAACATCCTATTATGATACCTAAAACACAGAAGACACTAAGAGAAACTCAAACTAATTAGGAGAAAGACATAGAAGTCAAAATTACCTCAGAGGAACTATGAAAGAAAGAATTGGGAGTTATTTCTCCACCAAATCCTTGAGGTGGATTTCGAGGATTTCGCCCCGATTAAAGTGTTCCTCTCCATGCAGTGGTTCAGTGTTAGTCGATGAATACGACTAACTTTTATGTATAAAACTTGTGTAAATTGTATAAACTTCCCCAGTTTATGGTTATTTTGTAGCGTTATAAGTACTTTCTGTTAAGTATAGGTAATAAATACTTAGTACTTCCATTTTGTGTGTTTAATAATCATTTTCTCTCAATTTCAGGTTAATTAAGCAAGCTTTGAAAAGTGTTGATTTTCACCTTCTCGCTAAGCCAATCCGCTGGCTTAGCGAGCGTCCACTAAGTGCAACACTCATTGGCTAAGCGCAAGGAAGAATCTGGAAGAAGATGAGTTGTACAGGTTCGCTAAGCGCACCACTTCATCTGACTAAGCGCATCGCTTCAGTCCATCTGCTAAGCGAGAAAGGCACGCGCTAAGTCGAAATTCACTAATGTGCGCTAAGCGGTCCAGAATTGTGCTAAGTGCACGAGCATGAACAAGGCCACCTATTTAGGCCTGAAATCAGATTTTAGAGAGGGAGTTTGGACTGGAATTCAGAGCTTTGCATGTCTAGAGATTCTAGAGAGAGAAAGGTCCAAGTTCCAGAGAGTTTTGAGAGATTTTGTTGTGTGAAGATCTGCAGAGACTAAAGCTTGAAGTAGGAGCCGTTCTGAGAGCTTGAGATGAGTTTGTGAGTGATTGTGAGATCCTAGAGGTGAAGGAGACATCCTCACCACTTGTATTTTTGCAATCTTTCATCTTGTTCTTATATGTGTTGTAAAGAAGGCTTCCTGGTTATGGAAAGTTAAATCCTCTGTTGGATCTTCCCTGTAGGTACCTGATGCAAATAAACATTAGATTGCAGTAACTAGGAAGTGATCCTAGGTCGTCTCCCAACGAGCAATGACTAACCAAATGTTCATAATATGCTTGCTATAATAGTAACAATTGGGGGGGGTTTGTTTGTTTTGTGAATTAAAGAACAAGCAGACTGGAATAGAGAATTAACAGTATTAAAAACGTGTTGTATCCTCTTGATTCATAAGCCATTCTCTTATCCTAGGTTATGAGGATTTCACCCCTAACAGTTAACCACTTAATCCAACCCTAATTTAATTTACTAAGAGAAAATCAACTTAGGGTTGTCAATATGTGATTAAGCAAGACATACACCAATTAATCCCTCGTTCATTAAGCACGAATGTAACTTAAGCACAGAGGCAATTAATCGAACACGAAGCGTGCATAGATTAATAGTAACGAATGTGGGTTAATTGGTGAAGGGAAAACCGATAGGAGAGCAACATTAAAAATAGAACCTCAAAGAGAGTTATGCTTCATCCTTAGAAGGAAACAACACTAGAAATTTAGCCTTCCATAAGTTCAACAAAAGCAAAAAATGTAAATGAAGCTAAAGGCAGAAAACATAAATGAAGCTAAAGGCAGAAAATGTAAATGAAGCTAAAGACAAAAAATGTACATGAAGCTAAAGGCAGAAGATGTAAATGAAGCTAAAGGCAAAAAACATAAATGAAGCTAAAGGCAGAAAACGAAAATGAAACTAGAAGCAGAAAACGAAAATGAAACTAAAGGCAAAAGAAGGAATAAAAACGAAATTGAATTTGAAAGCAGAAAAATGGAAAATGAATTCACGTGAACAATAATACAAAGCTAAAAACGTAAAACCCTAAAACTCCATGCACTCAACTTGGGTATTCTCTCCTCAATCATCGAATAATCTCGAATCCTAAGACTATACTGTTTTTAAAGGTCACTCAAAGTCACTGGGCCTGATTACATTATTTTGGCCTAAAACGAAAATAAAAACTAAACGCCATAAAATGAAATTAGACGAAATCTAATAAAATTGTCTGCTCTCTTCAAGTCCAATATGGCTCAGCCCAATTGCTTCTAATTATCCTGAAATTGAATTAAAAACACCAAATTAGTCAAGTGGGCCCAATTGATAAAACTGAATAATAAATTTGACAACTAGAGTAAATCAGTAATTAATTTGGTGACAAAAAGGGTAAAGAAATAGGAGAAAATAATGACACATCAATCACATAGATGCATGCTTTGTTAGGGTCATTCAACAGTGGAAACTGGTCTGATTCTAAAGTCCTTGATAGTACAGGGCTAAGTTGTCGTACTATCACGAGGAATCAGGGTGCAATAATTTAGTTGTGTATGTGTGTCATACTGCGCTCCTAGTTGAGTTTAGTCCAACAAGAGGAATCTGCGGACGATGCTTGATCAGGATTAGGCTAAACTATCATGAGGAATCGGGGTTTAGTATCTCAGGAGACACGATAGGAACACATGAGCATTGTTAGATAGAGAATATCTTTTTAGCATCAGGCACCTATTAGGAAGGCCAACGTGTTTTCTACTTGTTTTCACACATCATTTCTCTCGCGTGATTTTCCTTTTTGCACAGATACTTTACACACCAGACACCTATTTGCTGAAATAGCTTACCAAATAACACAAGTTCCCCGAGAGTTTGATACTCGGTTCTTACCGTTTTATACTACTTGTGCGATCCGGTGCACTTGCTAGAAGCGAACAAATTTTTGGCACCGTTGCCGAGGAACTTCTTTTTATTTGGGAAGTTAGTTCGTTTTTAGGTGTCTATTCTTTATTTGTTATTCTTTGATTGTTTTTGTGAATATTTGTTCTTAATTCCTATTTGTCTTCTCATATTGAACTGGATAACCGTTGTTCTGTTAGTATTGTATATGCATAGATCTCCCACAGCCAATTTAGTTCCTCTAGACTTAGAAATTGAAGCTACATTGCGAAGGAACAAGGCCGAGAGGAGAAGGAAACTTCTGCAAGACAAAACAGTTGCATCCATTCTTGAGGAAGAGACTCATTTCCCTGACTTATTATCACCTAATTCACCATCATCAAGGGAATCTGCCACTCAATTACCTGAAGTCATTACCATGGCAGAAGAGCATGACCAGAGGATTACCCTTGAGGATTACTCAAGTAGTTCAGTACCACAATTTTTCACCAGCATTGCACGTCCTGAAGTGCAAGCTAACAACATCAACTACCCACATTCCTTAATTCATTTAATACAGGGGAACTTATTTCAAGGATTACCTAATGAATATCCCTATGCACACTTGGCAATGTTCATTGAAATATGCAACACTGTTAAGATTGTCGGTGTACCAGACGAAGCTATTAGGCTCAGCCTTTTCTCATTCTCATTGGTAGGAGAAGCCAAGAGGTGGCTCCACTCATTCAAGGGTAACAGTCTGAAAACCTGGGAAGAAGTTGTTGAAAAGTTCCTAAAGAAATACTTTCCAGAGTCCAAGACTGCGGAAGGGAAAGCTGCAATCTCTTCATTTCATTTGTTTCCTGATGAATCTCTGAGTGAAGCATTGGAGAGGTTCAGAGTTTTATTGAGAAGAACTCCCACCCATGGGTTTTCTGAGCCAATTCAACTAAATATGTTTATAGATGGGATGAGACCACAAACCAAGCAACTGTTAGATGCTTCTACAGGGGGAAAGATAAAATTGAAGACCCCGGAAGAAGCAACTGAACTAATTGAGAACATGTCAGCCAGTGATCATGTCAGTCTACGAGAAAAAACCCATCAACCAACAAAGAAAAGCTTGTTAGAGCTATCATCACATGACGCTTTATTGGCACAGAATAAGTTGCTTTCTAAGCAGCTTGAGATTTTAACAGAAACACTTGGTAAGCTGCCAACTAAGTTGTCTATTAGTCAACCTACGCACTCTTCTATTTTGCAGGTTACAGGTTGTACCATCTGTGGTGAGGCTCATGAAACAGGCCAATGTATTCCCACTAAAGAAAACACTCAAGAAATTCATTATATGGGAAATCAACAGCGACAAGGGTATACTCAAGGAGGATTTTCAGGCTTCCAGCAAGGTCCCTATAATCAACAAGGACAATGGAGGACACACCCTAGCAACCAGTTCAACAAAGACCAGAGTGGGCCTTCGAACAGGCCAATCCAACAAGGGCCTAACATTTTCCAGAGGACGACGAAGCTGGAGGAGACTTTGACTCAGTTTATGCAAGTAACAATGTCAAATCATAAAAGCACTGAGTCAGTACAAAAAAACCTTAAGGTCTAGGTGGGACAACAGGCCAAGCAGATAGCTGACAAGTCATCCAACAGTTTTGTGGCAAATACAGAACAGAATCCCAAGGAGGAATGCAAAGCTATGATGACAAGGAGTAAAAGGTTTGTGGAGGCTGAGGATGAGGTTAGTGTTGTGTATAAGAAGAAAGCTACTGACAAGAAAGGTACTAATGGCAAGAAAAATGAGGTGAAAGGTGAAAGTAATCAAGAAAAAGAGGAACAAATAATGGTCAAGAAAAAAGAATTGAAGGACCAAGAAAAAGAAAAAGAAGTAGAAAAAGAAAAAGAAGAAAAAATAATAAGAATGCAAAGAAGAGTAGAAGTGAAAAAAACTGTGGATGAAGGTGTGGAAGTACCATATCCGGTGGTACCTTCCAAGAAGGAAAAAGATCATCATCTGGCAAGATTTTTAGATATTTTCAGAAATCTTGAAATAACCATGCCCTTCGGAGAAGCTTTGCGGCAGATGCCACTCTACTCTAAATTCTTGAAAGATATGTTAACAAGGAAGCATAAATATATTCATCAGGAAAACATCATAGTGGAAGGAAATTGCAGTGTTGTGATCCAAAAGATCCTTCCACCTAAGCATAAAGATCCTGGGAGTGTAACTATTCCTTGTTCAACTAGAGAAGTCAATGTGGGAAAAGCTCTTATTGACCTAGGAGCTAGTATCAATTTGATGCCACTCTCCATGTGCAGAAGATTGGGAGAGTTGGAGATAATGCCCACTCGAATGACATTACAATTAGTTGACCGCTCCATTACCAGGCCATATGGAGTAATTGAAGATGTGTTGGTCATAGTGAAACATTTTATCTTCCCGGCAGACTTTGTGGTAATGGATATCTCTAAAGATACTGGCATCCCTATAATATTGGGAAGGACATTCATGTTGACCGCAAGTTGCATAGTTGATATGGGGAAGAGAAAGCTGGAGCTAGGTTTTGAAGATCAGAAAATTGATTTTGATTTGTTTGTTGAAGACAAGCCTGCTCCAGAACACAATGTCTGCTTATAGGTAATGGAAGGAGGTCAAGAGGTTCTGAAGGTAAGAACTAAAACATAAGATCTCCCAGTGAGGTAAAAGCGTCAAGCTAATGATGTTAAAGAAGCACTTCCTATGAGGCAACCCAATTTTAATTTCTGTAATTTTTGTTTTTCATGCATTAGATCATTGGGAATTTGCTGAATAATCTGTACATTGGAGCATATCAGCTTATCTTTGAATGTAGATATAAGGGTGTCTATTTCATGGGAAAAGGACTAAAAAATAACTTAGAAAACATTTTTTTAAAAATAGTCCTTTCGTTAAGCGCAAGCTTTGCACTAAGCGTATCTTTGGTCATGCGCTAAGCCAAGAGTCTCAAGCGTTTAGCGCCCAACCCTTGCATCTAAGGTTGATTTGGTCCGCTAAGCTGGCCAAGGCTGAGCTAAGCCAACTTCAATTCGATCTGAATTTGGCTAAGCAACAGCTTGATCGCTAAGCAATAGCTTATCCTTGGCTAAGCACGACCTATTGTCGCCAAGCTAAATTCCTTATGGCCAGAACTGAGGTTCATGAAGCTAAGCGCCAGTCACGACAGCTAAGCTTAATACCTTGCGGCAATGTAAGTGCTAAGCGAGTTCTTATCAACTAAGCGCATGCTCCTCTGTACTTAAGATGCATCATTTTAGCTAAGGCGGCCAGAGCCTGGCTTAGCGAGAGTTACAACTTTTCTGATCTGTAAACCTCGCTAAGCAGTCTTATCCTCGCGCTAAGCCAAGCCTATGTTAAAAAAAACTAATTTTGAATTTGAAACATTGGCTAAGCACACGGATTCGCTAAGCGAGCCTCGTTGAGAAACCAAATGTCTCTCTGGTTCGCTTAGCACAGCGGTCCGCTAAGCAAGAGTGTCAAAAACTGCTTAAGTGAGTGTAACAGCAGTTACACTCACACTTGCCAGATTTCGGAAACTTCGTCTCTGTATTCTCTTTCTCCAAAAATTCGCACATTTTGCATTTATACTTTCTTTTTGCATTATCAACTTCGAAGCAACAACCATACACCATCCAAGTAAGTTCCTTGGTTCCTTTTCTCTTTTTCTTGTCTAAACTTCAGGATGGAAGACTTCACTTGTAGTTTTAGATTTTTAGGGTTTTAATGTTTTGTTAGAATTAGTTTAAGATTAGAACTATATACGCTTGTATACTGTATTGAGTATGATGCACACATTGCATGTCTGATATGCCTTTTAGAGGCTTGAAAAGTGCAAGAAAATGAACTACATTTTCTGTGTTTTTTGGAAAACGCGATGAACTCGCTAAGCGAGCATGCTGCGCTAAGCAAGTTCATCAGTACTCACTATATATAGGCATTCTCTGAAGAACTCTCTAAGTGCACCTACCGCGCTAAGCAAGTTCATCCTTTGAGGATGAACACTCATCCTCTTGCTGAACTACCTGTGGCTAAGCGAGGCTGAATCACTAAGCCCAGGTAACTTAGACAATTTTTTGTTGATAGCCGTGCGCTAAGCCGAGCTTTCCTGGGCCAAGTGTGATTTGTTGCGGCAGATGTTCAGCTTAGCGGGCACTTTCCAACTAAGCCAATTCTGCAGAAGCTAAATTTTTGCAACTTCCGCTAAGCGGCTCCACATGTCGCTAAGCAGTAGTGTTTTTTTTTTTTTTTTGCAAAGGCCAGCTAAGCGAACCATGTCTTGTTAAGCGACCAGTGTCTTTTTAAGTTTTATTTTTCAGTTTTGATTTTTAATAAATTGCGTCCTGATTAATTGTTTGGTGTCTTTATTTGCAGATGGCTTCTAGGAAATGTAAAAGTATTGGTTCAAGACCCGCAGCGTAGTATGACACAAGGAGATTTTCTACCTTAGATGCTTAGACCAGATACGCAGATAATGTCTTGGGGAGAAACATTTTACCAGAGAGGAAAGTAGAGATATATCACTCTGAGCTAGATGAGTTTAAGGCTAAATTGGAAAGGCGTAATTTCCATAAACGCCTCACCAATTTAGTTGATGGGAGCATAGACCTAGCTTTGGTGAAAGAATTCTATGCAAATTTATACAGTTCTGAGGACCATCCACCAAAGCAGTCCAAAGTCAAAGGTCATTTGGTGAAAATTAATGCTGATAGTCTCAACACATTCTTAGAGACACCTGTGGTATTAGCTGAGGGGGAGACCTTACTCGCTTACTCCAGATACTGCAAGTTGCCTACAGACTACAGAGAGATAGAGGCTGCCTTATGCATACCTGGTCGAGGGTTCATCTTGAACTCAGAGGGCCATCCTGGGAAGATTCTCAGGAAGGATATGACTACACTAGCTCAGGTGTGGAGTGTCCTCTCATACTCCAACTTGGCCCCAACATCACATACTTCTGACTTGACAGTGGATAGAGCTAGGCTGATCTTTGGCCTAGTCTCTCGCTTGGATATGAACATAGGAGCGCTGATCTCTGGCCAGATGACCTCTATAGCCCAGTCTAACACTTCTAGACTTGGATTGAATGCATGATTTTGATGGAATTTGTGTTTCTTTTCATGAGTTTGAGCAAGTGTGTATGTTAGACAAAGAAAGAACAAAAATGTGAACTTGCATTTAGAATTGTTAGTCAGTAGATAGATTGATTGAGAAAGAAAAGCTTGAACCAAAATCGGTGAGAGTGTGAACTTAAACTGTGAGTGAACGACTAGCTGTGAGTAATAATCTTTGCATGAATCTCTGAATTTTAGAATGAAATGTATAAATGAGGACATGATGAAGGCCATGATTGTACATACACAAGCCTTTTGACCAAAAAGCTTACCTTGAATGATAATTATATCCTTTGCACCCTTTTTGAGCTGAATGATATTGTCAAAAATTTGAACCCTGAACTTAAATAATTATCTCCAGATACCTTATTTAGATTCTAGGAGAGCATATAGTTCAAGGCAAATTTACCCCAAATTTGGGGGTGTGGAACTAATTGGGATGCAAAGAAAGAGATAAAGCATCAGCACACACAACACACAAGTTGTCTGTTAAAAAAAAAAGTGTGCTGATGTAACAAGGTCAAAAGCAAATGAAAGTGAAAAGCTAGTGAGCAAGCCAATTGTATTAAAAAGACCATTGGGATAAGTCTAGGATTTGTGCTCTCTTAGAATCTAAGCCTTTGAATCCTAGAAAAACCAATGAATTTTTGTAGCCAAGCCTCACTACAAGCCTGGGAAAGTCCTTCTGATTATGTTTATACATTTTTGACTTTATAGCATGAGATGACGTGCAAAGATTGGATCTCTTGTTAGTTGTTGAAAAATGCTTTTCGGGGATTCCGTAATGCTTCCGTAAAATTTCCAAAAACCTTGGGTAAGCATATTTCACTTAATATTGGTGAAAGGGAAGAGAAAAAAGAGGAAAATCAAGTCCTATATGCTTCCAGGACTTCCAAAATGCTTTCGTAAAATTTCTGAAAACCTTGGGTAAGCATATTTCACTTAATATTGGTGAAAAGGAAGAGAAAAAAGAGGAAAATAAAGTCTTATATGCTTCTGTAAGGCTTCCGTAACTTTTCTGTAAATTACGAAAAAGGGGTTGAACTTATGAAGTTGGGGGTGCAAATAGAAATTTTCATATATTTGAATCTAGGCCCTTCCAGAACATTTTTGGAAGCTGGGTTGCTTAAGGAGGAAGCAACCAAGCTCGCCTAGGCGAGCTGGGCAGCAACCTCCTCCCCATTTTTTCTATAAATAGGCCAAGGGAGGCTATTCCAAAGGATCCCTGACCCCTATGGTATGCATTTTAGCTGTTTTTGGTGAAAAAATGTGTTTCCATGAAGAAAATCCAAGCCAAGGTGCTTCCGTAACACTTTTGAGACGTTTTCGTGAGCAATTTCGTGAAGATTTTCCGCCGTTCTTCACCGTTCTTCGTTCTTCAACCGGTAAGTTTTCGAATCCAAGACTTTCAATTCATTTATTGTTTTGTTGGTTTTCATCTTTATTTCGTTCACTTTCGATTTTCTTTTCTTCCGTTTTTAACGAGCTTTAACCGATCGTTTAAGTCGTTATCTCGCCTAATAAATGATAAAATAAATTTCAACCGATCATTTGCATTGTAATCTCGTTTAATCACTGTTAAAGCAAAATCTAACCAATCGTTCACACTGTAACCTCGGTTAAACCAAAAAAAACAAAATAATAATAAAATAATCAAAATATCTTGGAAAAAAATAATAATAAAATAATCAAAAAAATAAATCAGACATTTTTCTTTGAAAGTTTCCTTGAATGAATTGACTAATAACCAAAGTGAAACTAAGGCTAAAATTAACTCACAAATCAAGCTTTGTCCGCAAAAATCACTAAAAACCGTTTTAAGGTCCAACGCCTTAAACGATCTTCTTTGCTTTTATTGGTTAACATGGACCGTTCAAAGGCATAAAATCAACACATAACTTTACCGCTTTTGCAAGAACTACGTAGGTCTTATTTCCTCATCGCAATTGAGGTTATAGGAGCAAAAGCCCTGCTTTTGTCGACCACCCCAAGAGATCGTTAACGGTCCAACGCCTTAATGTTTCTCTCCTTTCAAAAACCAAGAGATCGTTAATGGTCCAACACCTTAACGTTTCTCTCCTTTCAAAACCCAAGAGATCGTTAATGGTCAAATGCCTTAACGTTTCTCTCCTTTCAAAACCAAGAGATCGTTAATGGTCCAACGCCTTAACATTTCTCTACTTTCAAAAACCAAGAGATCGTTAATGGTCCAACGCCTTAACATTTCTCTCCTTTCAAAAACAAGAGATCGTTAATGATCCAACACCTTAATGTTTCTCTCCTTTCAAAATCAAAAGATCGTTTAAAGGTCCAATTCCTTAAACGACTTTTGTTCAGTTAAAATATATCTTGCGAAAAAAGATAAAAACAACTTAATTGACATTTAGTTCTGAAAGAACTACGTAGGTCTGATTTCCTCATCGCAATAGAGGATACGTAGGAGCGAGGGAAACACCCTTGTCGACCACAAAAAGATAAAAAATACAAAAAAGGGAGAAAAACATAAAAAATATAAAAAGGGAAAATACGTAGTTTTGAAGTCATATTTGCACACTTCATTGAAGGCTGTCGTCCTTTGTGATGGACGCGTGAGGTGCTAATACCTTCCCCGTGCGCAAATACAACTCCCGAACCTTTCACACTCAAAGTCCGTAGACCACACACACCTTTCCGGTTTTTCCGACGTTTTCCTCAAATAAACATTGCTGGCGACTCCGCGCGTTTTCCTTTCTTGGAAGACGCACCCATGGGCCTCGCGTCACCCTCCCGCCAAAGGGTAGGTTGCGACAGTAGGCGACTCCGCTGGGGACTATTTTTAGAGAGTTAGGCCTTCTAATCTCATGCAATATCATGACTTCCTCTTTTGTCAGTTTTCTTTTATTTCTCTTACGTTCTTGTATATAACTCTTTGATGCTGTTAGTGTGTTTTTGAAATGTATGCATGAGATAGATATTTACTCATTTGATGCACACAAACACCAACACCATTTGTACACACGGTGAGTTGAAAAGGGGGCCTATACCCGGGTCCATGGGAACATAAGGAATGGAGGTGAATCTGTGGCCATGCTGAGTCTCCGACTTGCTTGATAACAGTGAACCCACATCTAGAGTTTTTCTATTTGATAACATATTGTTATTGGTAGTCCCTACTGCCGCAATATGTTGGTCTCGTCTTTTGTCACGGGAAGCCGGAAGGTCCATATCACCTTCTTAACTGCACACATGGAGCACTGCGCCCCCAAATGCGCAAGTAAGAAGAGATGATTTTTTGGGCTCTCGTAAATGCATTCATATCATGCACCACATAAGCATCTCTTCATGGCATCGTAATGGACATATCATTCCTGCATTTGTCACTTACCATATTCATGCATTGCATTTTGCATAAGTCATTTCATCACCATGCATATGCATCTAACATGTTTTCTGCATACCATTTATTTTCATGTTTACTCATGCATGATCCTTGCATTTTCCTCTGCAAAACAAAAACAAAAAAAAAAAGAAGCATGAAAATTCACACTGCATTCTTAGTTGCATATGTTCGGTACCATAAGCCAACCATGTTGGGATTGTAAACCCGTTTCACTTAAAAACAAAATGATTGAAAATGGTACCTAATGCATGGTTAACTAAGAAAAGATGTTTCTTCGGGCATCTCAATCTCATAATTACATTTGCCATGCATAGCTTAAGTATGCTCGAGTCATTCATCTCTGTGAAATGTTGTCGAAGTATTGGCGATCGAAATTGTCATTCCTTGGATTCTAGGGTTGAACCAAGCTCATGCTTTCTAGAAAAGGTTCATCAAGTCAAGGTCAAGTATGGAAGTAACCAACTTGCAAATTGGGGCAAAAGATGGATCGGGTTACATCAGTTCTTTGTCTACTGCCAACACATGATTGTGCCAATTTACAAAAAAAAACTTGAGGACTATTGATTTCAATGTTTTTCCAATTTCACTTTGACAAGACACGATGGACCATGTTGTTTTAATGAAAATCTAAATTGATTCAACCCCATGTCCTGTCTAAAAATCGCAGTACTTCAACAATGCATCATTCACATACATCCATGCTTTTCATTGGTTGCATTGTCCATTGCATTCTTTCCTTGAAAACCAAACTGTAATCATTGTAATCAAACCGAAAGAATGCACTTTACGATGCCCTTACCAAATGCGTGCTAGAGCTAGAGTAATGGGTGAAGTAGAGGAGGTACAAGAACAGATCAAGGCTGACATGGAGGCCATGCAAGAACAGATGGCCACAATGATGGAGGCCATGATGAGCATGAAGAAGATAATGGAGGTCAATGCGGCTGCAGTTGCCACTGTCAGCACTGTTTCTGGGGTGGACCCGACTCCCCCATCTGGCCTTAACCTAATAAATCATCCAACCACGGATACGGGCGACCCCTATTTTGTGCAAGTCCAGAACAAGCAGGTTTTTCCGCCATATGGTTTGCCTCTGAACTATACTCCACCCAATGAGAACGTCAATAACTCCACTTCTATACTCATTGAGAGCCAACAACCTCAATCTGATCATGCACATGTCTCTCAACCCATGGGGGAGACACATGAAATGCCCCACCACAATCTAGCCGACTTCAAGCCTTGCCTCGAATATACCACTAAAGGGCAAGCAGTTGGTGGTATACCCCTGCAAAACACTTTGGAGGGCCCTCAGTATCACCCACAACCACACCCCTTGCATTCCACAGCGGGTAAAAACCCTCCTGCTATGGCAGAAATGGGAAAGTTGGATCATCTAGAGGAAATGCTCAGGGCCATTGAAGGAGGAAGAGATTATGCCTTTGCTAACCTAGAAGAATTGTTCCTAGTACCCAATATCATCACCCCTCCCAAGTTCAAGGTGCCAGACTTTGACAAGTACAAGGGGACTACTTGCCCAAAGAACCATCTAAAGATGTATTGTCGAAAGATGGGGGCATACACAAAAGATGAGGAACTGCTGATATATTTCTTCCAAGAAATTCTTACTAGGGTAGCTGTTACCTGGTACACTAACTTGGAACCTTCCCGAGTCCATTCTTGGAAGGACCTAATGGTTGCCTCTGTTAGGCAGTATCAGTACAATTCTGATATGGCTCTGGATAGGATGCAACTACAGAACATGTGCAAAAAGGGGCACGAATCTTTCAAAGAATACGCCCAAAGGTGGAGAGACCTAGAAGCTCAAGTGGCACCTCCAATGACGGAGAAAGAGATGATCACAATAATAGTAGACATATTACCAATGTTTTACTATGAAAAAATGATGGGGTACGCACCTTCAAGCTTTGCGGATTTGGTCTTCACCGACAAAAGGATCGAAGCGGGTCAGAAAAAAGGCAAATTTGATCATCCAACTTTGATAAATGAGAAAACTGGGGCAAATGAAGAGGATGAGAATGAGGAAGGAACCCATGTTGAGGCTGCCATTCCTACATGGCCAAACTTCCCACCAGCCCAACAATGTCATCGCTCGGCCAATATCGGCCATTCTCCTTACCCACCATCCAGTCATCCACAAAGGCTATCCCTAAATCATCCATAAAGTTTGTTGGCCGCACATCCAATGCCAAGCGCAAACCAAAACACCAACCAAGAAATGAATTTTGCAGCGAAAAAGCCTGAAGAATTCACCCCAATTCCAGTGTCCTATGCTGACTTACTCCCATATCTACTCGATAATTCAATGGTTGCCATAACCCCAAGCAAGGTTCCTCAACCTCCATTTTTTCGAGGATACGACTTGAACACAACATGTGCTTATCATGGAGGAGCCCCGGGTATCCATTGAGCATTGTAGGGCCCTGAAGCATAAGGTGCAAGGTCTAATTGATGTGGGTTGGCTGAAATTTGAGGAGAATCGCGTGTAAGTCATGACATTGACAAGAGATGCCACACATGGGGCAATGTGAAAGTTGTTGTTAGATGTCTCTAATGACTCATTAGGATTTTCAAGTTTATGCCATTATTGTAAACCACAATAATGGATAAATTTGACATCCTTGTCTCTCTCATCCTCTCACAACTCACAAACACATCTTTGCTTATTCAACTTCCACTGGAATGTGAGTGTAAGCCATTGGTTTGTTTGCTCAAGCGACCTGCGCTCCTGAGTGTTGACTTCCAAGACCGTTCAATCAGAGATTACTCGTCCTGCACGTTGGTTGAGGTGTCGTAAAACGACGAGTAAAGTTCAAAACAATAAGTTTCAAAATAAAAGAAAAAAAAAGCATTTGATTGACTGTGTTTTCAAGTAAAAATATATACATTCATGTGACCTCATTTTATCATTCCTGAAAGTTTGTCTTTTTGAGAGAGATGTGAGTTATCAAGAATAGGAGTCATTTGACTTAATCCATCAAACTAAAAAATCCTTCAAATGTTTCTCGAGAATCAACCGCTTCTTTCATTCTTCCTTGCTACAAGGTTGTGAAAACAAGACAACGATGAATAGCTCAAAGCCCTACACTGGGGCAATGAAAGGCGCCATGCATAAACCTCAAGCGAACCTAGGGGCAGATCAGAAATTCTCACCCAATAGGTTCCCTGCTACAAGCTCATGACGAAAGACAACGATTGATACCTCAAAGCCCTACACTGGGGCAATGAGGGGCACCATGCATGAGCCTCAAGCGAACCTAGGGGCAGATCAAAAGTTCTCAACCGTCGATGTTTTTAAATGAAAAAAAGGGGGAGTGACAAACCCTGGGATTTCAGTGGATTGATTAAATGTCAAACGGCTCCATTGCCGTCACTCCAAAATGGTCAAGTGACTAAATCAATCAGAACATACACTCTGAGGGAGTTCCCAAATAGATTTGCAGAGATAGGATGAGGTTGCACGAATTATCACCTCTTTCAAAAGGACGGTTAATCTGTGTCTTCCAAAAAATCAAATCAAAATCAAAATCACAAAATAGGGAAATAATGTCATGAACATTGTACAACTTTCCATGACATTTCATTGTTCCATACGAAGTCCGCGTTTACCACATTTCAAGACAAAGGTTGCATGCATCTGCATCCCTAAAAATCATGTTAATTGCATAGATTTCCTCCATCTAATGTCCAATCTTTTGAATTTTGGATGACCAGCCCTCTCAATGAGTCAATCTCTTGCTTTCTCATAAGGGAGGACCCTTGGGAACTAGTACCTATCGCCTCTAGAGGGCTGCACGTCCTCGCCTCCAGAGGACTACATGTCCTCACCTTCAGAGGGCTACATGCCCTCGCCTTCAGAGAGCTACACGTAATCACCTTCAGAGAGCTACATGCCCTCGCCTTCAGAGGACTACACGCCCTCGCCTTCAGAGGGGTACACATCCTCGCCTGCAGAGGGCTACACGCCCTCACCTTCAGAGGGCTACACACCCTCGCCTTATGAGGGCTACACACCCTCGCCTTCAGAGGGCTGCACACCCTCAACTTCAGAGGGCTGCACACCCTCGCCTTTAGAGGGCTACAGGCCCTCGCCTTTAGAGGGCTACACGTCCTCGCCTTTAGAGGACTACACGCCCTCGCCTTTAGAGGACTACATGTCCTCACCTTCAGAGGGCTACACGTCCTCGCCTTTAGAGGGCTACACTCCCTCACCTTCAAAGGACTACATGTTCTCACCTTCAGACAACTACATGTCCTCGCCTTTAGAGGGGTACACATCCTTGCCTGTAGAGGACTACACGCCTTTACCTTCAAAGGGCTACACACCCTCGCCTTTAGAGGGCTACATGCCCTCGCCTTCATAGGGTTACACGCACTCATCATCAAAGGTCTACACGCCCTCACCTTAAAAAGACTACACATCCTCACCATCAGAGGACTACATGTCCTCGCCTTCGAAGAGCTACACGCCCTCGTATTCAGAGGGCTACACACCCTCACCTTCAGAGGACTACACGTCCTCACCTTCAGAGGACTACACGTCCTCGCCATCAGAGGGCTACACTTCCTCGCCTTCAAACGATTGCACGTCCTCGTCTTTAGAGGATTGCACGTCCTTGCCTTCAGAGGGCTACACACCCTCACCTTCAGAGGACTGGAAGTCCTCACCTTCAGAGGGCTACACGCCCTCGCCTTTAGAGGACTACATGTCCTCGCCTTCAGAATACTACATGTCCTCGCCTTCAGAGGACTACACCTCCTCGCCTTCAGAGGACTACACCTCCTCGCCTTCAGAGGGCTACCCGTCCTCGCCTTTAGAGGACTACATGTCCTCGCCTTCAGAGGGCTATACGTCCTCCCCGTCAGAGGACTACACATCCTCGCCTTTAGAGGACTACACATCCTCACCTTCAAAGGACTATACATCCTCGCCTTCAAAGGACTACACACCCTCGCCTTCAGAGGGCTACACGTCCTCGCCTTTAGAGGACTACACATCCTCGCCTTTAGAGGGCTACAAGTCCTTGCCTTTAGAGGATTGCACGTCCTCACCTTCATAGGGCTACATGCCCTCACCTTCAGAGGACTACATGTCCTCACCTTCAAAGGACTCGACATCCTCACCTTCAGAGGGCTACACGCCCTCGCCTTCAGAGGACTACACGTCCTCGCCTTCAGAGGACTACACGTCCTCACCTTGAGAGGGCTACATGCCCTCGCCTTCAGAGGACTAGACATCCTCGTCTTCAGAGGACTACACATCCTCGCCTTCAGAGGACTGCACGTCCTCGCCTTCAGAGGATTGCACGTCCACGCCCTCGCCTTCAGAGGACTACACGTCCTCACCTTCAGAGGACTGGACGTCCTCACCTTCAGAGGGCTACACGCCCTCACCTTTAGAGGACTATACGTCCTCCCCTTTAGAGGACTACACGTCCTCACCTTCAGAGGACTACACATCCTTTCCTTCAGAGGACTACACATCCTCGCCTTCAGAGGACTACACGTCCTCGCCTTTAGAGGGTTACACGTCCTCGCCTTCAGAGGGCTACACGCCCTCGCCTTCAGAGGGCTACACGCCCTCGCCTTCAGAGGACTGCATGTCCTCGCCTTCAGAGGACTACACGCCCTCGCCTTCAGAGGACTACACGTCCTCGCCTTTAGAGGACTACACGTCCTCACCTTTAGAGGACTGCACGTCCTCGCCTTTAGAGGGCTGCACATCATCGTCTTCAGAGGGCTACAGGCCTTCGCCTTCAGAGGGCTCCACACCCTCGCCTTCAGAGGGCTACACACCCTCGCCTTTAGAGGGTTGCACGTCCTCGCTTTCAGAGTGCTCCACATCTGCGCCTTTAGAGAACTCAAGGTCCTCTGCCCTTAATGCTTAACCGAGACTTACGCTGCCGGGTGAGGGGCCAGTAGTTTCCCTTTATCAGTTTCTTGGCCACCTCCCTGATTTCGGAGGAGGGCTAACTGTGCGAGCACAACCAAAGAGGGAGGCTATCATGCAGCTACTATGCGTATCGGGGCAAGATTTCACCCAGACCGCCATAGGGAGACGAGTGCGGATCATGCGCACCACCACAACTCCGTTCTCCCCCTACCGAAGTGTCAGTTGGTCTGTGTCGTTATGACATAGGTAAGTATGCATGTGGCTCAACTGATTTCTGATGCCATCCACTATTTGTAGGGATCGCGCCCATAAGACACCCAGTGGACCCGGAGAAGTCCAACAGGACTCTGGGTTTTCCAACTTTGGTTACGAGCCTCTGTCAGTCCTACAAGGTGCCCGTCCCCTCAGCAAGGTCATGCCATTGTGACATAGGTAAGTATGCACATGGCTCAACTGATTGCTGATGTCATCTACTGTTTGAAGGGATCGCACCCGCAAGACACCCAGTGGACCCGAAGAAGTCCAACAGGGTCCTGGGGTTTCCAACTCTGATTACGAGCCTCCGTCAGTTCTACGGAGTGCCCGTCACCCCCAGCAGGGTCATCAAGCCCCTATTAACAGGGCTTTCATCGAGAAGTACTGTGTCCCCAGGTAGGCACAGGGCGAGGCATCACAGTAGCGAGCAACAGACGCACTGCCACCACCTCCAGAGTTCACCTCAGCTCATCCACAAAAAGACTGAAGCGTTGCCTACGACACATGGCCGACCAGTAGGTGACCAAGTCCAAAGCCAAAGGTAAGCAAAAATATTAGGCCCGTGATCAATAAGTCATCACGCGTCCGGCTCAAGACGTTAAAGAAGCGCTACTAGAAGGCAACCTAGAATTGGCTACGAAGAAGCTCACCACGAAGCGGTCCAGGAAGGGCATTGTGACATCCTGGAATTTCTACCTGGAATTTTGTAAGTATTACATTTAAATAATTATATAAATATATATTATTCAGTGTGTGTGTGTGTATATATATATATATATATATATATATATATATATATATATATATATATATATATTCTTAGTAGAAGTATGTACATTGGGGGAGAAATATGCGGGTTAGACTAATTAACGAAGAGTAACCCATAATTGGACAGTTATAGATTAATTCTCAATTAATTAGTCTAAAAATTACCGTTTTGCGTGCAACTAATAATTAAACAAAACCAACCTCTGAACCATGCTCAGGGTCTCATTCTAAGCGTTTTGATATATATATTGTCTATCTTTGAAAATGGGCCCCGACAGGTGCATAGGAACGCGAAGAACTAGAACCATAGAGGTGGCACATAAACCGAGATAGGATTTTAGCATCCAAAAAGGTCCAGTTTTTTCTTCTTTATGGCTGAGTATGTGGTCAAATCAAAGGAAAAGGTGGGCCCTTTTTGCTCCAATTAAAAGAGGACATGTGGAATTGCTTTTGAAAAGAAAATGAAAAAGAAAAGAAAAATAATTTTATAAAAAGCCAAGTCTTCTCTCTCTTTCTCCAGAAAATTCCAGCAGCTCCCTTTTCTCCCTCCACGTTGCTTTTTCTTTCTCTTCTTCTCCACCATTGTTGTCTCTCTTGAAGCTCCAAATTCCCTTTCATTTCCACTCCAAATTGCAAGGAAAAGCCATTTTCGGAGTCTAGGAGCCTACCTCTACTTCGTGGGACCTTCAATTTCAGGTAAGGGTGGACTTCTTCTCACTTGAAATCTGTGGGTGTTGGGTTTTTGGGAGCTATAATGGGTAGTTCTACTAGGTTATTGCTTTAGGGTAGTTGTTTGTGAAGGAAATTGTTGAAATTATGCTAAACTTGACATGTTTGATGTAAGCAAAACTACCCATGTTGATTTAGGGTTTTAATAATGATGTTTTGAAATATATGTATGCTTAAAATGTAGATAGAAAAATGGTAGAGAGGATGGGGAGAGTTAGCTTAGAGTTAAATTTGAGAATGGTAGTGTTGTAGGTGGAAAAGTGTGAGATTTTGAGGTTTTAGAAAGTCAAATTTGGGGTTAGTGGAAATTTGAGTTTAAAGTGAGTTGATTCTAGTTTAGATTGCCAATTAGGACTTGTAGGAAAGCTTGGTGAGAGCAAATGAGGAAAATGAGTGACAAATGTGAAAGAAAAGAGCCATTTATAGTGTAAATTGAGTGTTGAGAGGTCAAATTTTGAATAGGTGGAGATTTTACCTTAAAATCAGTTTGAGCAAGTCTAATTCAATGATATAGACTTGATGAAGATGAGAGTTTACCCCAAAATTACCCAATTCTCATTTTCACTTTTCAAACCTTGAAAATTCACTAAATTTGATGGGTTTTGGATACCTATGTTTTGCTTTACCTTGGTTTGAAGTTTGTTTTTGGCTTGAACATGATTTATACAGCATTTAGGACTTGTAGGATCCAATTTGAGTGGAACTGGATGCATGTAAGCTAGATTTCGAAAATCTGCAAAACTAAGTAGAAAAGTTGTCCAATTGTGTACCAAATCTGCCAATTATGCAGAAAAAAATGGTTGTGCAGTGTTTGTTTCTGCTGTCACGGGAAAGGTAGTATATCTCGCGTTCTAGACATTCTTTAGCAGATCCCAACGGTCAAAATTTATATTTCTATATTAGGAACCCCCACTTAAATTTCCAAGGCGATCCAATGGTTAACGAATCGGAAGGAAGAGGATTTTACTGAGGTAGGAGGGTTGGAAAAACTCTGTGGAATTTGAATGAATCTTGTGCAAAGATTTCTGTAGAGTTTCTTGGATTCTAATAGCTTCCCTATAGGTTAGGTATGGCAGGACGTGGTAGGGATCAGAACCGTGATGTCCTATACCGCATCACAGCTGTGCTGGAAACTCTAGTGCAGGAACGTGATGTGGAGCCGGCAGAGTATCGGGGACTCATGGCTTTCCGTAAGAACCACCCGCCGAAGTTTAGTGGGGACTATGACCCAGAGGGTGCTAGGTTATGGTTAGCTGAGACTGAGAAGATTTTTGAGGCGATGGGTTGCCTCGAGGAGCATAAGGTCCCTTATGCAACGTTCATGCTCCAGGGAGAAGCTAAGAACTGGTGGAAGTTCGTGAAACCTACATTCGCAGCACCTTGAGGCGTGATTCCTTGGAATGCCTTCAAGGACAAATTCCTAGACAACTATTTTCCATGAGATCTCAGAAAGCGAAAGGCGAGGGAATTTTTGGGTTTGAAGCAGGGAAACATGTCCGTTGGAGAATACACGGTCAAATTTAATGAACTTCTAAAATTCTGGCCTCAATACCAAGATGCTCAAAACGAAGAAGACTTATGTGCTCAGTTTGAGAATGGGCTTCGACTGGAGATTCAATAGGCAGTTAGCTACATGCAGATTACAGATTTCAATCAACTGGTGACGAAGTGCCGAATATTTGAGGACAAGATGAAAGAGAGGCAAGCCAGAGGCTTTGGAGGACCACAGAGAAGCCACCCTTTTAGAGGAAACAGTAATAAGAGGATGAAGCCATATTCTAGCAACAAGGGGAAACAACCTATGACTACGTCCAACATGAGCCAGTCCAAGGGGACTGGGGTACAGTGCTTTCAGTGCGGAGGACCTCATCTTAGGAGAAATTGCCCACAACTCTAGCAGACACAGGAAGATCGTTGCTATATTTGTGGCAAGGTAGGCCAGTGTAGAATGACTGGGAGACCGATGGTAACTGCCAATTCTAACACAGTCAACCGTGGATCTACTAATCCCACTAGGAGCGGTATTGCTAGCAACAACAATAACACTAGTGGTGGAAGATAGAAGGTACCCTCCTAGGTATTTGATATGAGTGGATCAGAAGCTGCTGCCTCCGACGATTTGATACAGGGTAAGTGTTTGATTGCTGATAAACTGCTAGATGTACTCTATGATTCGGGTGCCACGCATTCATTCATATCTCATGCATGTGTGGAGAGGTTGGGGTTATGTACGATGGAGTTACCATATGATATCGTGGTGTCTACTCCGACTAACGAGCATGTAACCACCTCTCGAATGTGTTTGAAGTATCCTATAACTGTTGAGGGTCGATCTTTTATGGAGGATTTGATTTGCCTACCTTTAGCTCATTTAGATGTGATCTTGGGAATGGACTGGTTATCTACTAACCATATCTTTCTAAACTGCAAAGAGAAGATGCTAGTATTTGGTGGAAATATAATTCCAAATGAACCATTGAAGGAGAATGCTGCCAACGATGGAATAGGGGACGTTCGAACCTACATGGTGCTATTCTCCATGAATGTGGAGGAGGTCTCTGAAGTTAGCAGTATACCGGTGGTGTCAGAATTTCCAGAGGTCTTCCCTGATGACATTTGTGAATTACCACCTGAGAGAGAAGTGGAATTCATTATTGATTTGGTGCCTGGGGCGAATCCAGTGTCGATCGCACCCTATAGGATGTCTCCAGTAGAACTAGTAGAGGTGAAGGCACAAGTGCAGGATCTGTTAAGTAAACAATTTGTTCGCCCAAGCGTATCACCGTGGGGAGTGCTGGTCTTACTGGTTAAAAAGAAGGATGGAAGCATGAGGATGTGCGTAGACTACCGGTAGCTGAACAAAGTCACTATCAAGAACAAATATCCCCTACCGAGGATAGATGATTTGATTGATCAATTGAGGGGAGCGACGGTATTTTCGAAGATTGATTTGCGATCGGGGTATCATCAAATCCGAGTTAAGAAGGAAGATATTCCAAAGACTGCGTTTCGGACTCGGTATGGACATTATGAGTATTTAGTCATGCCATTTGGAGTGACTAATGCTCTAGCTATCTTCATGGACTATATGAACCGTATATTCCATGATTACTTAGATCAGTTCGTGGTTGTGTTCATTGATGATATCCTAGTGTATTCAAGGAATAAGAAGGAGCATGAAAAGCACTTGAGAATTGTGTTGCATATTCTGAGGGATAGGAAATTGTTTGCCAAACTGTTGAAATGTGAATTTTGGTTAGAGTGGACCCGCTTAAAGTGGAATCAGTTATGGAGTGGCAACAACTGACAACTCCAATAGAAGTTTGAATTTTCTTGGGGTTGGCCGGCTATTATAGGAAATTCATTTAGGGATTTTCTAAATTATCACTACCCCTAACTAAACTAACTCATAAGAATGAGAAGTTTGTTTGGAATGAGAAATGTGAGCAAAGCTTCCAAGAGTTGAAGAGGCGATTGACAACAGCTCCAGTGTTGATTTTGCCTGACCCTAAGAGACCATTTGAAGTGTATTGCGATGCGAGCGGGCAAGGCTTAGGGTGCGTATTGATGCAGGAGGGAAGGGTAGTGGCTTATGCTTCACGCCAATTGCATCCTCATGAAGTTAACTATCCGACCCATGACTTGGAACTAGCAGTTGTGGTCTTTGCCTTAAAGATTTGGAGGCACTATTTATATGGCACTCGTTTTGAAGTTTTCAGTGATCACAAGAGCCTCAAATACTTGTTCGATCAGAAAGAACTCAATATGAGGCAACGAAGATCGATGGAATTCCTCAAGGATTATGATTTTGGTCTTTCCTACCATCCAGGAAAGGCTAATGTAGTAGCCGACGCGCCGAGCAGGAAGTCCTTATATGTTGTGACCATGATGATTCTGGAACAGAGATTGATAGAGGAATTCCGAGAGCTAAATCTAGCCATCGAGATGCGACCCAAGAGCTTATTTGTGGGAGCGTTGCAGATCACCAATGAATTCGTAAATCACATACGCGAGACTCAAGAGGATGACCAGTTTCTACAAGGCAAAGTGTTAGATGCAATGGGAGATAAGGATGTGGAGTTTAAAAAGGATACAACCGGGTTAATAAGATTCAAGGGGAGGATATGAGTACCGCCATTAGATGATTTGAAAGTTAAGATCTTGGAAGAAGCACATAAAAGTCGTCTTAGTTTCCATCCAGGGATGACTAAGATGTACCAAGATTTGAAGAGAAGTTTTTGGTGGCATGGCATGAAGAAAGATGTAGCTAAATATGTAGCAAAATGTTTGACATGTCAAAAGGCCAAAGCTGAGCACCAGCGACCATCAGGAGAATTAAAGCCACTAGAAATTCCAGAATGGAAATGGGAGAGCATATCTATGGATTTTGTATCTAGTTTACCCAAGACGAGTCGTGGACACGATGCTGTGTGGGTTATAGTAGATCGACTCACCAAATCTGCTCATTTTATTCCGGTAAATATGAAATATAAAATGGAGAAGTTAGTAGAGTTGTACATCAAAGAAGTAGTAAGGTTACATGGAATTCCTTCCAGTATCGTATCAGACAGGGACCCGAGGTTTACCTCGCGATTTTGGACAAGTCTGCATGAAGCATTGGGGACAAAGCTGAAGCTCAGTTCAACTTATCATCCCTAAACAGATGGTCAGACTGAGCGAACCATTCAGACTCTAGAAGATCTACTTCGGGCGTGTATTATAGAGCAACAAGGCAGTTGGATGGAATGTTTGCCATTGATTGAATTTACTTACAACAATAGCTACAAAGCCAGCATTGGTATGGCTCCTTTTGAAGCTCTATATGGGCGGAAGTGCAAAACTCCTCTTTGTTGGTACGATGATGGGGAAGCAGTACTTCTTGGGCCTGAAATGCTACAACAAATTACCGAACATGTGAAATTGATTCGAGAGAAAATAAAAGTATCCCAGGATAGGCAGAAGAGCTATTATGACAGAAGGAGAAAGCCATTAGATTTTCAAGAAGGAGAACATGTGTTTTTGAAGGTTTCTCCTGTAACTGGAGTCGAGAGAGCTCTCAAATCTAGGAAGCTGACGCCCAAGTATCTGGGTCCGTATCAAATTTTAAAGAAGGTTGGGCCTATAGCTTATCAAATCGCTTTACCTCCGAGCTTATCAAATTTGCACCCTGTGTTTCATGTCTCTCAACTGAGATGATACAACCCGGATCCATCACATGTACTCGCACTGAACGAAGTACAAGTGAAGGATAACCTCACCTATAAAGCACAACCTCAGAAGATTACTGATCGAAGAATGAAGTCGCTGAGAGGTAAAAAGATCGCGTTGGTGAAAGTGTAGTGGGGACCCGACGAGGGTGATTCAACTTGGGAGTTAGAGGATAGGGTGAGAGAGTTGTACCCAAGTTTGTTCCTAGAGTAGTTAATTTCGGGGACGAAATTCCTTAAAGGGTGGGAGTATTGTGACATCCTAGAATTTCTACCTGGAATTTTGTAAGTATTACATTTAAATAATTATATAAATATATATTATTCAGTGTATATATTCCTGGTAGAAGTATGTACATTGGGGGAGAAATACGCGGGTTAGACTAATTAACGAAGAGTAACCCATAATTGGACAGTTATAGATTAATTCTCAATTAATTAGTCTATAAATTACCGTTTTGCGTGCAACTTATAATTAAACAAAACCAACCTTTGAACCATGCTCAGGGTCTCATTCTTAGCATTTTGATATATATATATTTCCTATCTTTGAAAACGGACCCCGACTGGTGCAGAGAAACGTGAAGAACTGGAACCAGAGAGGCGGCACGCAAACCAAGACAGGATTTTAGCATCCAAAAAGGTCTAGTTTTTTCTTCTTTATGGCTGAGTATGTGGTCAAATCAAAGGAAAAGGTGGGCCCTTTTTGCTCCAATTAAAAGAGGACATGTGGAATTGCTTTTGAAAAGAAAATGAAAAAGAAAAGAAAAATCATTTTATAAAAAGCCAAGTCTTCTCTCTCTTTCTCCAGAAATTTCCAGCAACTCCCTTTTCTCCAGAAAAGGGGAGAAAAAAAAATTCCCATGGTTTCTGCTATTTAATTTATTACTATTAAACCAGTCATTATTTAGGGATGTCACAGGCACCATTGAAGAGGATTCCAATGTGGCCCCACAAGTCGAAACAGGCTTTGACAAACACCGATTTCAGAGTGTGGAACATCAATAGCGTTTCGAGGCCATCAAAAGATGGTCATTCCTCACACAGAGACAAGGGCAGCTGAGGGATGATGAATTTCCACACTTCGTTGGAGGAGGCGGAGCCATACAACAGGAATACGACTAACTTTTGTGTGTAAAACCTGTGTAAATTGTATCAAACTTCCCCAATTTATGGTTAGTTTGTAGTGTTATAAGTACTTTATGTTAAGTATAGGTAATAAATACTTAGTACTTCCATTTTGTGTGTTTAATAATCATTTTCTCTCAATTTCGGGTTAATTAGGCAAGCTTTTAAAAGTGTTGCTTTTCACCTTCTCGCTAAGCCAGTCCATTGGCTTAGCGAGCGCCCACTAAGCGCAACACTCATTGGCTAAGCGCAAGGAAGAATCTGGAAGAAGATGAGTTGTATAGGTTCGCTAAGCGCATCGCTTCATCTCACTAAGCGCACCGCTTCAGTCCATCCGCTAAGCGACAAAGGCACGCGCTAAACCGAAATTCACTAATGTGCGCTAAGCGGTCCAAAATTGCGCTAAGCGCACGAGCACGAACAAGGTCACCTATTTAAGCCTGAAATCAGATTTTAGATAAGGAGTTTGGACTGGGATTCAGAGCTTTGCATGTCTAGAGATTTTAGAGAGAGAAAGGTCCAAGTTCCAGAGAGTTTTGAGAGATTTTGCTGTGTGAAGATCTGTAGAGACTAAAGCTTGAAGCAAGAGCCGTTCTGAGAGCTTGAGATGAGTTTGTGAGTGATCGTGAGATCCTAGAGGTGAAGGAGACATCCTCACCACTTGTATTTTTGCAATCTTTCATCTTGTTCTTCTCTTTGTTGTAAAGAAGGCTTCCTGGTTATGGAAAGCTAAATCCTTTGTTGGATCTTCCCTGTAGATACCTGATGTAAATATATTTCTATCTATTTAATGATGTTTTGTGTGTTCTCTGTGCTATCTGCTTTTCACTTCAGTATGCCTTTACCTTGATCACGTAGATGCATGCTTTGTTAGGGTCATTCAACAGTGGAAATTGGTCTGATTCTAAAGTCCTTTATAGTACAAGGCTAAGTTGTCATACTATCACGAGGAATCGGGGTGCGATAATTTAGTTGTGTATGTGTGTCTTAATGCGGTCCTGGTTGAGTTTAGTCCAACAAGAGGAATCTGCGGACAATGCTTGATCAGGATTAGGCTAAACTATCATGAGGAATCGGGGTTTAGTATCTCAGGAAACACCATAGGAACACATGAGCATTGTTAGATAAAGAATATCTTTTTAGCATCAGGCACCTATTAGGAAGGCCAACATGTTTTCTACTTATCATTTCTCTCGCGAGATTTTCTTTTTTGCACAGATATTTTACACACTTGTTCATATTCACACTTATCTTTACACACCAGACACCTATTTGCTGAAATAGCTTACCAAATAACACAAGTTCCACGAGAGTTCGATACTCGGTTCTTACCATTTTATACTACTTGTGCGATCTAGTGCACTTGCCGAAAGCGAACAAGCATTGTTGCATAATCCGTAAAGTTTCGCAACATTCCAGAAGTCAAAACAAGCATTATTGCGTAATCCGTAAAGTTTTGCAACATTCCGGAAGTCAAAACAAGCATTGTTACGCAATCCGTAAAGTTTCGCAACATTCTTAAAGGAAAAGCAAGCATTGTTGCGTAATCCATAAAGTTTCGCAACATTTTGAAAGAAAAACACCCATCTCCATGGAACCCGTAAAGTTTTGGGAGGTTTCAGAAAGAAATCGGCAGAAAAACACAAAAGGGGTGTATTTAGTATAATGGGGGTGCTAATAGCAATTTTCAAATCTGGGCCCATCTAGAGGATTCTGAACCTTTTCTTTCTTCTTGGCTAAGAAAACTCCACGTTTTGTTGAAAAATGGTTTCTGGGGCTTCCGTAATGCTTCTGTAAAATTTCCGAAAACCTTGGGCAAGCATTTTTCACTTAATATTGGTGAAAGGGAAGAGAAAAAAGAGGAAAATCAAGTCCTATATGCTTTCGGGACTTCTGTAATGCTTCAGTAAAATTTCCGAAAACCTTGGGTAAGCATATTTCACTTAATATTGGTGAAAAGGAAGAGAAAAAAGAGGAAAATCAAGTCTTATATGCTTCCGTAAGGTTTCCGTAACTTTTCCGTAAATTATGAAAAGGGGATGAACTTATCAAGATGGGGGTGCAAATAGAAATTTTCATATTTTCGAATCTATGCCCTTCCATAACATTTTGGAAGCTGGGTTGCTTAAGGAGAAAGCAACCTAGCTCGCCTAGGCGAGTTGAGCGGCAACCTCCTCCCCATTTTTCTATAAATAGGCCAAGGGAGGCTATTCAAAGGGTTCCTGACCCCTATGCTTTGAATTTCAGCTGTTTTGGGTGAAAATATGTGTTTCCGTGAAGAAAATCCAAGTCAAGGTGCTTCCGTAGCACTTCCGAGACGTTTCCGTGAGCAATTTCGTGAAGATTTTCCATCGTTCTTCACCGTTCTTCGTCTGTTCTTCGTGCGTTCTTCATTCTTCAACCGGTAAGTTTTCGAATCCAAGACTTTCAATTCATTTCTTGTTTTCTTGGCTTTCATCTTCATTTCGTTCACTTTCGGTTTTATTTTCTTCCATTTTTAACGAGCTTTAACCGATCGTTTAAGCCGTTATCTCGCCTAATAAATGATAAAATGAATTTTAACCGATCATTTGCGTTGTAATCTCGTTTAATCACTGTTAAAGAAAAATCTAACCGATCATTCACACTATAACCTCAGTTAAACCAAAAAAAAACAAAATAATAATAAAATAATCAAAATATCTTGGAAAAAGATAATAATAAAATAATCAAAAAAATCAATCGGACATTTTTCTTTGAAAATCTCCTTGAATGAATTGACTAATAACCAAAGTGAAACTAAGGCTAAAATCAACTCACAAATCAAGCTTTGTCCATAAAAATCATTAAAAATCGTTTTAAGGTCCAACACCTTAAATGGTCTTCTTTGCTTTTATCGGTTAACATGGACCGTTCAAAGGCATAAAATCAACACGTAACTTTACCACTTTTGTAAGAACTACGTAGGTCTGATTTCCTCATCGCAATTAGGATACATAGGAGCAAAAGTCCCGCCTTTGTCGACCACCCCAAGAGATCGTTAATGGTCCAACGCCTTAACGTTTCACTCCTTTCAAAAACCAAGATATCGTTAATGGTCCAATGCCTTAACGTTTCTCTCCTTTCAAAACCAAGAGATCATTAATGGTCCAACGCCTTAACGTTTCTCTACTTTCAAAAACCAAGAGTTCGTTAATGGTCCAACGCCTTAACGTTTCTCTCCTTTCAAAAACAAGGGATCGTTAATGGTCCAACGCCTTAACGTTTCTCTCCTTTCAAAATCAAAAGATCGTTTAAAGGTTCAATGCCTTAAACAACTTTTGTTCGGTTAAAATATATCTTGCGAAAAAAGATAAAAACAACTTAACCGACGTTTAGTTCTGAAAGAACTACGTAGGTCTGATTTTCTCATCGCAATGGAGGATACGTAGGAGCGAGGAAAATACCCTTATCGACCACAAAAAGATAAAAAATACAAAAAGGGAAGAAAAACATAAAAAATATAAAAAGGGAAAATACGTAGTTTTGAAGTCATATTTGCACACTTCATTGAAGGTTGTCGTCCTTTTTGACAGATGAGTGGGGTGTTAATACCTTCCCCGTGTGTAAATACAACTCCCGAACCTTTCACACTCAAAGTTCGTAGACCACACATACTTTCTGGTTTTTCTAACGTTTTTCTCAAATAAACGTTGGTGGCGACTCCACGCATTTTCCTCCCATGGAAGACGCACCCGTGAGCCCCGCGTCGCCCTCCCGCCGAAGGGTAGGTTGCGACAAGTCCTGTTGGATCAAGTGGCCTCAGAATAATTAAGAAGGGGGTTTGAATTAATTATTAATGTGTCTTGACTAATTAAAAAAATTATTATTCTTAATGTTACTAGATTCAACTAGGCTTTTACTACAAAGTTAAGAAAGTAAAGAACAGAAACAGAAACTTAACCAAAAGTAAAAGCGGCAATTAAAAGTACATAATGGAAATTAAAAAGTGTAGGGAAGAAGAAGACAAACACAAGATTTATACTGGTTCGGCCACAATTCGTGCCTACATCCAGTCCCCAAGCAACCAACGGTTCTTGAGATTTCTTTCATTCTTGTAAAATCCTTTACAAGCCAAAGATCCACAAGGGATGTACCTTCCCTTGTTCTCTTTGAACAACCAAGTGGATGTACCCTCCACTTGAACTGATCCACAAAAGATGTACCCTCTCTTGTTCTCAGTATAACAACCCAAGTAGATGTACCCTCTACTTGTGCCACAAATGATGAACCCTCCAATGTGTTAGGACAAAGGATTCTCAGGCGATTAGTCCTTTGAATCTTTGTAAGGGGAAACAACAGATATCTCAGGTGGTTAGTCCTTTTATTCTTTTGGCAAAGGGAGAAGAGAAGAAAAGATATCACACTTTTGTTTTCTGCAGAATTTTCACTTGCAGAAAAACAAGGTTTGGAAAAACAAAACTTAGAAAGCTTTTTGGCAAAGGAAGAACAAGAAGAGAGATGAGTTGAAAGGAATTCTTAGAAGTTTCTCAAAAATTGTTAAAGAGTTGTAAAAGTTCTTTTGAATGCAAATCAAGGTCTTACTTTTATAGACTCTTCATGTCTGGACAAGAAAACCATTGGAAGAGTTATAACCTAGAGAAAATCATGTCGAGAGTTACAACTTTTGACCTTTTATTCAAAAGTAATCATTGGTAATCGATTACCATAATCATGTAATCGATTACACAATGCATTTTATGAAAAGTTGGGACTCTTCACAATTGGATTTGAATTCCAACGTTCAGATACACTGGTAATCGATTACCAATATAGTGTAATCGATTACACCATTTGAAAAATATTTTGGAACGTTGCAAATCAGTTAAAAACATTTTGAAATCAAATTTGGTCACTGGTAATCGATTACCAGAGAGTAAATACTCTGGTAACTTAGAAAATTTTAAGAAAACTCTTTTGTAAAACAAAATTGTGATATGTTTGGATTTTTTGAAAAAATAATTCCCTTGTGAAGTCTAGACTGTTGCTTCTCGATTTCTTCTCTTGAATCTTGAAATCAACTTCTCTTGAATCTTGATCTTGATTGTTCTTGAATCTTGAATCTTGAAACTTAATTGTTCTTGAATCTTGATTCTTTGAGACTTGATTCTTGAAGCCTGATTCTTTGAAACTTGTTTAACTCTTGATTCTTTGGCATCATCAAAATAATCTTGGAAGTCATTGCTTCCACAAGTCCCAAAACAAAAAAATTCTTTCAATAATTAAATCAATTTTAAATATTCAAACAAACATAGTAGTTTACCATGCCACCCCATACTTCCCAAGCCACATAATTAGTGTATGAGGTTAGCAGTGACGTCTCCTTAAGGCCACCTGGAAATCCAACATCTACTTATGGCTCCTGCTAGTCCATAGGTTGCATATGCTCAGCATGCTCCACTTCCTGAACAGCATGGACTTGGTCAATATGCTTGAGAGGCTCCACTTGCACAGGTTGCTTCAAAGGGTCCACCTATTAAGCTTTTACACATTGCCTCTATTCAAACATTGTTGGTCTATTGCACCTGTCATTGTCATCATCACCATCAAAACTAATCTTTTTGTATGCGCCATCTGAACAATCAAATAGGTTAAAAGCATTGTAAATATGAATATAAATTCATACAAGCTAAGAGGAATTCTCTTAGGCACTTCCAAATATTCTAAACAATTCAAATGAAAATCAAATTATAGCATTTATCCAAGTACTCATAAAATGTGTCTGTCATTCTTATCAAATATTAATAACATATACTACACATGCCAAATAGGAAATCCATTTGCAATGTCAAACCAAAGAGATTGAATTTGTAATCACAACAACTACCCATAACTAGTTTTGCGGGGTTTCATTGAGTATTAGTGGTGGGAATTAATCCAATCTACAATCCCAAATACTAGTTGATTTCATAAAGAAGTATGAAGAAGTTCCACCTTATTCTTCCCAAGTTAACTTTAAAAATATATAATTGATGAAGAACAAAGGGTGATAATACAAATTCTTAAACAAAATTTACAATGGGTGAATATATTTCTTAGTCAATCATGATTCAATATTATAATATTGATGAAGAACAAAGGGTGATCATACAAATTCTAAAACAAAATGTACAATGGATTAATATATTTCTTAGTCAATGGATGATTATAGACATAAAAAAAAAAGTTAAATCGACAAAATAATTATGACAAATAATCTTAAATGAAATTTAAAGGCACTTGAAAAGTTTTTAAAAAAAAACCTTGAATAGCCTTCTGGAATAGACATTTCGGAATAGCCTTCCGAAATGGTTCTTCTGGAAGGTTATTCCGGAAGCCTGGTATGAACCCACCCCACCCCATTCCAAACCAGAACCTACCTCCACCCCCATCCACAATAACAAATCAAAACCCACACCCACTAAAAATGAAAGAAAGAGGAGGAAGTAGGGACTTACCGATCAAGCCAAAGGAGAAAGGCGACGAAGCAGGGGGACGTGCGCGCGTGGGGCGGTGGGGGGGGGGGGAGGTGCACTGCAAGAAAGGGAATTGGTTGGATTATGAGGGAGGGAGAAGTTAGGATTGGGGTTTCATTAAGGGTATCATCATAATTTTACTGGAAGAGGGAGATGTAGGATATAGAGAAGGAGGTGCAGGATTCAACTCCTAATGTAATATGGGCACTCACACGATGCTTGTTGTTGTTAAATGGTTTAATGCTAGAAAGGCTTTTGGATCAATGATATTGGGATTTGCTAAAGAAATGAACACTTTGACATTTCTAGCCATCAAGATGAGAGAATTTGCATCCTAGTATGTGTTTGAATTAGTGCTTGTTTGGTTTGACGATGGGGAATTGATTTTGATTCCATAATGGATTTTAGATATATTTTCACATGTTTGGTTTCACATTACAAAAGAATTCAAAATTGATTCTAGGTTGAAGCAACTTTGAATAACTTATGTGTTAAATCTAAAATTTTGTATTGAATTTTAATCCTAACTTGATTCTATAACAAAACATGCAAACATAAATTACATCACTTCAAAATCAACTTTGACCAAAATCAATTTCATTTAAAATAAATTTTACCAACACCCATCCAAACACACACTTAGTGTTTGTGTTTGAATTAGTGGGTGTTTGATTTTATGTTGGAGAATTAATTATGAGCCTAGAATTGATTTTGAATACATTTTCATATGTTTGATTTCACTTTAGAGAAAAATTCGTAATTAATTTTGAATCCAAAATAGATCCTAAGTTAAAATAACTTTAAGTAGTTTATGCGTTAAATCCAAAAATTTGTATTCATGAATTATACTCCACACTTAATTTTATAATGAAAATACTTAAACATAAATCACATCACTTCAAAATTAATTTTAACTAAAATTAATTCTATTCAAAATCAATATTGTGAATGTGCATCCAAACACACCAAATTAAAAAATAAAAAGACTTGATGATTAATGTTGTGGGCTCAAGTTACAATAGCAAAACTTCCTTCTTTTAAGGCACCCTGATGTAGCTCAATGTGGAGCTTATAGGCCTTGGATCTTCTTCATCAATGGAGTTCTTTGCTTCTTGAAGATCAATGGCAGTGGAATGGAGAAGGAGGAAAGGAGATTGGAGATGCCACTTCAAGGAGAAGATGAATCAAGAACAAGCTCACCACCATAGGAAGTCATGGATAAGAGCTTGAAGGTAGGAGAAGATGAGTGGAGGGAGAGGGAGAGAAGGGGCACGAAATTTATGTCTCAAATAGAGGTCTGAACTTTGAAGTGTAATTTCTCAAATGATCAAAGTTTAAAAAATGCACACACAAGGCCTCTATTTATAGCCTAAGTGTCACACAAAATTGGAGGGAAATTTGAATTTCTTTTCAAATTTCACTTGAATTTGAATTTGAATTTGTGGAGCCAAAATTTCACTAATTATGATTAGTGAATTTCAGCTATGGTTCATCCCACTAATCCAAGATCAAGTCCAAGATTCTCCACTAAGTGTGCTTAGGTGTCATGAGGCATGTAAAGCATGAAAGACATGCACACAGTGTGACTAAATGATGTGGCAATGAGGTGTAGCAAGCAAATGCTCACCTCCCCCTTAGGATGGTCCAAAATTTAATTGGATTAGACTTCTACCAATTCAATTAAATTTCTCTCCCAACACACACAAATCAAATAGTGCACTTAATGCAAGTGAAATTACAAAACTACCCCAAATATAAAACTAGTCTAGGTACCCTAAAATACAAGGGCTGAAAAATCCTACATTACTAAAGTACCCTCCCTACACTATGGAGCCCCAAATACAAGGTCCAAAAATAACGAAACTCTAATCTAATATGTACAAAGATCAGTGAGCTTATACTTAACCCATGGGCCCAAAATCTACGCTAAAGTTCATTAGAACCCTAGGGTCTTCTCTTGCATCTTTGGCCCAATCTTCTTGGAGTCTCCTAGCCATAGCTCTGGTGATGGGTCCCCTCCTTTATAGGATTGCATCATCCCCTCCCTCTTGAAGAGGATTTGTCCTCAAATCTATAGACCTCTCATCATCTGAATCATCTACACCTGCAAAAGGAACCAAATTAGTAATGTTAACAGTGTTGCAAACTCCATACTCCTTTGGGAGGTCTAGCCTAAAAGTATTGTTGTTTATCCTCTCCAAGACATGAAAAGGGTCATCACCTCTGGGCTAAGTTTGGACTTTCTCTTATTAGGGAATCTATCCTTCCTAGGATGGAGCCAAACCCAATCCCCTTTATTAAGCACTAACTCCCTCCTTCCTCTATTGCATTTAGCTACAAACACCTTTATTTGGTTCTCTATTTAGTTCCTAACCCTCTCATGCAATTTCTTCACAAACTCTGACCTAGATACCCCTTCTATATGAATAAAAGAAGTTTCAAGTGGAAGGGGAATTAGGTCCAAATGTGTGAGAGGATTGAACCCATAGACAACCTCAAAAGGTGACTACCTGGTAGTTCTTTGAACCCCCCTATTATAAGCAAACTCCACATGAGGAAGGTACTCATCCCAAGACTTGTGATTGCCTTTTAGGAGAGCCCTTAACAATGTGGATAGAGATCTATCCACTACCTCTGTCTGCCCATCAGTCTGTGGGTGACAAGTGATGGAGAAAATGAGCGTATTTTAGCATCTCTATCAGACACAATAGTCTTAGGCAAACCATGAAGCCTCACAACTTCTCTAAAAAAAAGTCTTGACATGTGACTAGCATCATCTACCTTGTGGCGTGGTATGAAATGTGTCATCTTGCTAAACATATCCACCACCATAAAGATAGAGTCTACACCTCTTTGGGTCCTAGGAAGCCCAAGGACAAAATCCATACTTATATCTACCCAGGGTGCAGATGGAATGAGTAAGGGTGCATATAGCCCATGAGGCATCACCCTAGACTTGGCTTGTAAACAAGCCACACACCTAGTGCAATACCTATGAACATCTTTTTTCATATGGGGCCAAAATAATTTTTCCTTGAGGAAGACAAGAGTCTTATCAATTCCAAAAATGCCCCATTAGCCCACCCTCATGGCTCTCTTTGACCAACAACTTTCTAATGGATCCTTGGCGTATACAAAGCCTTCTCTCCTTGAACAAATACCCCTTAGCAATGTAGAATTCATCTTGGGTCTTATGCCCATAGCTAGCATAAATAGGAGAGAAGTACTCATCAAAAACATACAATTCCCTTATGTTATCAAATCCTAAAATTTGAGCTCCAAGGGAAGAAAGCAATGTGTGTCTCCTAGAAAGAGCATCTACATCCACATTGGTCTTTCCCTTTTTGTATTTGATAACATATAGAAATTTCTCTAGGAACTCTACCCATTTTGCATGCCTCTTGTTTAGCTTGCATTGCCCTCTAATGTACTTAAGTGATTCATGATCACTATGAATAACAAACTCCTTGGAAACAAGGTAATGTTCCCAAGTTTGGAGGGCTCTAACTAAAGCATAAAGCTCCTTATCATATGTGGGGTAGTTGAGAGTGGCACCATGAAGTTTCTCACTAAAGTAAGCAATAGGGTGCTCACCTTGTAACAACACAGCTCCCACACCTACACCAAAGACATCACACTTTAGCTCAAAATTTTTAGAAAAGTCAGGGAGAGCTAGAACGGGTGCCTTGGTGAGCTTTTCTTTGAGCAAAGCAAAGGCTTGCTCTTGCCTCTCTCCCCATGTGAATGCCACATTCTTCTTCACCAACTCATTGAGTGGCAAACAAGTGCAGAAAAATTAGGAACAAACCTTCTATAGAAACTTGTCAACCCATGGAAGCTCCTAATATTTCATACACTTTTTGGGGTGGGCCACTCTTGGATAGCCTTGATTTTCTCAGTGTCCACATGGACCCCATTTTTCCTAACCACAAAACCTAATAAGACTACACTATTGACACAAAAGGTGCATTTATCTATATTAGCAAAGAGAGTGTGTTTCCTAAGAACTAAAAGAACTTGCCTTAGATGTCCTAAGTGATCATCTAGGTCCCTACTATAGACTAAGATATCATTGAAATAAAAAAAACTACAAACCTACCTATGAACTCCCTTAGGACATGATTCATTAGCCTCATAAAGGTTCTTGGTGCATTAGTAAGCCCAAAAGGCATCACTAGCCACTCATACAACCCAAACTTGGTCTTGAAAGCGGTTTTCCACTCATCACCTTCTCTCATCCTTATTTGGTGGTAACCACTTTTTAAGATTAATTTTGGAAAATATATTTGCACCATGCAACTCATCAAGCCTAGGAATGGGGTGCCTATACTCCACAGTTATGTTGTTGATGGCTCTACAATCTGTACACATTCTCCACTTACCATCCTTCTTGGGCACCAACAACACAGGCACAGCACAAGGACTTAGGCTTTCTTGGACCCAACCCTTCTCCAACAATTCCTTAACTTGGGACTCAATATCCTTGGTCTCTTGAGGATTAGTCCTATAAGCTGGCCTATTAGGAAGGCTTGTTCCTGGGACTAAGTCTACTTGGTTTTCTATTCCCCTAAGAGGAGGTAACCTAAGGGGTATCTCTTTGGGAAATACATAACCAAATTCCTGTAAGAGTTCTTGGACCTTTAGGGGAATGGTCTCAAGTGGGGGAATTGTGGCAGTGCTAAGGGAAGTCTCCCTTGAGAGGAGAAGGTAGAAAGATTGATTGAGAAGAAGAGTTCTCTCAATATCTTCGTTTGTTGCAAAATGACTCTCCTTATTTACAACTTTCTTAGAGGAGCACCTTCCTTCTTTTTCCTTCTCCTTGACCTTTGGAGCTAAGGCCTTACTATCCTTTTTTTTCTTTTGTTTTTCTAATTTTTCCTCATCCCTTTTTCTTAATTGTAAGTTGATCCTTAGCTACATGTGAAGGTGTTTGAAGATGCAACACAAATTTAGTGCCAAGATGGGTGAGGGTAATCTTATTAGTTAGACCATTGTAAATGATCTTCCTATCAAATTATCATGGCCTTCCTAAAAGAATATGTCCTGCCTCCATGGGAACTATATCACAATTAACTTCATCCTTATATGTCCCAATGGTGAAAGGTACCTTCACTTGTTGGTTATTTCCCCTTGCTCATTGAGCCATCGAAGTTTATAAGCTTTTAGGTGGGGAATGATAGTAAGATTCAACTTGGAAACTAATCTTGTGCTACAACAATTGCAACAAGATCCACTATCCACAATGAGAGAACAAGTTCTATCTAAAATTTTGCATCTTGTATGAAAGATGTTCTCTCTATGGGATTAGGATAGATCACAAGATTGACCTCCAAGGAGCCTTCTAACCATTAGGAGGTCACCTTTTTCATGGGGGTAGACTTCCTCACTAGACTCTTCACCCCTTACTTCATCTTCACTTCCACTAGAGGAAGGGGAATAAGTAGTCTCCTCATGACCACTATAAATGTTTTGACCCCTCATAATCATGATTTTCTTTGTGGGGCATTGAGAGGCAATGTGACCTCTCCCAAGACATTTGAAGCATTTAATGTTGTTAGTCCTTGCTTGGGAACTAGTCTTAGGGGTGAATTTCTCTATTGTCTTACCCTTATCTTCCTTGGATTTTGAAGGTGCAGCCCCCAAAATTCCTTGGGCTTGGTCCTTCCTTGGATAAGAGTGAAAGCCATAAGATTTTGAAGAAGGTTTTCTTTTAAGTTGTTGCTCCACTCTTATACAAAGTTCGACTAGCTCATCTAGGTCCCTATATGGAAGAAGTTCAACCTTGTCCCTCACTTCCATATTAAGCCCACTAAGGAACCTAGCTATACTTGTTCTTTCCTCCTCCTTAAGTTCATCTCTTAAAAGAAGTAGTTTCATTTGTTGTCTATATTTTTCAACACTCATATTCCATTGTCTAAGCCTTTGGATCTTGTCCATAAGCTCCCTTTTATAGTAGGAGGGAATGTGCCTCTTCTTAAGGGCACTCTGAAGATCATTCCAATACTCTATTGGAGGATCCCCATGAATCATTCGTTCCCTAACAAGGGAAGTCCACCAATAGAGGGCATACCCTTGAAAGCTAAGGGTAGCCAATGGAACTTTTCTCTCTTCACTAATATGATGGCAAACAAAGAGTTGTTCAACCTTCATTTCCCTATGGCGCCCTATATAATAGTCGCTAAGTTCTTCACTTAAACACTTGCAAGAGTCATGACAACTATAGGAGACATATTTTTCTCTTTTCATTTCTTTCATTATTTTTCTTCTTTTTTCCTCTCTTATTTTCTCTCTTTCATCTTGACTTATTTCTTCCACTTTTTTTTTCCTTTTTGTTTTCTCTCTTGTTTTTCTTTCCACAATTTAAGGGATCTCAACTCATCTAATATCTTATACAAGGGGCCCTTAGGAGTAGAACCCTCACCATTAACACTAGATGAAGAATGAAGACTCATGTTGGTTCCTAAGGTTTGGTTCTTTCTTGTTGAGGGTTTGAAAACAAAAGGTAAAAGAAACTATGGTTAAAACTAGACAAAATAAACACTAAAAGAGGTGTGAAAGATGAGATAAAAACTAATTGGTAAAAAGCAAGCTAACTAGGTAATTTGATAATGGAAGGTAAAGGAAATTTAAAGTAAGCTAGACAGTTTCCTATGTGAAGGCTTGGATGACCCTTTGGAGGTCCCAACTAGCTCTTCACTTAGTCTACACGGTTTATACTAAGCTATTACACACAAATAGAGGTTTGGGTGGTCTCTTGGAGACTCCCAGTACATCCCCTAAAGAATGTCCAAATACAAGAAATTGCAAAAGAAAAAAAAAATTAGCACTCAGTTATTCTATTATAACAAATTTAACAAAGCAATTAAGGTCTTTAAATTTGTCTTCAATGCTTGTTTGTTTTCTCAAGTGTTTCACTCAAAATTTGGTGAGGCTTTGGTTGCTTCAAATCCAATGGTGCTCCTAGGATGGTTAACCTCCAAGACTCAAAAACATTCCTTCAAGCAACGCACCAATTTCCTCTTCAAATCCTTATTGTAGGCAACACAACACACACAAAAAAAAAATAATCAAGAAAACAAAAGATGAAATGAAATATAAATCAAAATGAAATTTAACATGACATTAATTCAATGAGATTCAAGAAAAAATAAAACAAAAGGACATCACTACAAGCCAAGGCGGAACACAAAGGAAGTCCTAGAATGGCACTAGATTAGATTGACAAATTAAAAATAAGACTCAAGGCAAAATTCTAATTATGTCAATTTAGCAACACATCTAAAAGATAAAAAAACTCCAAGGAGTCAAATAGGCTTGTAATACAACTCAAAATAATGAACAATTTTCAAGAAAATCAAGCATACACATTTTTTTTGTAGTTTTGGATATGTATTTTGATGTTAATCTTTATCACCTTTTCTTGATCATTTCTTTTTCGTTTTGTTCATTCTTTTTCCATTGTTTTCATCCAAATGTCTATTTTATCTAGTTAAAATTTCAGCTCAAAACTCAAAGTATTCAAGCCATGGTGGAGTTAAGAAGACAGTATGCCAAAACTGACAGCAACCAGAATTTCAACTTAGAAATCAAGAGTAGTGTTTATGTTGCTGAAGGCTTGGATAGTTACAATTTGTGTTTGTTTATGCTCAATTGTCTTAAATAACACAATTCAAGAGAGCTTAAGACTTATTTTGATTCACAAATCTAGTCATAACTCAGCACCACAACTCAATTTCTTCATATGCATCATATAGGAAACTTAGAAAACAAAAAAAAAAGTTCAACAACAAGACTACTTCTAGGAATTGATTTAAAACATGTTATGAACTAAATAAGATGCATGAATTAGACTCAAAATTCAAATGATAGGCTAAGAATTGCAAGAATACATGAACAAATGTATCTAGAATTCAATCAACAAAATCAAAATTGAACACAAACTTAGAACATAATGCGACAATTATTATAGCTAAACATGATTCTAAGACAACATGAATGAAGTTATTTACACTTAGATTTTTATCTTTTTCTTAATCAATATTTTGCAAGAAAATTGAGATCTAAAGGTTCAGCACAAGAAGATTATGACTGAAAAATGATAGAACTTAAATTCAACACAAAAACATGATTCAAGAGTAAATCTATAAAAATTTGAACCATAGAAATGCAAAAACAAGCATACAAAAACATGATTTAATCAGTTTATTATTTTTTTTTTAATCTACTCTAAACAGAATAAGCTAACCACCATAGGAATCCATGGATAAGAGCTTAAAGGTAAGAGAAGATGAGTGGAGGGAGAGGGAGAGAAAGGGCACGAAATTTATGCCTCAAATAGAGGTCTGAACTTTGAAGTGTAATTTCTCAAATGATCAAAGTTAAAAAAATACATACACAAGGCTTCTATTTATAGCCTAAGTGTTACACAAAATTGGAGGAAAATTTGAATTTCTATTCAAATTTCACTTTAATTTGAATTTGAATTGCCAAAATTTCACTAATTATGATTAATAAATTTTAGCTATGGTTCAGCGCACTAGTCTAAGATCAAGTCCAAGATTTTCTACTAAGTGTGCTTAGATGTCATGAGACATGTAAAGCATGAAGGATATGCACAAAGTGGTCTCACCTCCCCATTAGGATGGTCCAAAATGTAATTGGATTGAACTTCTCCCAATTCAATTAAATTTCTCTCCCAACACACACATCGCACTTAATGCAAGTAAAATTATAAAATTACCCCTAATATAAAAACTAATCTAGGTATCCTAAAATACAAGGGCAGAAAAATCCTATATTACTAGGGTACCCTCCCTACACTATGAAGCCCTAAATACAAGGTTCAAAAATAATGAAACTCTAATCTAATATATACAAAGATAAGTGGGTTCATACTTAGTCCATGGGCCCAAAATCTATCCCAAGGTTTATTAGAACCCTAGGATCTTCTACATCTCTGGTCCAATCTTCTTAGAGTCTCCTAACCATAACTCTGGTGATAGGTCCCCTCCTTGAGAGGATTGCATCACACCCTCTTGGACCAATGTGAGTTGGGACAATGTGTAAGGCATCAAATTCTCATATTGATTGGAGTTGTTAAAGTGTGAGGCCTCCATGGTTTTTTCTTTCTAAAATGGCATATAATATAACCAAAAGAATTGTAATTTCCACTAAATTTTAACCAATAACAAAAAATTGTTAGAAAAAATATATTAAAAAGTATGTTATTAGCATTTTTCAATAACGAATTATGTTAAAGCATAATATATGCCACCAAATTAAAACAACGAGTTTAGCTTGACATATAATTGATTATGCTTTAGGCTAATATTATATAACATAACATATGTTACGTGAAAAATTGACTGGACAATTTATTTTTAATAAGGGTAAAATAGAAAAAGAAAAAAAAAAGAGGTAAAATACAAATTTTGTTAATGCATAAATTTCTTTTTTTTTTCTTTATTTACCTACCAAACTCCTTTAATTCATTATTTCTTCTTCTCTACCCTCTTTCACATCAACTAAACCACCTTACCTTTTACTCTCTTTAGGTTGATGGTTTTAGGGGACTAAGATAAAACAATAAAGTGCAACACTAATCAGGTAACATCGTTGAATTGAGTATCAAACTGCAAGCAAATACTGAATCCGATGCAAGTAAACTTCAATCAGATAACAACAGAGAATAGCCATGCCCAACAAATGGAAAAGCAAAGCACGAGACGAGCAAAAGAAATTGCAAGAACAATAGTCTACTCATTTAAGCTTGTCAAAGATGAAAACTTCGTTTGACAGTTGAGTATAACGATAACTATACGAATAACAAGTCTCAAAATTATATAGCAAAACCCAAATGCTGCTAATCCCTTCCATCCAATTATGAGACAAGAAAACACTATTAAATTGTTGGGGTCAGGCTTACAAAATGCAGAGTAACCTATCATACTATATTTTCACCAATCTTGAATTTAATTTCTTAAGCCTATTTGCATTATCAGTCATCACTTTTCTATACTGTGCAGGGTCATCTATCATACTTTACCTGTTTACCATCCTCGTCTAACATATCTTCTCTAGTAGGTTTTGAAGCATTCTCCCCCTTACCAGCAGCATGGTTTTCAGGTGACCCGGGGTAAGTGTCTTCCTTTGATTTTCCAACATTATCCAATGCCTCTTCAGCTGTTGTCTGAAGAAGGTCTAAAGGAGTAGCTGCTGGATCCAACTCTCGGCAGCCCTTTGGAGCATTATGAGCTTCTTGCCCAGTAAGCAAGTAATTAGGAACCTGATGAGAGAATTGAAATATCTCCACTTTAGGAATCTTTCTTGCCTGATCATGGCTGCGCCTGTGAAACACTGTCCTAAAACCATCAACTTTAACAAGTGGTGTGACCAATAAACCTTCCTCTTCATTGAAATCTTCAACCACTTCCACCATATCATACTTGTGTATCACTTCATCTGGAGTATTTTCATTCCAATCAGGAGACCAGTTTCTATAGAGAGCCCAGACCTCCCCCTTCCCAGGAAAGATGCGAACAACTCCTCTGGTGCCTTTTGTCCACCTTACCTTGTGCGAAAAGGAATTTAACGATTCAGTTATTTCATGTCTGCCAGTCCTGAAATCCCCACATGTTTTGTAAAAACCAGCACCTACCCAATCTATTGGGCCCAATTCACTGTTGCTTCGAGAGTTAAGCCAACTGATTCGCATTCTAAATGGCTTTGTGGAAATCACCTTGTGAATTCTAGCATAATAGCGAGGCATTCCATCATCATCATCATAAGCTGCCCAGACCTGGTCCTCCGCAAAAGAATTTTCAGTTCTGTCCAAGTCAAAATTGTGAAAATCGGGATCTGGAACATTGATTGTAACATAGGCTGCCTTCTCCTTTTCAGTATCATCAGATTTGACTGGGATAGAATCACTGTCCACGTGCCTGTTACCATTAATAGTGGAATCTTTCTCTGGACCAGTTGTTTTGTCATTGAATGTGCTTTTCTGTCTCTTGTTTCCTTTGTCCTTGTTTGTAATCCTAGCTTCAGCCATTGATCTCCATTCTAGAAGTTTCTCGCGAATTTCAGTCTGTGCCTTATCAACCAACATATTTCGTAATTCAAACAATGACAACTCTTTTGTGCTGTAATGCTTGTAAGTACCTGAAAAAACATGAATCCTTTCTGCTCCCACATTAGCTTTTCCTGATCCATAAAAATGGCCCAAACTGCTTGATCCATCTCTCATGGTCATATGATTTGTATTGTACATATCATCTGTCCTCATTTTCTTCATAGGTTTTTCGGCATTACTAAAAGGAACATCAGACCTCTTATGCATATGATTCCTCTCCCATGCAGCAATTGACTGGACTCCCTCGCATTCTCTTTTTGTCTCACTTGACTGCTGCTTAACATTTGCAGCTGAAACAGAAGATGATCCATCTTTTTTAACAAAGCCAGCCATTCTCGAGTGAGGACCCCACTGGAAGTTTGGTTTACTAAAACCGCTGGATTGTAAATTTTGAGAAACAGCACCAGTTCTTCCTGGATTCACAGGGTGATTCCTTCCAACATTGGAATGTTGCCGAGAAGACTTCTGATGATGTTGCCGAGAAGACCAATTAGATGACTTGAAAACATTGGGAGGCGGACCCTTCTCTATAGCCACAAAAGCTTGTTTACAATTGGGACATAAAAGGGTTTGATTCAAATATGTCCTGAGATACTCATAATGTGTCTTGCACTTATTACAGATAGTCCAAAAGGTACCAGCATTTGTATGTGGAGGAGGAATGGAGGGTGTATGCGGATGTGGATGTGCCCGAGCATCATTATTTCCTGTTCTCATGCTTGAAGTTGCATTCTTGTTAAGTTTTATATAACCATTCTTGTTGGGAGCATTATCCTGAAATCCTTCCAATCTCCTGTTCTGGTTATATGCTAGTCTTTTGACCTTATCTGATAGTAAACTCCACGCCTCTGAAACAAGCTTGAATGCACCTTCTGCACCTGGAGACTTGTTTTTGTCAGGGTGAAGAGTTAGAGCCAGCTTTCTGTACTGCTTCCTAACTGTCTCTTCATCCGCATATGGATACACTCCAAGTATACCATACCAATCCATTTCTCCATGTATTTTATTCTCGGCACAGATATAAACATCAAGTGTTGTTAGCAACTGGGAAAGACCCTCCAGTGCAGGAAACAAATTTAGAGCCTTGAGAGCAAACTTTTTTGCACCAGCATATTCCCTTTCAGTAAATTTCCTCTCTGCTATTTCTTTGACCCTAGCTGCCTCATCTTTGTTGCACTCCATGTTTGCACAATCGTCTCAGATCTTAATATGTTGCTTCCTCACATAGCTAAAAGACATAAGATTAACCATCAGTGTTGGATTCCATAAAACCCTTGTTCCTTCAATTGTGCACCAGAATCACAAAAGGAAAAAATGAAAATGCTACAAAAATTATTAAGATCCATGTAGAGGACCAACAATTATAAGTAAACCAAAAAATTCAAAATTGTGTCACATATATTCAAAACTATTAATAAAAGAAACTATGGTGTCAGCAATTCAAAATTTTCTTACCATCTAGGATAAGACCCATGGTCAAGTTCTATCATCCAAGATTCTTTTCAAATGCTGTAGGTTCCAAAACCAAATTATATGGCAGATTTCACAAGGTCATTTTAACAAATGAGATCCTATTCAACTTCTCAACATAAAGTGTTCACCTCAGGAACAGGAAGTGCATTTATTTGTCAAAACATCTAGTTTAAACATAAATAAATAGACAATAAGTATTTCACCATTTTATATCGTCTAAATATCTTGGCAAGCCAATCCCCAGTTAATGGTCATCAAAACCAAAAGAGAAGGAAAGTCTTAAAAAAATTTTGAACTCTGACTGTCAGAAATACAAACTGAAGATTCCAAAGAATGGAGTAAAAAGAAAATGACCGAAAATTGAAACATCAATATGTTAGACGTCATACATAACAATTCTAACATTTTGATAAAACATGAAACTTAAAAATGTTAACGAGTAAAAATCAAAACTTATTCTCTAAGTTTTGTTTGATTCATAGTAGTTAATAGTGTGCAATAGCAGCACGGCATCGAGGCACCCTGCCGCTCCTCCAAGGGTCATAGCGTCGTACCTGGCCATCACGGCGGTAGCAGCACTTTTCACTTCCAAAATTGCAGATAACGGCAGCCGGAGTGGTCAAATTGCGCCACCGCAGTTCTACAGCTTCTGTTGACCGTTCCACTCTCAAAGCTGCACTTGCTGCTAGTGGGTCAAAGAAGAGAGATGACACAATCACAACCCTAAGCTCCGTACTATATATATATATATATATATATTAACATTCAAATTTAGTAACTTAGGTGTTTTAGTTCCAAGACAAATCGTGTTTGGACTTCGACCATCAGTTTTAACATTGCTGTTCGGACCGTCAGTTTTAGCTATTGGACCCTTATTCATACAAGACTTTCTTATCTCTTTTAAAAAATGTTTAGAAAAAAAATTAAAATTAAAATTTAGATGCATTATAATCAAGTTTTATTTTATAATCAAACTCAAATAGAGATGTTTTCTAATCAAGATATTTTAGAAACTAAAATAAAAATATTTTTAGTAAAGATATTTCAATACTTCACGTTTAATTTAATAACAGAAAGCTGGGAATGGATCCTCTCATTTGATATTTTCACTTGAATTCTCATGCGAAAATCTCCACCATCCAAACCTCACGTCTTCTTTTTACCATTTAGTATCAAATAAAAAAATTTAATTGATTGTGTTTTTATTTCAATTAATGTTTAATATCTTGTTATAATAAAATCTATCATAAAACATCGTAAAATCTGTTATAGTTTTTCAAATACTAATATTTAATTAATTAATAATAATTGATATATAATAAATTTAATAGCAGAATTTTATTATAAATTTTAATATTATTCTACAATATTATTAAAATAGCAGTCATACCACTATCACTATCCTTATATAGCATTTTTTGGGGGTAGCCAATCCACACCGCTATCCACTATTACCTACTATGGTTTGATTAAAGAAAATATCATTCTTAACAAGTTCTTTCTCTCTTTAGTATAATAAAATGACAGACAGACAGACAGAATATTGCAATGGTTAGTAGCATTTTCGAGTGCTATCATCCGTTAATTTATACTTTTTCAAGGCAGAGCTACTAGACAACTCACATGTTCAAGAGAATTTTAGTCTCACAATAATATGACATACTTTCAAGGAATATATACACATATCTAGTAAAAATAGTCTACAATCAAGGAGGTCTATCTCAGTTAGTTGAACAGTGTGCATGAGTTGTTGTAAACCCCGGTACCAAAGTTTGACTCCTCCTTATGAACCAAAAAATAAAAATAGTCTGCAATTTCCTTCCTTTGGATGCTCACCAACAGAGTTAGACCAAGTTCAACAGACTTCAGAGGATGTGTTATATATTAATGAAAAAAGTTAACAACACACCCTCCTTTCCAGCACAATCTTTATTTACTTTCATTGAAATTTATGCAAGGCCAGCTAAACGAGGTGGGTCCCACCCCCACCCCCCATTTAGTGGGTCCTACATAAAATTTTCAACTAATAGTAAAGAGTGTGTGTTGAAAAGAGTATATCAGAGCATGTGTTAGTATTCCTCACATATCATAACAGTATAATTTTCTTTAAAAGAGAGAAGGACAGATCTACAAGGAAATGAAATGCAAAATGACATGAACATATAAAACATTACTTATTACTTATTAACCCTATGAAGATGCAATTAGCAGCTCCATTCCCAGTCCCACTACTGCTAGAACATGTAAAACCTAACACCCCTTCCATAAGCACTTTAAAATTCAGCTCAATAAAGTGAACCACTATTTTTCCCGTTTGGGGACAATATCACAATATCAAAACTGCACTTCAAAACTCGAGTACCTAGCTAGCATCATGGACCACGGATTCAAAAGTACTTAATTTGAACATTCAGCAAAAGTCAAAAACTATAACAAATATATTTAATATAAATAAAACCACAAAATTGAACATGTTGATTAAGATCACAAATCATCTAATTAACACAACTCAAGCCACAAAACGAAGCTTATCATCAAGGGAATAAAAAAAAAACGGAACCTCGCCATTTCAGAGAGAAAAGAAGCGCACCATAGATCTACAGGGACATGCATTTTTCAAACGACACGTAACGGTCGAAATTCAGAACTGGAAATTCCACAATTGGATTCAGTGCGTGTTGAACTGAAACCCTAGACCGAATCACGACGCGAATCCAAAGAGAAAGATTTTTGCGCAGTAACGAAGAGAGGGGCAGTAAAGTAAAAGTAAAGTAAAGAAATGGAATGAAAATTATAAAGTGAAATTACCAAATTGGAGAGAGGAGGAGGCAGCGTGTGGTATTTGAATCAGAGAAGACCATCACCATACACAGCACAAAATGACCTATCTGTCAAAACACCCCGAAGGATCTCTAATTGCCCAAAACATACTTGTGAAAATGGCAAATTTTGAGCTTTTGTTTTCCTTTTTTTTTTTTTTTGTTCTTAACCCAAACACCCCTTTTTTTATAATGCAATAGGACCTGAACCTTAACTAGGATTAAATTTTAACCCTTGGTGTTAGAGTATGGTTTGATAATAATCGACAAGTATTAACAATGATAATTATTTCATTTGGTATATACATTTGTGTGTATAATTTTACTCTTAAATTTTAAATTTTTCTTTTAACTTACATTAATTTCCAACTATTTTTATATTATTAATTTTTTTATTCTGTTATATTTTATTAATTATATTTCGCTTATATTTTTTATTATTTTAAAAAAATACGGAATTAGTAATAATAATGATGACCAGGACGACTTCAATTTTCAAGAATAACGTCTATTTTACTATAGCTATTTAAAACCTGATTATCAATTAGTTAATTCTCTTAAAGTGATAATTTATGTAAAATGAGAAAGTAAAGTGATATTTAATTTAATCATAAAAATATCTTTTATATTTTTAATTTACTAATCAATTCACTTAAAAATTAAAATATATTCTATATAGTGTATATCCTAAATTGATGAAAATACTATATATGTAAACTTATTTTACATGTATATACATTTTTATTCTATATATATATATATATATATATATATAACAAACTTTAGAAAAGGGAAATGCAAACAAAAGGTTCCAATTAAATTTATCTATCCATTTCATTTTATATATTTTTTTGTTAAAATATGTTTTTTGCCTTTGATTGTAAATATAAAAATATTTGAAATTTGTCTTTATAAAATTTTTCGTATCTTATTCCTCACAAAATTAAAATGTATTAATTTTTTGTCCGGACGTAAGTCCAAGTAAATCCAAACCTACAATCATGATTTTTTATATCGGTTATTCATATCACCAATGTAAATGTGATGTTTTTACATAAGTTGTACATATAATCAATGTAAAAAAAATCATATGCATGTAAACTTGGATGTCCAAATCTTGCTCTGAGTCAGAAAAATAACACATTTCAATTTTGTGAAGAAGAAAATCTGAAAATTTCATAGGAACATGTTTTAAATATTTTCACATTTATGAGAACAAAAATCATATTTTAATCTTTCTTTTTATACTTTTTCAATAAGTTAATGATTTGTATTTCTCTAATAACAAATATATACTTGCGAGCGAAGTTTGATTTGAATTTAGGCTAAAGTTAAACTTGAACAAATTATATTTAATGAGTTAGGTTTGATTTGAGTTTTGAAATTGTTTTAACTAACACAAATAAAATTAATCTAATTAAGATCGGGCTACTTTAGTGTAAGGCATCAAGTTGAAATATAATTGGTTTGATTTAGATTTGTCGTGTAAATAATTAATTAACCAAATGGATATAAATTAATTTAACTAATTTTATTTGAATTGTTGGGTTCATAAGATAAATTTCATTGATGAACTCTCTTAATAAATATATTTGTTTCGTATTGTTTTAAGAATAAAATATTCATATGTTTTAAATACTTTAAAGAAAGAAATTTTTTAATTGGTTAGCATTGCACACTATCAATTCAATTATAATATTACATCCTCTAATTCTTACTATAATGTTAAAATTAAAAATATGATTTGGTCCTTACTATAAAGTCAATCTAAAATGTCTATAAAAAAAATCAATCTAAAATGTTTTATATTGATTATTTTTTATAAAAATGTTGTTAATTAAAGTCAATTTCAGAATTAAGTGACACAAAGATATAAATATAACCTATTAATGTTTGTAAGTTTTATTCACATGATTAGTTTTGAAAAAAAAAATACTAACTTAAATAAATTTAATGTTTTCAGGTCAAATTATTCAATTTTTATTTTTATCTATTAAATTTAAAAGTATTTTTGTATTTTCTCAAATCAACTCAGTAGTCTAATATGTTTCCTTTTTTTACCGTTTCAACTCTCATGTGGTATTTATTTATCTTGTCTTTGCTACTTCCGGTGTTATTAATATATCTTATTTGTTTTTTTTTTAAATTATACTCTTTATTTTGTTCTCTCACTATTCCTCTCTTGGTACATTTTGTTTTGTCTAGTCTAACTTAGATTCTAAAGTGTACCATCTTTTTTTTATAAGAAATAAAAAACTCATTATATCTTAGTCTCAAATATAAGTAAATTTGAATTATTCTTACCTTATTTAATGTGTATTTTTAAAATATTTTTCATTTAATAGGGAGTTTAAACTTGATATCAAGTTTTAATGAAAGATAGTATAAAAAAATTAACTATTTTTTTGCTTAAATATTTTTTAGTCCTTACAATTTAGTGTTTTTTTACTTTTAATCCTTACGAAATTATTTTTTTTATTAATTCTTACAATTTTTTTTATTCTTCTGACGTTTTAGATAACATTATTTTTTCACTATTTAAAGTGTTATCTATCATATTTTAACAAACATAATTTATAAGGACTAAATTAAAAAAAATTATAAGGACTAAAAGTAAAAAATACTAAATTTTTAAGAACAAAAAATGTATTTAATTTTTATTTTTTTTGGCCAAGAGAGATTTGGAGAGTAGCATTCACACGTAAGGATATGGCTACTAGGTTTAAGAAGAACGTACACTTTGAACCAATATTTTATTTAATGAAATTTTTTTATTTCCCATTCATTTTCTTATTTAATTTACTTTATAGCATTTCTTTTCTTAGTTCAAACACTTTTATTCAATTCCACATGCAAGTAAATTCTGTCTCGAAGAAAGATTCAATTGATGTTTAAATTTCAAGTATTTTTATTTATCTATTTTGATACAAACTTAATATTGATTTGAATATTGATTTTGAATGATATAATGGAGCAAACTTATATTGAGATAAAATATATGATTTTTGTGTAATCTCGTAATTCTTGGAGTTGAAAGTTATAATACTACTAGTTTAACAAAACAAAATTTCATAATCGAGATTTTAAGTCTCACTAATAAAATAAGTTGCTTATGGTTATGATCATAGTGGAAACATAACAAAATTAAAGTCGAATAATAAAACAAATTTTCACCATAATAAATGAAATATTATTAATTTTATTTTTTAAAAAAGTAAATTGCCCCCGCTTACTGAGGCTTCTGAATTTGCCACTGATGACATACAATTTATATGATAAACATATTTAATGATATAAAATATAATACTCCCTCCGTTTTTTGTCGGATTTTTAATATAAAAAAATTCTGATTTATTTACCGTTTTCAAAATTCAAGATAACATTAATTTTTATTGTCAAATGTATCACATCCTCATTCATTATTTTAGCAATTTTTTATAAAATTGAATAATAAATAATTGAAAAGTTCAAAAATAAATTTTGATTACCTTTTTTTTAGAGGCATAAATTGATTACCTATTGGTCAGAACTTTAGTAGATATTTATATTTATATACGCTGACAAAAATTCCTACCCTCTCATCTACTCACAAAAAAGATTACTTATTCCCAGTAAAAGAAAATTTATGATAATACATGCTATAAATCTAAATTAAAGGGAAGATGTTTAGATGAAATTACTGAGAAATAGAAATTTTAGTGGTTGGGTCATGGGTGCCTCTTGTGCTTCATCTTTAGTGTCTTTTTAAATAATAAAGTTTTATTTGACCTTTAAAAATAAACATAGAATAAAAATGGGAAAAAGTAAAGACCACGTGAAATTCAAGAAAAAACAATTAGAAGATGGTGAGAACTTTGTAGAAAGAGATTCCCGCTCCTATTGAATCTCTTGTTAACGCTGATGTAATTTCTTTGCATGCAGTTTGATAAAATCCCAGTATTTACACTTCAAAAAAACTTTGTAGAAAGACTTAAAGACTTGAATTGTCACCTTCAATTTCTGAATTTTTTATTTCACCGTTTAAATCTATGTCAAATAATGGAAATTCATCTTTAGAATTCATATTTGTGGAGCTGTCAATTTTTCAAAAGTATGATCAGAACTTTATATACTATGAAATTATGAATGGTTTTAATTTTTTTGGTGGGGATGCAAATTTTGTTATAATTCTTTAAATAAAAAATTTTGGTGGGGAAAATCTTAAGATTAAAAATTGTAGAGGAAAGTTTAATTTTGTTTTTTTTTAAGTGTTAATTCATCAAAGGGGGAAAATTGCTTAACGGAAACATTGGCTTGAAAAGAGAAGAAATTGGTGCTTTGTTTTAGAGAGAGAGAGAAAGACAGAAATCAAACCCATGGCGAACCAATGGATGGGTACAACCGTACAAGGAGTAAACACATTAGAGAGAGAGAGAGAATAATGGGTTACAATAGCACTACTCGTATATATACTTTATTACAGATAGAGAATAGTGTATTGAAAAATGGAAATGTGGGAGAAGTGAAATAAGAATAATAAGTAAACAACTTACAACTTCATTAAAAAAATAAAAATTATTTGATTTCTTTGGTTGGAGTACAAAAACCTTAAAAGACTATTAAAAAAAACAGAGGGAATACTCCCTTTATAAGATTCAATTAATTAGTTCCGTAAGACTAAGGAAATCATTTGGTCAATAACAATAATTTTTTTCTTAAATTTATATATATTTTTTAAATTATCCCTAATATTGATGATATATAATCTTGTTTCTTTTTTAAATATATTTATTAGTTATAATTTATTTAATCTCTCTCTTGGTTAATATATGTATTGCTTTAATTTTTATTTACTATGCATGTGAATAGTGAAAGTAAGGTTACAAAAATGATGTTTATATAAGGTGACTATGTACTTGGTTTGAGCACCTATTGTGCCCATAGTATATAAAAGAGTAAATTACACTTCTGCTCTATGTGTTTTTCTTAAATTATATTTGATATCTTTTTTTTATATTACTTGTATTCCCCTTTTGTTAACGTTGTTAACTAACGTCAATTGAAATATGTGAACAGAAAAAATTATCCTAACATCATTGTTAAATACTTAATAACAAATTAACAATTAACTTTGTGAATTGACCTTTCTTAAGACAATAACAATTTTTCCTTTAATATTTGACTCTTACTTCATTGTTGCTAACATTTGAAGAAGATGCAATTCTTGATTGAGACATTATATCAAACACCTAGTCATCAAAAATAAATATTTCAAAGAAAAGAGTTAAAAACACAAATGCAAGAGCAAAACACTAAAATTTGAAGCAAATGATCATATTCAATTAATAGGCATTGCTGAGAACACATCCAACTAAAACGCAGCAACCAAATGACCCAATACACACCAAAAAAATTGAACTAAGAAGAAGAAGAAGAAGAAGGAGGAGGAGGAGGAGGAGGAGGAGGAGGAGGAGGATGAGGAGGAAGGGTGTTAATACATGCATACCAATAAGGTGCATTTAGGTTCAACAAAAAGTAGGGTTCATGTCCAATTAGAGAAAAAAGAAAAAGAAGGAAAAGTGTTAAAATATTTTCAAGTTGAAAATGATGTCATGCTTTTATGGAGTTAAGAGGAAGAAGACGATAGTATTTTAGACATAAATTTTCATTAAAAGTCATGTAACCAACACGTGTCTATTTTCTGTTAAATTATTAAATGATATTTAGGAGGGAAGGGATTTGGGTGTAATTTGAGCTAAACAATTAAGAGGTTTTTTGTAGGGGGCAAAAAAGGAGGGGTGTAGAGTGCAATTTGGAAAAAACATTGGGGATGCGAGTGTGAGGAAGAAGATAAGGGTATTTTAGACATAAATTTTCATTAAAAGTCATGTGATCAACATGTACTTACTTTTTGTTAAATTATTAAATAGTGTTTAAGAGTGAAGGGGGTCTAGGTGTAATACGAGCTAAACAATCAAGGAGTTTTTTGTATGATGCAAAAAAGGAGGGGTGTCGATTGAAATTTGGAATAAATACAAGAGGTGCGAGTGTAATTTACTCTGTATAAAAATATCTTTTTTGCTGATAAAAAAAATTGGTCTTTATATAAATCAAAGTTAGACTCTCAAAGATCATATGATATTAATGTATTCTCTCACTATTAATTTAAAATTTGCTTATAATGAAGAGTTTTTGCTTTGAGAAAAAAATTAATGCATAACACATTCTAGATTAGTTCTTAAAAAAAAATTAAGCCCAATCTATAATTTAATTCTTATAAAAAAAAAGACTACAGGAAGTAGATTTATTTCTTCAAAAATGCAAAATTTTGCTAATAAAATAAAATAAAATAAAATATTTGAGTTTTGTTAACAAAATGTCTAATAAGTACTTTACCTAATTAAAAATAAAGTTTTGTTTTCTATTTTTCTTGAATAAACTAGTTTTAACAAATTTAACATTAAGGACAATAGTATTTTTAATCCCAAAACATAGTAATTAATATATTTGAAAATGTAAATTTTATCTTGATCCTTAAGAATAGGTGACATTATATTTTTCCTAAAACTATTGTGTTTAATGCTTAAAAATTATTGAGTCATAAGACGAATAAAGACCCTCAATAGTTTTTGTTGGATGCAAATAGATACAAAGTTTAAAATTTGCATCTTATATGCCGATAAATGATAGCATTAAATCTGCATTTGATTGACCAAATAGTCACGGACGGACTCTATGTTCTAAAAGTATTTAAGACTTAGTTAATGCTCTGTGTTTGTGATCCTAGTTGTAGAGAATGTTCAAACGTCTATCATAGGATTTATTGAAGTGCAGAAAGTGAGAGAACAATCAAGATCAACTTCTCTCCTCACCTGAAAAGATGTGCTACTAACATATACACTCTACGCTAAAGTTTATTTGACTAGTGAAGACTGCAACAAGAGTGTGGTAAGATAAGAAAATTAGTTTATCATAATGGAAGGGACTTGCATTTAATGCACCGATGGGCTCCTTCTTCAAACACAATATCAACCACAATTTAAGATTGTTTAGAGACAACAAACACTTACTAAGAAAACCTATAAATATCCCAAACTTTGAAGAATTGAAGTAACGAACATGAATATGATTTTGAATTGCATATTCTCTCTTGCCTTCAAGCTTTTTCTATAAATTCTCTAAGTTGTAAAAAGTTCTCAAAATATCATATCTTGAAAGTAGAAAGGCAGTGTGCTTAAGTTAGATATTCATTTGTAAGACGATAGGCTTGTTTGTGTGCACCTTACCTTCAACAAATCTATCGATTTGTTTAGAGTCAAAAGTGGCTTGGTAGAAAACAATGCTTGGGTTTAGGGATGGAAAAATGGGTTGGCCCTGGCCGTTTAGGCCCGCCTCACTTTTAGTCAACCAAAACAGCCTGCTAAAATTTAGTGGTTTGAACATCCTGGCCTCGCCCACCGCACCAAAAGGTGGGATGGCGAGCTGACCCACCATCTTTGGCGCCTCATGAGTTTACGACGTATGATGGAAATGGGTTAATGGGGCAAGGTGGTGAGTCAGTGATTGCACGAGTGTGACGACACAGTGGAAAATCATGATAGACAAGCACAACCTTGACTAAGTGAAAACTAAGAAATCGAGAGAGAGAGAGAGAGAGAGAGAGAGAGAGAGAGAGAGAGATGAAGCTAAGCAACGCAAATCGTGACTACACTCTGCAAGTATCGCCAGTGCAAACAAAAAAAAAGAGAGAGAGGCACAACCGTGACTGAAAGACTCAATCATGATCGCGACTCTATGAGTGTCATCGATGTTGGAGTGCATGAGAACTAAAGTGCAGCGCAAGGGAACCTAAGAGAGAGCAACAAAAACTCGAGATAAAGAAGAGTTGAGCATGGAGGATTAAGGTTACATGAGACAAAGACAATGACAAACCCTAAACTTCTTCTCACAGACAAATATTATAATTATTGATGCAAGCTCCATTGGAGCTTGTAGGCCTAGAATCTTCTTCATCAATGGATTCCTTTGCTTCTTGGAAGATAAATGGCAGCGGAATGGAGAAGGAAGAGAGAGAGGAGACGCCACTTCAAGGAGAAGATGAGTCTAGAAGAAGCTCACCACCATAGGAGGCCATGGATAAGAGCTTGGAGGAAGAAGGAGATGAATGAAGGGAGAGGGAGAGAAGAGCACGAAATTTTGTGCTCAAAAGGAGCTCTGAAATCTGAAGTTAATATTCAAATGATCAAAGTTGAAAAAAATACACACACATGACCTCTATTTATAGCCTAAGTGTCACACAAAATTGGAGGGAAATTCAAATTTCACTTGAATTTGAAATTGAATTTGTGGAGCCAAACTTTGGAGCCAAAATTTCACTAATTATGATTAGTGAATTTTAGTTATGGTTCAACCCACTAATCCAAGATCAATTCCAAGATTCTCCACTAAGTGTGCTTAGGTGTCATGAGGCATGAAAAGCATGAAGGACATGCACAAAGTGTGACTATATGATGTGGCAATGGGGTGTAGTAAGCAAATGCTCACCTCCCCCTCTAAAATTTAATTGGATTGGGCTTCTACCAATTCAATTAAATTTATTTCCAGCCACACACATCAAATATCCACTTAGTGCATGTGAAATTACAAAACTACCCCTAATACAAAAACTAGTCTAGGTGCCCAAAAATACAAGGGCTGAAAAATCCTATATTTCTAGGGTACCCTACCTACAATATGGAGCCCTATATACAAGGACCAAATATAATGACATCCTAGTCTAATATGTACAAAGATAATTGGACCCAACCTTGGCCCATGGGCTCAGAAATCTACCCTAAGGTTCATGAGAACCCTAGGGCCTTCTTCAACAGCTCTAGCCCAATCTTCTTGGAGCCTCTTGCTCATGGTTCTTGTGATTGGTCCCTTCCTAGGGAGGATTGCATCAATCCCTTCCCCTTGAAGAGGATTTGACCTCAAATCTGTTAGTTCCTCCTCCTCAATATCAGCTCCACCTGCAAAAGGAGTTAAATCAGAAATGTTAAAAGTGGTGCTGACTCCATACTCTTCTGGGAGGTCCAACCTATAGGCATTGTTATTGATCCTCTCCAAAACCTGAAAAGGTCCATCCCCTCTAGGGCTAAGCTTGGATTTCCTTTTAGTAGGGAATCTATCCTTCCTAAGATGGAGCCAAACCCAGTCACCCTCATTATGAACTAGCTCTTTTCTTCCTCTATTGCCTTTAGTTGAATACACCTTTGTTTGGTTCTCTATTTGGTTCTTAACCCTCTCATGCATCTTCTTTACAAATTCTGACCTAGATTCCCCTTCTTTATGTATAAAAGAAGTGTCCAGTGGGAGGGGAATGAGGTCTAACGGTGTTAGGGGATTGAACCCATAGACAACCTCAAAAGGGGACTGCTTGGTGGTTCTATGAACCCCCCTGTTGTAGGCAAATTCTACATGAGGAAGATACTCATCCCAAGACTTATGGTTGCCTTTCAGAAGAGCCCTTAAAAGGGTGGATAAAGACCTATTCACTACCTCTATTTGCCCATCAGTTTGTGGATGACAAGTGGTAGAGAAAAGAAGTTTAGTTCCTAACTTAGCCCATAAGGTTTTCCAGAAGTGGCTAAGGAACTTAGCATCTCTATCTGACACAATGGTCCTAGGCAAACCATGGAGTCTCACAACTTCCTTGAAAAAGAGTTTTGAGATGTGGGAAGCATCATCCACCTTGTGGCATGGTATAAAGTGTGCCATCTTGCTAAACCTATCCACCACCACAAAGATAGAGTCTACACCTCTTTGGGTTCTAGGAAGCCCAAGGACAAAGTCCATACTAATGTCTACCCAAGGTGCAGATGGGATGGGTAAGGGTGTGTATAGCCCATGAGGCATCACCCTAGACTTGGCTTGTAAACAAGCCACACACCTAGTGCAATGCTTATGGACATCTTTCTTCATATGGGGCCAATAAAACTTTTCTTTGAGGAAGACAAGGGTCTTGTCTATCCCAAAGTGGCCCATGAGCCCACCCTCATGGCTCTCTTTCACAAGTAATTTCCTAATGGATCCTTGGGGTATGCAAAGCTTTCCCTCTTTGAACAAATACCCCTCAGCCAAATAGAATCCATCTTGGGCCTTTTTCCCACAACTCTCATAAATGGGAGAGAAATGTTCATCTAAAGCATACAAGTCCCTAATATTATCAAATCCTAAAATTTGAGCTCCTAGGGAGCAAAACAATGTGTGTCTCCTAGAGAGGGCATTAGCTACCACATTTGTTTTTCCCTTTTTGTATTTGATAACATATGGAAATTGCTCTAGGTACTCTACCCATTTTGCATGCCTCTTGTTTAACTTGCTTTGCCCTCTAATGTACTTAAGTGATTGATGATCACTATGAATGACAAATTCCTTGGAAACAAGGTAATGTTCCCAAGTTTGGAGGGCTCTTATTAAGGCATAAAGCTCTTTATCATAGGTGGGGTAGTTGAGGGTGGCACTATGAAGTTTTTCACTAAAATAAGCAATAGGGTGCCCACCTTGTAACAATACAGCTCCAACTCCCACTCCAGAGGCATCACATTCTAGCTCAAAAGTTTTAGAAAAGTCAGGAAGAGCTAGAACAGGTGCCTTAGTAAGCTTTTCTTTGAGCAAAGCAAAGGCTTGCTCTTGTTTTTCACCCCAGGTAAATGCCACATTCTTCTTCACCAGCTCATTGAGAGGTGATGCAATTGTAGAGAAATTAGGAACGAACCTTCTATAGAAGCTTGCTAACCCATGGAAGCTCCTAATATCTCCCACACTTTTTGGGGTGGGCCATTCTTGGATGGCCTTGATTTTCTCAGGGTCCACTTGGACCCCATTTCTACCAACTACAAAACCTAAGAAAACTATATTATCTACACAAAAGGTACACTTCTCTATATTTGCATAGAGGGTGTTTTTCCTAAGGACTGAAAGAACTTGTCTGAGATGTCCTAAGTGATCATCTAGCCTCCTACTATACACTAAAATATCATCAAAATAAACAACTACAAATCTACCTATGAAATCCCCTAAGACATGATGCATAAGCCTCATAGAGGTGCTTGGTGCATTAGTGAGCCCAAAAGGCATCACTAGCCATTCATACAAACCAAACTTGGTCTTGAAAGCAGTTTTCCACTCATCACCCTTTTTCATCCTGATTTGGTGATAACCACTTTTAAGATCAATTTTTGAAAAGATATTGGCACCATGCAACTCATCAAGCAAATCATCAAGTCTAGGAATGGGGTGCCTATACTTTACAGTGATGTTGTTGATGGCCCTGCAATCTGTACACATTCTCCACGTACCATCCTTTTTGGGCACCAACAACACTGGCACAGCACATGGGCTTAAGCTCTCTTGGACCCAGCCCTTCTCCAACAATTCTTTAACCTGAGACTCTATCTCCTTAGTCTCCTGAGGGTTAGTCCTATAGGCTGGCCTATTAGGAAGGCTTGCTCCTGGGACTAAATCTATTTGGTGTTCTATTCCCCTTAAAGGAGGTAGCCCAGGGGGTATCTCTTTGGGAAATATATCACCAAATTCATGTAAGAGTTCTTGGACCTTTGGGGGTAAGGTCTCAAATGTAGGAATTGTGGCAGTGCTAAGGGATGTTTCCCTTGATAGGAGAAGGTAGAAAGATTGTTTAAGAAGGAGTGCTCTTTTAATATCACCTTTTGTTGCAAAATGATTTTCCTTCTTAACAATCTTCTTGGAGGAATCCTTTCCCTCTTTTTCCTTCCCCCTGGCCTTTGAAGACAAGGCCTTACTATCCTTCTTTTTCTTTTGTTTTTCTAATTTTTCTTCCTCATCCCTCTTATCTTTCATAGTTAGTTGATCTTTGGCCACCTGTGAAGGTGTTTGAGGATGCAACACAAATTTAGTGCCAAGATGGGTGAGGGTAATCTCATTAGTTAGGCCATTATAAATGATCTTCCTATCAAATTGCCACGGCCTTCCTAAAAGAATATGTCCTGCCTCCATGGGAACTATATCACAATTAACTTCATCCTTATATGTCCCAATGGAGAAAGGTACCTTCACTTGTTGGTTAACTATCATTTCCCCTTGCTCATTGAGCCATTGAAGTTTATAAGGTTTTGGGTGGGGAATGATAGTGAGGTTCAACTTGGAAACTAATCTTGTGCTACAACAATTGCAACAAGATCCACTATCCACAATGAGAGAACAAGTTTTATCTAAAATTTTGCATCTTGTATGAAAGATGTTCTCTCTTTGGGATTGAGATAGATCACAAGATTGACCTCCAAGGAGCCTTCTAACCATTAAGAGGTCACCTTCTTCATGGGGGTAGACTTCCTCACTAGACTCTTCACCCCTTACTTCATCTTCACTTCCACTAGAGGAAGAGCAAGAAGTAGTCTCCTCTTGACTACTATAAATGTCTTGACCCCTCATGATCATGGTTTTCTTTGTGGGGCATTGAGAGGCAATGTGACCTCTCCCAAGACATTTGAAACATTTAATGTTGCTAGTCCTTTCTTGGGAACTAGTCTTAGGGGTGTATTTCTCTATGGTCTTACCCTTATCTTCCTTGGGTTTTGAAGGTGCAGCCCCTAAAATTCCATGGGCTTGGTCCTTCCTTGGATAAGAGTGAGAGCCATAAGATTTTGAAGAAGGCTTTCTTTTAAGTTGTTGCTCCACTCTTATACAAAGTTGGACTAGCTCATCTAGGTCCCTATATGGAAGGAGTTCAACCTTGTCCCTCACTTCCATATTGAGCCCACTAAGGAACCTAGCTATGCTTGTTCTTTCCTCCTCCCTAAGTCCAGCTCTTAAAAGGAGTAGTTCCATTTGTTGTCTATATTCTTCAACGCTCATACTCCCTTGTCTAAGCCTTTGGAGCTTGTCCATAAGCTCCCTTTCATAGTAGGAGGGAATGTGCCTCTTCCTAAGGGAACTCTTAAGATCATTCCAATACTCTACTGGAGGATCCCCATGAATCCTTCGTTCTTTAACAAGGGAAGTCCACCAATAGAGGGCATACCCTTGAAAGCTAAGGGTAGCCAATGGAACTTTTCTCTCTTCGCTAATATGATGGCAAGCAAAGAGTTGTTCAACCTTCATTTCCCAATCTAAGTAGGCCTCAACATTATCTTTTCCATGGAAATATGGGAGGCTAATGTTAACCTCTTGAGGCCTTCTATCCTTTTCTCTTCTTTGGGAGTGATGTTTAGTATGTGAACTATGACGCCCTCTATAATAGTCGCTAAGTTCTTCACTTAAACTCTTGCAAGAGTCATGACTACTATAGGAGGCATGTTTTTCTCTTTTCATTTCTTTCATTATTTTTCTTCTTTCTTCCTCTCTTATTTTCTCTCTTTCATCTTGACATATTTCTTCCACTTTTTTTTTACCTTTTTCTTTTCTCTCTTGTTTTTCTTTCCACAACTTAAGGGATCTCAACTCATCTAATATCTTATACAAGGGGTCCTTAGGAGTAGAACCCTCACCATTAACACTAGATGAAGAATGAAGACTCATGTTGGTTCCTAAGTTATGGTTCTTTCTTGTTGGGGGTTTGAAAACAAATGGTAAAAGAAACTATGGTTGAAATAGCCAAAATAAACACTAAAAGAGGTGTGAAAGATAAGGTAAAAACTAATTGGTAAAAGGCAAGCTATCTAGGGTTTGACAATGGAGGGTAAAGAAATAAGCTATGAAAGTAAGCAAGAAATTAAAGTGCAAGAAATGCAAACTAGGCGGATCCTAAGAGTGTTTGGATGACCTCATTTAAGGTTCCCAACAAAACACTCACTATCCTAAGGGAAAAATTGCCTAAAATTATTACACACAAATGGAAGTAGGGTGACCTATTGGAGGCTCCCAACTTACTTCCAATGAAAGGCCTTTTTGTTACAAATTTGAAAACAAAACAAATTGCCAATTACAAAATTACAAAAAAAAAAGTCCTCAATTGTGGTGGCTATTCTCTGTTGAGTATTTCACTCAATTTGGAGTGCTTCTTAGTCCAATAGCTCTTAAGGTTGCCCTTTCTTCTTGACTCAAATTCTTCAAGATATGGCACCAATCCTCCTTTCCAATTCCCTATATGGCAACTCACAAGCAAGGAAACAAAGAGACAAGCAATAACCAAAGACCAAAAAAAATGAAATGAAAGCTAAACCAATAGAGTTTTAACAAGACAAATTTCCAAGATTATTCAACAATTAAAGCAATGAAAAGCACAAAAAAGCAAGCTAGGACTCAAAGAGAAATCTAGAATGGCTCTAGAGTAGAGTAGAAAAACTATAAAAAAAAAAAAGACTCAAGAAACCTCTAGTTTTGGCACTTGTTTTCACAATAATTTTCAATTGAAATTTCAGAACTAGGATTGGTATAAAATAGGCACCAATTATAGAACAAACTTTGAGCCAAAACAACAAGCACACTTCCCTTTCACTTTTTTTTTTCCTGACACTGATTTTTCTGCCAACTTGTGTGATTTTTCTTATTTTTTCCTTTAACCCAAATCGCTTGTTTCTTTTTTATAATTTTGTTCCAGATGTCTAGAAAATTCAGTAAAAATTTCAGTTCAAAACAGGTTAGTGACCAATTCCCAGTAATTTATAAAAATTCATATGTTCAAGTTGCCAGCACCAGCGATTTCAACCTAGAAATCAAGATTGCTTAAGGCTTGGATAGTTACAATTTGTGTTTGTTTATGCTCAATCATCTTGAATAAACAATTCAAGAGAGCTTAAGACTTATTTGATTCACAAATCCAGCCACAACTCAGCACCACAACTCAACTTCATCATAGGCATCATGTAGGAATCTTAGAAAACAAAAAAGAGTTCAACAACAAGACTACTTCTAGGAATTGATTTAGAACATGTTATGAACTAAATAACATGCATGAATTAGACTCAAAATTCAAAAGATAGGCTAAGAATGACAAGAATACATGAACAAATGTATCTAAAATTCAATAAACAAAATAAAAATTCAACACAAACTTAGAACATAATGTGACAATTACTATGACTAAACATGACTCTAAGACAACATGGATTAAGTGATTTACACTTAGATTTTTGTGTCCTCGATAAAATGCTTTCGGGTTTTCCAGTAGTTGGTAACCCTACTCCAATTAAAGTGGAGGCTTCTATTTGATAAGGAATTCCCCTGCTGGAAATAAGGAAGTTTGCTGAGGCCATCTTTTTTCTTAGAAAGCTTTCTAACTTGATACAAGAATGAAGCTCTGATACCACTTGTTAGACAAGTGGCCTCAGATATCTTTAAGAAGGGGGGGGTTGAATTAGATATTCCAAAACTTTTCTCCTAATTAAAAATCTATCCTTACTTTTTTACTTAAGTTATGGAATTCCCTTAATGACAATCTTCTTAAATATTAATTCAAATGAAAGCAACTGAATATAAATATAAAGCAATAATAAATAAAGGAGATTAAGGAAGAGAAAATGCAAACTCAGTTTATACTTGGTCGGCCACACCTTGTGCCTACGTCCAGTCCCCAAGCAACCCGCTTGAGAGTTCCACTAACTTGTAAATTTCCTTTTACAAGTTCTAAACACACAAGGACAACCTTCCTTTGTGTTAGAGATTCTTTACAACAAGAGACTCACAGTCTCTTAATCCCTTAGGAGATGAGAGAAAGAAGGAACAAATC